>NW_004443955.1:1890863-1916569 GCF_000243295.1 Trichechus manatus latirostris | reverse complement strand
CAGATACCAATCTAGGAAATGAACTCTCAAGGACTATCCAAAACCAAAAGAAATACAACAGGGAATCAGAGCAGTTAATCTATAAATGACAATAACATCAGAACAATAAAATAGAATAAATGGTGTAGGTATAGAACCTTCTAATGGAGAGGAAGGCAAGGTTGATACCAAGTAATAACAGACTGCTTCAACAATCTTTGTTGGTTAGGAGGGATGGGAGGGGTGGGGGGGGAATACTAAATAGGCAATAGATAATTGGTATCTTTAGTGAAGGGTGAGACAGTACACAATACTGGGGAAACCAGCACAACTTGTACAAGAAAAGGTCATGGAAGCTCCCTAGACACATCCAAACTCCCTGAAGGACTGAATTGCTGGGCGGAGGGCTGTGGGGTCTATGGTCTCAGGGAACATCTAGCTCAATTGCCATAACACAGTTTATAAAGACAATGTTCTACATTCTACCTTGGTGAGTAGCGTCTGGGGTCTTAATAGCCTGTGAGCAGCCATCTAAGATACTCCACTGGTCTCATCCCTTCGGGAACAAGGGAGAATGAAGAGGACAGGATACAAGGAAAAGATCAGTTCACAGGACTAACAGACCACAGCTATCAGTAAAGTTAGATGGTGCCTAGATACTACTACTGACTGCTCTGACCGGGGTCACAACAGAGGGTTCTGGACAGAGCTGGAGAAGGATGTAGAACAGAATTCTAACTCACATAAAAAGATCAGATTTACTGGGCTGACAGACTGGAGAAATCCCGAAAGTATGGCCCCCAGACACCCTTTTAGCTCAGTGGTGAAATCACTTCCGAGGTTTACTGTTCAGCCAGAGATTGGACAGCCCCATAAAACAAAATGGGACTAATGAGGCACAGCAGTCAAGGGACAAGGACTAGAAGACAGAAGGGGACAGGAAAGCTGGTGATAGGGAACCCAAGACTGAGTAAGGACAGTGTTGACATGTAGTGGTTTTGTTAACCATTGTCATAGGGCAGCATGTGTACTAAATGTTTAATGAGAAACTATTTTGTTCTGTAAACCTTCATCTAAAGTGAGAATAGCAGCACAACTGGAAGAAAGTAATTGATGTCACAGAACTGTGCTTATAGAAATTTAGGAAATGGTGTATCTTTTGCTATGTATATTTTCAGCTAAAAAAAAAAAAGGTAGAGAAGGGAGAGGGTTGACCTGTCGTGGGGTTGTTAACCAATGTCATAGAACAATATGTGTACTGACTGTTTAATGAGAAACTACTTGTTCTGTAAACCTTCACCTGAAGTACAATAAAAATTAAAAAAATATGAAAAAAAAAAACTGCTTTGGCTATTCCAAGCTTCTTGCCTTTTCATATAAAGTTCAAGATTACTTTCTTTATTTCTGTACAAAATGCCGTTGGAATTTTGATCGAGACTACATTGACTTTATAGATCACTGGGCAGTACTGATATCTTGACTATATTAAGTCTTCCAATACATGAACACAGGATATCTTTCCATCTAGTTAGGTCTTCTTTAGTCTCTTTCAACAGTGTTTTATAATTTTCATTGTATAAGTCTTTCACATCCCTGGATAAATTTATTCCTAGGTACTTTATCCTCTTAGGTACTATTATAAATGACCTTGTTTTCTTAACCTCTGTCATAGTTGTCTAATGCCGCTATATGAGAAATACCACAAGTGGATGGCTATAACAAACAGAAGTTTATTCTGTCACAGTCAGATAGGCTAGAAGTCCGAATTCAGGGCGCCATCTCTAGGGGATGGGTTTCTCTCTCTGTCAGCTCTGGAAGAAGGTCCTCTTCATCGATCTTCCCTGGTCTAGGAGCTTCTCAGCACAGGCATCCCAGGTCCAAAGGAAGTGCTCTACTCCTGGCACTACTTTCTTGGTAGCATGAGGTCCTCATGTCTCTCTTTTGTATCTCAAAAGAGATTGGCCTAAAACACAATCTAATCTTGTAGATTGAGTCCTACCTCATTAACATAACTGCGATGAATCCCGCCTCATTAACATCATAAGGTAGGATTTACTTCACATAGAAAATCACATCTGGTGATAAAACAGTGGACAATCACACAATACTGGGAATTATGGCCTGGACAAGTTCACAGATATTTTGTGGGAACACAATTCAATCCATGACAACCTCCATTTCAGATTTCTCATTGCGTGTTTCTAGAAACTCAAATGATTTTTTGTGTTGACCTTGTATTATCTGAAATTATGCTAAATTCTTCTATTAGCTCTGGAAGCTTTTTAGTAAATTCTTTAGGATTTTCTATATACAGGATCATATTATCTGTGGATATAATTTTACCTCTTCCTTTCCAATTAAACCCCAAAACCCACTGCCCTGGAGTCAATTCCAACTCATAGTGACCCTATAGGACAGAGTAGAATTGTCCTATAGGGTTTCTAAGACTGTAATCTTTACAGAAGCAAACTGCCACATCTTCCTCCTGTGGAGCAGTTGGTGGGTTTGAACAATCGACCTTTTGGTTCGCAGCCAAGTTCTTTAACCACTGCACAACTAGGGCATCTATTCTTTCCAATTAGATACCTTTTATTTCTTATTCTTGCCTTACTGTTTTTGCTAGGACTTCCAATACCATATTGAATAGGAGTGGTGACAGTGGGCATCCTCTTTTTTTCCCATTTTCAAGGAGAAAGTTCTCAATCTTTCTTCATTGAGTATAATGTTGGCTATTGATTTTTTCGTAAATGTCCTTAATCATGCTGAGGAACTTCCATTTTATTCCTATCTTGTTGAGAGTTATTATTAAGAAAGGGTGTTGGATTTTATCAAACACCTTTTCTGTGTCAGTTGAGATGATCATGTGGTTGTTTTCCTTTGTTCTATTAATGTGGTGTATTACGTTGACTGATTTTCTAATGATGAACCATTCTTACATTTCTGGAACAAATCCCACTTGAAGATGGTGTAAAATTCTATTAATATGCTGTTGGGTTCTGTTCGCTAATATTTTGCTGAGAATTTTGGCATCTAGATTCATAAGGGGTATTGGTCTGTAGTTTTATTGTGGTGTCTTTGTCTGATTTTGGTATCGGGATAATATAGGCTTCATAGAAAGAGTTGGGGAATATTTATTCTTCCTCTAATTTTCGAAAGAGTTTGTACACGGTAGGTGTTATTTCTTCTCTCAGTGTATGGTTTAATTTCCCAATGAATCTGTTTGGTCCCAGACTTCTCCTTTTTGGGGAGATTTTTTTTTTTTTTTAATTACTGATTCAATCTCTTCACTTGTTTTGGTCCTGTTAAGCTTTTCTATTTCCTCTCAAGTTAGATTAGGTAAGTTATGTACTTCTAGAAATTTGTCAATTTCATATAAATTCTCAAGTTTGTTGGAATACAGTTGTTCATAGTATTCTATTATGATCCTTTTTACTTCAATCGAGACATTTATAATGTCTTGCTTTTGTTTCTTATTTTGGTTATTTGAATTTTTGGTTATTTGAATCTTCTCTTTGTTTCCTTGTCAGCCTAGCTAATGGTTTGTCAGTTTTATGGATATTTTCAAAGAAACAATTTCTGGTTTTGTTGATTCTATTGTTGTTGTTTTTTTAATTCTCTCATTTATTTATTTTTGCTCTGATCTTTATTATTTCTTTTCTTCTAGTAGCTTTAGGTTTAGTTTACTTTTCTTTTTCTAGTTATTTTTTCTAGTTCCTCTAGTTGAGGAGCCCTGGTGGAGCAGTGGTTAAAGCACTCAGCTGCTAACTTAAAGGTTGGTGGTTCAAATCCACCAGCCGCTCCATGGGAGAAAGATGTGGCAGTCTGTTTCCATAAAGATTTACAGCCTTGGAAGCCCCATGGGGCAGTTCCACCCTGTCCTATAAGGTCGCTATGACTCGAGAGCAGTGGGTTTTTTTTTGTCTAGTTGTAAAGTTAGACTATTTATTTGAGATCTGTCATCTTTTTAATGTAGGCATTTATTGCTATAAATTCCCTCCGAGATCTGCCTTCGCAGTGTACCATAAGTTTTGGTATGTTGTGTTTTTATTTTCTTTGAATTCCAGGTGTATTTTTCTCTCTCTCTTGATTTTTCTTGACCTATTGGTTGTTTAGTAGTGTGTTGTTTAATTTCCATGTATTTGTGTGTTTTCTAGTTTTCCTGCTATTAATTTCTGATACCATTCCTTTGGGGTCAGAAAAGATACTTTGTTTAATTTCAGTCTTTTTAAATTTGTTGAGACTTGTTTTGTGGCCTAGGATATGGTCTATTTTGTAGAATGACTCATATACACAGGAGAAAAATCTGTATTGTTCTGATAATGGGTAGAGTGTTCGATATATTTCCATTAGATCTAATTGGCTTATGCTGTTGTTTAAGTACTTTAGGTCATTATTTGTTTTGTCCAGTAATGAAAGTGGTGTATTGAAGTCCCCAACTATTATACTGGGGTTGTCTAGTACTCCTTTCAGATCTGTTAGTATTTGTCTCATATATTTTGGAGCAATGATGTTAGGAGCATATATATTTATAATTATTATATCTTCTTGATGAATCTACCCTTTTATTAGTATGTAATGTCCTTCTTCATCTCTTAGAACAGATTTTGATTGAAAGTCTGTTTTATCTGGTATCAGTGTGGCCAACGCACTTTCTTTTGGTTACTATTTGCATGGAGTCTTCTTTTTCCTCCTTTCACTTTCAATCTGTTTGTATTCTTGGGTCTAAGGTGTGTCTCTTGTAAACAGCATGAGGATGGATTATTTTTTTAAATAAATTCATTCTTCCATTCTCTGCCTCTGAATAGAGAGTTTAAACTATTTACATTTAAGGTAATTACCAAAAATGAAGAACCAACTTCATTCATTTTGCTAATTTTGTGTGTGTACATGTTCTTTGCCTCACAATTCCCACACTTGTGTTATTTTTTTATGTAGAGTTGCTTTTTTGTGTTGAGTCTCTTTGATTACTTGCTTCTTCCCTTCTGTGTACATTTTCTGAATATTTTCTTAGTGGATACCACAAATACTACACTAACAACTTACAATTGCACCAACTTACTTTAGCTTGATGCCAACATTTAACAGCAAACAAGTAACATACATTAATATACTAAAACTCTATTCCTATTTTGCTCCTCCCTCCCTCATTTCGGAAACCCTAGTGGTGTCGTGGTTTAGTGTTATGGCTGCTAACCAAAAGATCGGCAGTTCGAATCCACCAGGTGCTCCATTTCTGTTGTTGTACACCAGTTATATGATTATACATCTTATGTCCGTTAGCTTAATTTGTACTTATTTCTTATTCACTTGACATTGTATTGCTTTTGGAACTTAGCTACAAAGTTTACCCATAGGAAATACCATACAACTTGTCCTTATATTTGCCTATGCCATTACCTTTCTTGGATTTTTTTTCCCATGTGTGGATTTGAGTATCTGTGTAAGTGTTATTTCGTTTCCATCTCATACACTCCCTTAAGTAATACTTGCAAAGTAGGTCTAGGAATAATGAATTCCCACGTCTTCTGTTTACTTTTGAACATCTTGATTTCATCCTCATTTTTGCATGACAGCTTTGCTGGGTAAACAATTCTTGGTTGACAATTATTTTCCTTCAGTGCTTTATATATGTTGTTCCATCACCTTCTGAGGTTACACAAATCTGCACAAATTTGTATCAAAGGTCCCTTATAGGTTATACTGTGCTTTCATCTTGCTGCTTTCAGAACTGTCTCCTTGTCTTTGGTTTTCAAGAATTTTATTACAGTGTGTCTTGGTGTACACTTCTTCATATTCCTTCTACTTGAAGTTCCCCTAGCATCCTAGATTTGCAGGTTCAACTCCTTATTCAGGTCTGGGAAATCCTCTGTCATTATATATTGGGGAGTCCCTTCTATCTCTTTGTTTCTATCCTCCTCTTCTGGAATTCCCAAAATTCTAATATTGGCTTTCTTAGTTGTGTTCCACAATTCCGTTTGGTTTTCTTCACTTTTCTTTGTTGTTTTCTCTTGTGTCTCTTGAAATTTGATTAAGTTCAGTTACTCTTCTTCTAGTTTGCTTATTCTGTCTTCTGTCATTTCAAATCTACTGTTGAAAGTCTCCCTTGCATTATCCAATTCAATTGCTTTATTCCTCTATTCCAATATTTCTCTTTAATGTTTTCTGTCATCTTACTGGGCTACTCATTTTGTTTCCTGATCTCCATTAGTCTGTTTACTTTGTGTTCTTTGCTTTCTTTCAAGTGTTGTCTGGAGTTTCTCTATTTTTCCTATCAACCTGGCTTCCATAGGACTAATTATCACTTCTTTGTAGTTTTCTTTTTAATTGGGCTGTCTTCTTCTGTGTTCTTGTATGCCTAAAAATTTTTTTATTGAACTTCAGGCATTTGAATATTTTCCTGTGTGATCTGGAACTCAGTATCTTCTCTTTCCTTTAGGATTAGTATTTTTTCTTTGTTTCTCTCTTCCCCTAAATTCCACTAGAGGGGATTCTGGTCCTTCAGTTCTTCCATGGTGATTTAACCACTCTGGGGATTTGTGCCCTCCTTCCCTCCTGAGAGCTATGGTGACCTATGGCTGCTAACCAAAAGGTCAGCAGTTCAACTCTCCCAACTGCTCCTCAGAAACCCTATGGGAAAGTTCTAATCTGTCTTATAGTGTCACTATGAGTCGGAATCAATGCAATGGCAACGGATTTGGTTTGTTTTTTTGTTCCCCTCTACTGTGGAAGGACCACAGGCACTTCCTTCATTTATATAAAGTTCTAATCTGTTTCCAGAGGTTTTAGGTGATTTGGATAATTTTAAACCTCCAGGGGCTGGCTCATAGAATCACTAGTGGTATTGGAGCAGGACCTTCCCTTGTTGGTCAGTGTTTGGGGTGTGTTTTTTCCATGGGCTGGGTCTGCTTTGGTGGTAACTTCTATCTGCATCCTGTGGGTGCTGAGGTGTGGCCTTCTCAAGGTGACAGCAATGCAGGGGAGGTGCCTAAACAATAGTTGAGCTCAAACCCAGGTCCCTTATCCAATATCTGTCTGTGTACACAAGCGCAGGGATCCCTTCCTAGGTGGTTGGATTCCTCTCCCTAAACTGTGGGGTACCCTGGCACAATTTGTGGGGTGCCCTGACACAGGTCATGAGACCCCCTTCTTCCAGGCCATGGGATCCCTTGGCATTGGTCATTGGATTCTCTATCCCAGGTCATGAGGTCCCCTGGCACAGCTGTGGGGTCCACTGTGTCAGATCATGGGGTACAGTTTCCCAGGTCGTGGGGTCTAATGACACACTTCATGGGGTACCAGATTGTTCCATATTGTGGAGGGTCCTGTCCCTGGTTGTGGAGTCCTCTCACACAGTTTTCCTGGCTACATTCAAGGTGTATCAGGCTCAGCCATTTCTGTGGTATTTTTAGATACTGGTAAAATCAGTTCCATGAGCTGTGCAAAGTCTACTGCAGGAATTCTCAATTTTATCTGTAACTCTGAACTGCCAGTCTGATCTTCCCATGAGAAATTAATGGAAAATAAGAAGACTGCAGGAGATAAAAAGACACTTCTACAAATAATGTGGAAGCCGGGGCACAAAATGAATCGTTATTATGATTTTCAGATACAGTCTCTTTGGGTGAGATTCTGTTTATTTTTATTCCTCTTGCTTTCAGAACTTTAATGAAAGAAAGAAAGGTGTGGAAAAGGAGGGGGAGATACTAAGCAGGGATTTGGACATCAGGGTTTCCTGGCTGCTAAAATGAACCAAGGGATAAAATGTCCCCTACCTGTGTCAGTGTAATTAAGCTCAAGAACATCACCAAATGGCTGGCTTATACTCAGGAAGGCTCTACAAATTGGACTGAGCAATGAGGGACTATCCCAGGCTAGGTGATGCACAACATTGTGGGAGAAAGAGTAACTGGCTATTATGATTTACTGCAAACACACTAAGAAGGAGGTCTTTTGTTTTGCATAAAGTTTAGCATTTTATGGCTTTAAGCCACACTTTGGTAGGGATTAATACATTTTAAATATTTCTTCATGTCATGAATGGACACTGGGTCCTCCCTCATGCATTCACTTTCTGCATTTTTACTGAGGATAATTAGCATGTGTCAGGTGATTTTCCGTACTATGGGTGATCCAACATCAACTTTTCATTTTGGAACTCCCAGCCCTGTAAATGGCATCAGAGGAGTCCCACATGGCTCACTTCCCTTTAAGGAGACTTGCCCACCTGTGACAGTCCAGGTCCTTTCAGGGACCTTTCCCTTGGCTCAGCCTTTTCTCAGCATCCAGGTGAAGACAAGAGGGTGTGGAAAGTGACTTCTATGGCATCAATTATGGTTCCTGTGTAACAGACCACTGCCTGACCCATCTCTGGCATAGGGGAGGAGCAGCAGGTGGAATCCTAAGTGAAATGCAGCCTTTATAGATAAGCCAAACTCAGGTTTTGGGGCTCTGAGCTTAGCAGGTGTTCCTGTGTTAGAAAGCCAAACCAATACTATCTTTGCTTTGTTTCCAAAGTATCTGGATGGTAACAAAGTGATGCTGGGCCCTGGGTGGTGATGAACTTGAAAACATTTGTTGGGGGAGGAGCCTGAGCTCCCTAGCCTACTGGGGTTCACCCTCTAAATTTAGGAGAAGCCCTAATAGGTCATGCTAGTAACTGTGATGTAAAGTGGGAAGTGTTAATTATCACAGGATAGGTACTGATAAATTGTTCTAGGAATTTGGCTGAGGGAAAGATTATTTGTGCTGGGAGTATTCAACACTGGTGGCAGTCTCTGAGTTGAACCTTGAAGTATGGATAAGAGCTGAACATGTATAGACTGAGCATAAGGAAAAGCTTTCCAGGCAGGAAAACAATGTAAACGAACACATTCGTGTGAGGGAAATGAAGGTCATTATAAAAATTAACTGATGGAAGGGTTTGATTGAAATTTAGGCCACTTAAAAAGGAATTACATGGAAACCAAAAATTTATAAAGTGTTTGGTGTCGAGGATAAGAAAGCTTAATCACCCAGGAAAGAAAATAGATTTTATCCTTTAGTCAATGTGAATTAATGAAGATGGAGCAGTTGCAATATCAGAAGTGTGTCTTTAGAAGTTAACATATTTGATAACTTAGACGAAAGGGACCAATTCCTTGAACGACCCAAACTACCCAAACTCTCACAAAGAAGAAAAGAAACCTGAATAGCCCTATATTTATTAAATAAATTGAATAATTAATTAATAATCTGCAAAAAAGAAAACACCAGTCCCACATGGTTTCACTGGTGAATGCTACAAAATATTTAAAAAAGGAACAACTTAAATTCTCCACAATCTCTTTCAGAAAATAGAAGCAGAAGGAACATTACCTAATCCATTCTATGAGGTCAGTGTTACCCTACTATCAAAACTAGATAAAGACAGTACAAGAAATGAAACTACAGACCAATACCTGTTACGAACATACTCAACAAAATATTAGCAAATTGAATCCAATAATGTATATATATTAAAAAAAAAAAAAAACCTAAAACATATGCTTGAAGACATCAGAGAAATAATCAGGTGGGCAGAATTGAAGCCCCAAATCCTGGAGAGAAGAAAAGCTTTTTGAAAGGACCCAAGCTTTATGCACATGATATTCTTTTAGGACCTGTGCACATGGAGACAATCTGAGAAGAGGGTAGAGGACAGGTTCCAGGAGGCACAGAACTCACCATACTTTTTTGCAATTGCAATGGGCTATGGAGTCTCTGGGTGGTACAAATGGTTAATGTACTCAGCTACTTACCCGAAAAGTTGGAGGTCCATCCACCCAGAAGAACCTCAGAAGAAAAGCCTGGTGATTACTTCTGAAAATTCAGCTGTTGAAAACCCTATGGAACACAGTTCTACTCTGACACGCATGGGGTCATCATGAGTCAGAATTGACTCAACAGCTACTCGTAAACTGGTATGGAGACAAAAATTTATAGTTTGGTTTGGCCAAGGCAGCCAGAACTTAAGAAGCCAAGGTCCCTGAGAGAAGGGAAGCTATGAGAAATGGTACTAAATTTTATTCCAAGTTTTTCCTAAAGACACTTGCTGATTCTTAAGCTTCACAAGGTGAGAGGCCAAAAAAGGAGAAATCAGATTAAAAGTTTAGTAGGACTTCCAGCAGTCTCATGGTGATAGGGAGGAAAAAAAATTGAAATTTAAGATGTTCTAAATAAAAGGGGCCTGGTAAACACCCATGGTTCTTGTTTGGAAACCCTGAAGGCTATTCCCTAGAATTAAGAGTGAAACAGGTGACCCAGTTATCAGTTATAGAAATGAACTTTAAAGTAACTTTAATTATTATTACCAAGAAAATAGATGACAAGATGAATAATTTCAACAGAGAACTGTAATTGGTAACAAAAATAACAAGATCAAAATGGAATTTCTAGAAATGAAATTAAGAACTTATGGGTTTAACAGAAGATTAGAAACATCAGAAAAAAAATAATTAGAGAAATGGAAGATGGGTCAATAGAAAATGGTCAGAATGAATGCACAGAAAGGAAATATGGAAAAAAGAGGAAAAAAAAGCATGAGAGGGATAGTGAACACAGGGCAAACATCTGAATTATGTGTAATTGAAGCACCACTCCCAATGTAGTATAAAAATGAGGTAGAGAAAAAGTAATTGAAGAGGTACTGGCTGAAAGCTTTCAAAAACTAATGAATGACATCAAGCCCTGGATTCAAGAATTTCTAAGGAAACTAATCAGGATAAATAAAAAGAAAACTACAGCAAAACATATCAGAGTAAAACTGATGAAAGCTAAACAAAAGAGAACAAACACACTTCTATAACCAATAAATGATTTTGTATTCTAATTGTTCTTGTTAATGTTAGGTGCCATTGAGTCAGCTCATAGCAACCCTATGTACAACAGAAGGAAACACTGCCTTGTCTTGAGCCATCCTCACAATCATCGTTGTGCTTGAGCCAATTGTTGCAGCCACTGTGTCAATCTGTCTCCTTGAGGGTCTTCCTCTTTTTCATTGACCCTGTACTTTACCAAGCATGATGTCCTTCTCCAGGGACTGATTCCCTCTGATAATGTGTCCAACGTATGTGAGACGTAATCTTGCCATCCTTGCCTCTAAGGAGTATTCTGGTTGCACTTCTTCCAAGACAGATTTGTTCATCCTTTTGGCAGTCCATGGTAAATTCAATATTCTTTCCAAACACCACAGTTCAAAGGTGTCAATACTTCTTCAGTTTTCCTTATTCATCGTCCAGCTTTTACATGCATGTAAGGCAATTGAAAACACCATGGCTTTAGTCAGACGCACCTTAGTCCTTAAAGTGACATCTTTGCTATTTAACACTTTAAAGAGGTCTTTTGCAAAAGATTTGCCCAATGCAATGCATCTTTTGATTTCTGTTTTTTTGTTTGTATTTTTCAAGCACAAGTTTGTTTTTTTTTTTTTTTTTGTAGTACACGTATTGCTTTATGACAATGATTAACTACCCCACAACATGTCAACACTGTCCCTTCTCAACCATGGGTTTCCTATTACCAGCTTTACTGTCCCCTCCTGGTTTCTAGTCCTTGTCCCGGGACTGTTGGGTCCATTAGTCTCATTTTGTTTTATGGGGCTGTCTAAACTTTGGCTGAACGGTGAACCTCGGGAGTGACTTCATTACTGAGCTAAAAGGTGTTCAGGGGCCATACTCTCGGGTTTCTCCACTCTCTGTCAGACCAGTAAGTTTGGTCTTATTTTGTGAGTTAGAATTTTGTTCTACATTTTTCTCCAGCTCTGTCCAGGACCCTCTGTTGTGATCCCAGTCAGAGCAGTCAGTGGTGGTAGCCGGCATCATCTAGTTGGATTGGAATCATTCTGGTGGAGGCCTGGCAGTGGTGGTCCTTTAGTCCTTTGTACTAATCTTTTCCTTGTCTCTTGTTTTCTTCATTCTCCCTTGCTCCTGAAGGGGTGAGACCAGTGTAGTATCTTAGATGGCTGCTCACAAGCCTTTAAGACCCCATATGCTACTTACCAAGGTAAACTTGGAACATTTTCTTTATAAACTGTGTTATGCCAATTGAGCTAGATTTTCCCTGAGACCAAGGTGCCCACAGCCCTCCGCCCAGAAATTCAGTCCCTCAGGGAGTTTGGAAGTGTCTATGGAGCATCCATGACCTTGTACAAATTGTGCTGGCTTCACCAGTATTGTGTACTGCCTTACCCTTTACCAAAGTTATCACTCATCTGTTGTCTATTTAGTATTCCCTCCCCAAACCTCCTATCCCTCATAACCAACAAAGATTGTTTCTTTTTGTGTGTGAACTTTTTCATGAGTTTTTATAGTAGAGATCTCATACAGTATTTGACCTTTTGTGATTGACTCATTTCACTCTGCATAATCTCCTCCAGTTCCATCCATGTTATGAGCTGCTTCACAGATTCATCATTGTTCTTTATCGTTGCATAATACTCCATTGTGTTTATGCATCATACTTTGTTTATCCATTCATTTGTTGATGAGCATCTAGGTTGTTTCCATCTTTTTGCTATTGTGAACAATGCTGCAATGAACATGGGTGTGCATATGCCTATTCGTGTGACGGCTTTTATTTCTCTAGGATATATTCCTAGGAGTGGAATTGTTGGATCATATGGTATTTCTATTTCTAGCTTTCTAAGGAAGAGCCATATCATTTTCCAAAATGACTGTATCATTTTGCATTCCCACCAGCAGTGCATAAGAGTTCCCATCTCCCCATAGCCTCTCCAACATTTGTTATTTCCAGTGCTTTTGATTCATGCCAGTAATGCTGGGATGAGATGGTATCTCATTGTGGCTTTCATTTGCACTTCTCTAATGGCTAGTGATCACAAGCATTTCCTATATGTCTGTTGGCTGCTTGAATGTCTTCATTAGTGAAGGGACTGTTCATTTCCTTTGTCCATTTTTTAATTGGATTACTTCTTTTTGTTGTAAAGGTGTTGTATTTTCTTGCAGATTTTAGAGATTAGACCTTTGTCTGACTTGTAATGTCCAAACTTTTTTTCCCAGTCTGTAGGGTCTCTTTTTACTCTTCTGGTGAAGTCTTTTGATGAACATAAGTGTATACTTTTTAGAAGATCCCAGTTATCTAGCTTATCTTCTGGAGTTTGTGTGTTATTATGGTTTGTATACTGTTAATGCTGTGTATTAGGGCCTATAGCCTTGATCATACTTTTTCTTCTATGAACTTTATAGTTTTGGGCTATATATTTAGGTCTTTTATTCCTTTTGAATTAGTTTTTGTATATGGTGTGAGGTATGGATCTTGTTTCATTTTTTTGCAGATGGACATCCAGTTTTGCCAGCATCATTTGTTAAAAAGACTGTCTTTTCCCCCATTTGATGGACTTTGGGCCCTTGTCAAAGATCAGGTGACCGTAGGTGGATGGATTTACATCTGGGTTCTCAATTCTGTTCCACTGGTTCGTGTATCTGTTGTTTTACCACTACCAGGAATTTTTGACTACAGTAGCTGTATAGTAGGTTCTGAGGTCAGGTAGTGCTAATCCTCCTACTTTATTCTTCTTCAATATTGCTTTACTTATGCAGGGCTTCTTCCCTTTCCATATAAAGTTAATGAGTAGTTTTTCCATCTCTAAAAATTTTGTTGGTATTTGGATTGGATTGCATTGTATTTGTAAATTGCTTTGGGTAGAATTGTCATTTCCACAACGTTGAGTCTACCTATCCATGAACATGGTATGTTTTTCCGTTTATGTAGATCCCTTTGGGTTTCTTGCAGTAGTGTTTTGTAGTTTTCTTTGTATAGGTCTTTTACAACCCTGGTTAGATTTATTCCCAAGTATTTTACTTTTTTAGGAGCTATTATAAATGGTATTGTTTTCCTGATTTCCTTTTCATTGTTCCCTTTATTGGTGTATAGGAATCCAACTGACTTTTGCATGTTTATCTTGTTTCTTGCTACTCTGCTGATTCTTTCTATTAGTTCCAATAGTTTTCTCATGGAGTCTTCAGAGTTTTCTATGTATAGTATCATATTATCCACAAACAAAAACAGTTCAACTTCTTCATTATCAATTTGGATGCCCTTTGTTTCTTTTCCTTGCCTTATTACTCTAGCTAGGATTTCCAGCACAATGTTAAATAGGAGTGGTGATAAAGGACATCCTCGTCTTGTTCCTCCTCTCAAGGGGAAAGTTTTCAGCCTCTGTCCATTAAGAATGATGTTGACCATTGGTTTTGAAGAGATGCCCTTTATTATATTGAAAAATTTCCCTTTTGTATCTATTTGATTGAGAGTTTTTATCAGGAATGGCTGTTGGACTTCGTTGAATGCCTTTCCTATGTCAATTGAGATGATCATATGATTCTTTTCTTTCCTTTCCTTTTATTTATGTGGTGGATTACATTGATGGAGTTTCTAATGTTGAGCCATCCTTGTGTACCTGTTATGAATCCTACTTGGTCGTGGTGTCTTATTTTTTTTATATGATGCTGAATTTTATTGGCAAGAATTTTGTTGAGAATTCTTGCATCTATATTCATGAGAGATATTGGTCTGTAATTTTTTTGTGGCGTCTTAGCCCGGTTTTGGTATCAGAGTTATGCTGGCTTCATAGAATGAATTCGGAAGTGTCCTTTCTATGTTCCAAAATAGTTTGAGTAGTACTGGTATAAGCTTATCTCTGAATGTTTGGTAGAAAACTCCAGTGAAGCCATCTGGGCCAGGACTTTTTTTGTTGGGAGGTTTCTTTATTACCTTTTCAATCTCTTCTCTTGTTATGGGTCTGTTCAGATTTTCAACATCTCTTTGTGTTAGTCTGGGTAATTAATGTGTTTCTAGAAATTGATCCATTTCCTCTAGGTTTTCAAATTTGTTGGAGTATAGTTTTTCATAATATTCTGTTATGATCCTTTTTATTTTAGTTGGGTCTGTTGTAATGTCCCCCATTTCATTTCTTATTTGGATTTTTTGCATCCTCTCCTGTTTCTCTTTTGTCAGTCAGTCTGGCTAGTGTTTTTTTCAATTTTGTTGATCCTTTCAAAGAACCAGTTTCTGGTTTTGTTGATTCTATTGCTTTTCTATTCTCTAGTTCATTTATTTCAGCTCTGATCTTTATTATTTCCTTTCTTCTAGTGCCCGTGGGCTTTTTTTTTTTTTTTTTTTTGCTGTTCTCTTTCTATTTGTTAGAGTTCCGTAGTTAATGTTTTGATTTTGTACCGTTCTTCTTTTTTGATATGTGCATCTATTGCTATAAATTGTCCTCTGAGGACTGCATTTGCTGTGTCCCAAATGTTTTGGTATGATATGTTTTCATTCTCATTTGATTCTAGGAGTTTTTTTATTCCATCTCGGATTTCTTCTATTACCCAGTGGTTTTTAAGCAGGGTGTTATTCAGTTTCCATGTAATTGATTTTTTTCCTTGCTCTTCCTGTTGTTAATTTCTACCTTGATGTTGTTGTGATCAGAGAAGATACTTTGTATTATCTCAATGTTTTGGATCTTGTAGAGGATTGCTCTGTGGCCTAAGATTTGGTCTATTCTGGAGGATGTTCCATGTGCACTGAAAATTAATGTGCACTTTGCAGTTGTTGGGTGTAGTGTTCTATACATGTCTATGAGGTCAAGTTGGCTGATTGTGCCATTTAGGTCTTCTGTATCTTTGTTGGGTTTCTTTCTCGATGTTCTGTCCTTTACTGAGAGTGGTGCATTGAAATCTCCTACTATTAATGTGGAACTTTCAATTTCTCTTTTCAGTGTTGTTAGAGTTTGTTTTATGTATTTTGGAGCCCTGTCTTTGGGTATGTAGATGTTTATTTTGATTATATCTTCATGATAGATTGTCCCCTTTATCATTATATAGTGTCCTTCTTTGTCTTTTATGGTGGGTTTTGTTTTAAAGTCTATTTTATCTGAGATTAGTATTGCCACTCCTGCTTTTTTGGTAACTGTTTGCTTGATATATATTTTTCCATCCTTTGATTTTTAATAAATTTACATCTTTGTTTCTAAGGTGTGTCTCTTGTAGGCAGCATATTCCAAGATGCTGTTCTTTTATCCATTCTGTCACTCTCTGTCTCTTTATGGGTGAATTTAGACCATTTACATTCCATGTAATTATTGATAGGTGTGAGTGTATTGCTATCATTTTGTGGTGCTTTATTTTGTGGCGCTGACATTTTGTTTGTTCCTCTTACTCTCCTGTGCTGAATTCCTTCTGTTTTTTGGATTTTGTTTACATTTCTTTTGGTTTTGTATGAGACTTTATGTTTTTCTTGTTTATTTTGATGAGTATATTTGTTAACTTTCTTTGTGGTTACCTTGACATTTACCCTTATCTTTCTAGGTTTGAAATAGTCTATTATTACTTGGTATTGCCTTGCCTTCCTCTCCATTAGAAGGTTCTATACCTACGCTGTTTAGTCCCTCTTTTATTGTTTTGTCGTTGTTGTCATTTACAGATTAACCTCTCTGGTTCCCTGTTGTAATTCTTTTGAATAGTCCTTGAGCATTCATTTCTTAGGTTAGTTTCTGGCTGGTATGATCCTGCATCCTAGATTCAACCTATGGTCTGATAGTTTTGTTCTGAGATCGAAGGACTCCCTTTAATAAGTCCTGTAAATTTCCTTTGGTTTTTACATAATCTCTTAATTTCCTTTTGTCTGGAAATGTCCAAATTTCACCATCATATTTGAACAAGAGTTTTGCAGGATATATTATTCTTGGTTGGCAATTTTTTTCTTTCAAGGTTGTATATATGTCATCCCATTGCCTTCTTGCTTGCATGGTTTCTGCCGAATAATCTGAGCTTAGTCTTATTGTTTCTCCTCTATATCTGACTTGTTGTTTTTCTGGAGCTGCTCTCAGGATTCTTTGTTTGTCTTTCGTTTTAGCGAGCGTGATTATGATATCCCTTGGTGATTTTTCTTTTGGGGTCTATCGTATATGGGGTTCGTTGAGCTTTTTTGGATGGTCAGCTTTTCATCTTTCATGATATTGGGGAAGTTTTCTGTCAGCAGTTCTTCAATAATCCTCTGTGTTTTCTGTTTTCTCCCCCCTGTTCTGGAACTCTGACCACTAGAAAATTTTTCTTTTTATGGTATCCCATGTAATTCTCAGGGTTTCTTCATTTTTCTTTGTTCTTTTTTCTGATTTTTCCTCAGAATTATATCTAATTTTTCTCTTCAATTTTGCTGATCCTGTCTTCCCTTATTTCAGACTTGCTCCTCAGCCCTTCTATGGCTCTGTCCATTTCTGAAGTACTGTTGTTTATTTTTTTGGATTTCTAATTGTTGTTTTTGTATGATTTCTAGTTGTGAATTTATTTTGGCATTTTGTTCCTGTATTATTTTCTGAATTTTTCCTTTTTTTGGTTTGTATTTTCCATAAATTTGTCCACCTTTTCCATGAATTTGTCTGTTTTCCCCTCATTTTTTCTACTTTTTGCTTCAACTGTTGGATAGCTCTGAATATTAGAGATTTGAATTCCCTATCAGGTAGTTCTAGTGCCTTTTCTTCTACTGGAAAGTCATCTGGTGTTTTTTTTCAACCCCTACTGGAACCATCCTGTCTTGTTTTTGAAAAGGTTTTGATATTGTCTGCTGTCTTTGGGACATTTAGTAGTTATTTTCCTCATTTATTGATTTTAGATTTGTTTGTTTCATCCTAGTTTTTTTGTTTTATTTGGTTATGTCTGAGCAGGCAGACTGTGCATTCTTTGCACTTTGCTCATCTGTAGGCAAGATACTTTGCACCTCCTTCTCCAACGGGTAGGGTCAGTTACTCAGGTATGGAACAGCAGGGCAGGTCCAGCCGAAAGGGAATTGCTGGGATTCGTTGTTTGTGGCACTTATTAGGCCTGACAAGGTGGGCTGGGAATCAGTGCAGGGCAGGTTCCTGTAGGCCCAGTTTGTTCTGCTTTGTGGTGTGATGTTCAGCGCATGATGCAGGTAAGAAGGAAGAAGGTGGAGATTGTGATGTGTGGAGCTAAGATGGGTATGGAAAAGAGGAGAGAGGAACAGAGGCCAAAAACATGCAAATGAACCAACAAAAAAACAGTGCTAAGGGAGCTTGCAGTTAGAATGGAGAGATGAGAGACTGAGAAATGAAGAAAATAAAAAAAGAAAAAAGCATTAAAAAATGAATAAATAAAAATTAGAAAAAGAAGGATAGAAAAGCCCTGAGGGATTCCACCAGTGCGGGTGGGAGGACTGGGAAAGTTGCTCCCTAGTTGTGAAGTACAGCCTGGCTAAAAGGGGTAGAGATGTCACACAGTGCCAGGTATTTGGGAGACAGGAAGAGAAGGTAAGTATAGATAGAAGAGAAACTGAGAAATTAAGAAAGAAAAAAGGTAAAAAGAGAGAGAAGAAAACAAAAGAAATAAAAAAAAGTAATGTCCTCAAGGATCTCACTGCATATCTGCACAGAGTAAGTGAGTAGCTCCCAAGCCGTGCAATACTGCCTGGCTCAAAGGAACTCCCAAGCCAAGTAAAGAAAAAGAAAACAAACAAACAAATCAAAACAGAACAAATAAACAACAAAAAGTCCCTGGGATCCCACCAGTATGGTGGCGTAGGCCAGGAAGCAGTTTCACAGTGTTTTGTAGCCTTTCAGGAAGAAGCAAAGATAGCACACGGAGCCAGGTATTTGAGAGAAAGGAGGGGGAGGTGGTGAGAGGTATGGAAGAAATCACCAGCAGCCAACAAATGGCACTCAAGGATCCGGCCAGTATGGGCAGGTGGTATCCAAGCAGCACAGGGGTGAAGCCTGTGCTTCCCAGCTAAGAGACTGTGGCTACAGGAAGCAGAGGAGGCTGAGTAGGGCTGATGAAAGATGGGGCTGGGAAAACATATATCGCTGGTTACCGGTTGTTCTGTTTCCTACCGGAAGCTCCATGAAGCTGCTTTCTCGTACCCCCGTTGGCCAATCTCCTATACGAGTCCAAGGATCCATGCTGTGTTAGCTGATAGGGGACCTCTGCATGTATCTCTCCTCACTCTCTGTTCTCTGTCAGTTTCTTATTCCATTCAGTGCTTGGTTGAGTTCTTTATCTCTTCATTTGATGCTTAGGGTTTCAGGATTGACATTTGTCTCTGTTTGACTTACTTTTTGGCTCTTTGCTGTGGATAGATGGCATGGTAATTCTGTCCATAGCACCATGTTGCTCAGAAGTCTCCTTAATGAACTTTTTGATCAACCAACCTATTGAAGAATCTGATCAAAAAGCAGGAAAACGTGGAACACAATTTCAAATTCTCATGGAACCCAGAATTTCTAAAGCCACTGAGCCTGGATTAACTCCTGAAACAATTTCCTAGAGATCATCTTCAAACTTTAAACCAAAAATAACCCCTGAAGTCTTCTTTAACCCAAACAATAGGTTAGCTTAATTAGAAATGAATGTTTGCCTTAAGCATTGTACGCTTTTAAAGAACTATCTATGTGGGGTCAGATTGACAACACCAACTCAAAACATCAGATAGGAAGATTGGGAGGCAGTGAGTTTATGTTAAGGGGGAGAAACAATTTGGAATAGAAGGGTGAGAATGGTTGCACAGCTTGAATAATGTAATCAATGTCACTTAATTGTGACTGAATTATATGTTTTGCTGTGTATGTTCTCAGCAATTTAAAAAAAGAATCTGCATTTCTATGAAGAAAAAAAACAAGCTGACACCCATGCCTCATGTGTATTAGTAACTCACTATTTTTAAACAAATAATACCTACTATGTGCCAAGCGAATTATGGTGTTGGAAAAGAATATTGAATAGACAATGAACAGCCAGAAGAATGAACAAATCTGTCTTGGAAGTACAGCCAGAATATTCCTTAGAAGCAAGGATGGTGAGACTTCATCTCACTTACTTTGAATATGTTATTAGGAGGGACTAGTCCCTGGAGAAGGACATCATAGTTGGTAAATTAGAGAGTCGTCAAAAAAGAGGAAGACCCTCAACGAGATGGATTGAAACAGTGGCTGGAAAGATGAGCTCAGACATAACAATGATTGTGAGGATGGCACAGGACTGAGAACAAATGAAATGAGCCCTGCAACTGCAGACATTACCACCTTAGGATCTGACCTTACCACATAGGGTCTCTGTGAGTCTGAACCGATTCAATGACACTTAACAAAAACAGCATGTGTCAAGCATCAGGAATACAAAAATACATATCCTAGCATAAAAAAAGCCTAACTCTGAAGGAATGTTGAGTAGAACTGTCCCCTAGACTCAGGCTGTCTAGACCTCAGCATTACTGACATTTTATTGTTGGGAGCTATTGTGTGCATTATAAGATATTTAGCATCATCCCTGGTGTTATGGATTGAATTGTGTCCCCAAAAAATATGTATTGTAAATTCTAACCTCGATACCTGTGGTTATAATTCAAAAAGGGAATGGATTGTCTTTGTTATTGTTAATGAGACAAGATTAGTCTAGGGTGTGTCTTGAGTCGATCTCTTTCGAGACATAGAAGAGATTTAATAAGCAAGCAGGTAAGTAGAAATGGGGTAAGATAGTTGTCAAGACACATGGAGATCTCTAAGGAACCAGGAAACACAAGCTGAAGAGACAAGGACATTCCTGTAGAGCCAAAAGAGACAGAAAGCCTTCCCCTAAAGCCAGCACCCTGAATTTGGAGTTCTAGCCTCCTAAGCTGTGATAAAATAAATTTCTGTTTGTTAAAGCCACCCACTTGTGGTATTTCTGTTGTAGCAGCTCCAGTAACTAAGACACCTGACTTATATGCACTAGATGTTAATAGTAAACCCCCAAGTCTTGACAACCAAAAATGTCTTCGTACATTTCCAAATGTCCCCCGGGATTTGGGGAAGATGGAATAGCCCTGGCTGAGAACCACTGCCCTAGATCCTACAACCACTGCCCTTTGACCCAAAGAAGATTCAATTCCTCTACACCCTGAATTCAGAAACGTTCCCATTCTTATCAATTGACTCCTGAATGGCCCTGATACCCTGGCCCATCCTTATCCTTCCTCAATCTGTTTAAAGGAAGAGTAGGAAGGAGGGGAAAGAGAGGGAAAATTTTAGTCATCAGTTGTTTAAGGTTGAAGTCTAGGAAGAGGGCTTCTCAAAGGATGAGTCACTGAGAATGGTAAATGACGACCACAGTAGCAGCTGCAGTAAGGAAATCCTTTTCTCTGACTCAGGACAGGTGGAGGAGACCAGAAACAGAGTGGAAGAGGAGCAAAGAGGCAGGCAAAACCCTCTTCCCCACCCAATCCCTAAGACTTAATCAGAATTGGATACAGGACTAGCCTTTTAGAAGATCATGGACATGCTTCCTGTTCAGGCCAAAATGGAGTGTCAGGGACCAGATTTTCCCTATGTCTGACACACACAACTCCAGCCAGAATATTTGGAACAACAGCTTTCAAGACACTAGACATCAGGCAGTGGAGAACAGTTATTCTTGAGATACAGGAAATAAATTAGGTGAGCAGTGCGACTGCTGACTTTATCAGCTTGAGAGAGTTTCCAGGCCCCGCACAAGAAGGGAGAATTCAGGTGGAGCCTTGTGAGGTCCCTGATCTGGGAGACAGAACTGAGAGTGTGGGGGAGATCAAGATGTTGAGAGTCCATAGGACAGAGCACTGGAGAGTCAATGGTGCAAACACTCAATTAAGACAGGTTTGTCAGTGTGGATAAGCAGCAAGACACAACCATAAGCTGGTTACAAGAAACAAACTTCAAATAAAAATACACAAATAGGATATACCATTCTAACACCAATTAAAAGAAAGTTGGAGTGACTTATTAATATCAGATGAAGTAGATTTAAGAACAAGGAATATTAAAGTCTTAAACAATATCATTTCGTTTTGACAAAAGGGTCAATCCATCAAGAGGACGTAGCAAGCTTAAATGTTTATGTACCCAATAACATAGCTTCAAGATATATGGCACAAAACTGATAGAAACATAAGGAGAAATAGACACAGAAATTCTGAAAAAAGAACGATGTTAGAGGATGCACATTCCCACTTCAAAACTTACTATAAAACTTCAGCAATTAAGACTATGTGGTATTGCAGTCAAGATAGATAGATCAATGGAATAGAAATAGATCCAGACATATGCAGAGAAGGGATTTTTGAAAAAGTTGTAAAGGCAGTTCAGGGAGAAAGGATAATCTCTTCAACAAATGTTGTCATAAGCAAAAAAAGAACAAGAATTTGGATCCATATCTTTGTACTATATACAAGTATTAGCTCAAGAGAGATCCTAAGCCTAAATGTAAATCCTAAAACTATAAAATGTCTACAGGGAAACTTAGTAAAAAATATTTCTGATCTTGAGTTGGACAAAGATTTCTTAGCCATAGCACTGAAAGTCTGATTTACATATATGTGTGTGTGTATATATATATATATATATATATATATATATATAAATGATAATCTGGATCTAACCAAAATAAACACTTCTGCTTTTTCACTTTTTAATGAAGAGAATGAAAAAGTAACAGTATTTGAAGGACACATGTGACTATGAAATGTCATGGATGTCTGAATGGTGCCGAGGATGACTGCTGGCGTAGCTCTGGAGAGTCTTTTTCAAGAAAAAAGTCTTCCTTGAACTTGGTGATGCCAAAAATGCCAATTAATGTCCCTGGGGTTCTGAAAATGCCTGAGTGGGTGTCCAGCAGGGAAACCTAGAAAGGATTGAAGAGCAGGCAGAGCCTTAAAGATGAAGTCAAACAATTCCTGCACTGTTTAAAGACTGTGCTGGACACTAAGTTAAACACTTACTTTGTATCTAGTTAGGTTTGCTATTGCTTCCTATAATACACACAGAATTTTCAAATCCAGACTAATTCTTTGATTAACAGAATTTTCTTTAATGTCTGATAATTTTGTCTAAATAAAACTAAAACTTCCTGTTCTGAATGAAGCAAAACTATATTTAAAGTAAATAATTTGTTTCTATAAATTTATTTTATTTTTCTGTCCCATCTTCCCAAGAGATGACAGTAGTATACTGTCTTAGTTATCTAGTGCTGCTATAACAGAAATACCACAAGTGCATGGCTTTAACAAAGAGAAGTTTATTCTCTCACAGTCTAGAAAGCTAGAAGTTCAAATTCAGGGTGTCACCTCCAGGGAAAGACTTTCTCTTTCTGTTGGCTCTGGGAGAAGATCTTTGTCATCAATCTTCCAAGGTCAAGGAGCTTCTCAGCCCAAGGACCCAGGTCCAAAGGATGTGCTATTCTCCTGGCTCTTGTTTCTTTGTGTCCCCTGCCTCTCTGCTTGGTTCTCTCTTTTATATCTCAAAAGAGATTGGCTTAAAATACAATATAATATCGTAGATTGAGTTCTTTCTTATTAACATAATTGCCACTAATTCCATCTCATTAACATCATAGAGATAGGATTTACAACACAGAAAAATCACATCAGATGACAAAATGGTGGACAATCTCACAATACTGGGAATCATGGCCTAGCCAAATTGATGCACACATTTTGGGGGGACACAATTCAATCTATGACATATCATTACTATTGACAACAGTGAAGAGAACAGATTCTTTAAATTCAAAAATAAATTTCTCACGTGGGCTGGTCAGTTACTGCTTCTCCACTTCAATCAGATCAGCCTGACCTTTTGTTCACAGCTGGCTGGAAGGTCCTGGGCACTTCCTCCCAAGTGCATTCTGCCTTAGGGGCACAGAGGAAGGACAGCAGGACTGAGGGGTGGGGGTTAGGCTGCCAGCCTGGCCAAGAGCTTTGAGGTGAGTACTGAGGGAAGAGTCAGGGTCCTGGGAAGCAGGAGGGTAGTTAAGCTGGGTTCTACCATGTCACCTTATTGGAGGATGAGGGAAGTAACTGTCACATGTGGAAGGTTGGGAGATCACCACAGTGTCAGGGATTCAGATTGACTGGCCCTAGGGGGGGCTGCAGCCCCCAAGTAAAACTGCCTGGGTCACCACAGGCAGCCACTATCAGGAGGTTTGGAAGGGAGGAAGTGGAGTGTACATGGAGACCATGTGAAGAACATGGGGTCTGAGGAAGAGCTGGAATTCTGAACAGGCCGCTGTGCTCCATTTTGTTGTCAACCTCAGGAAGGCTTCAATTGGAAGGTACTGCAAGGGAAAGCAGAGGCTACCGTGAGGAAGGCACCAATTGTGACAAACAGCCACTCCCATCAGCCTGTAGATTTATGTTTACAGCATGAGTAGATTATGTTTGAAACTAAAAAGACCCCTCCCCTCCCCCTATCTCTTGCCCACCCGAGAATTAACTAGCCTGCTGGATTCAAGGCACAGCCATCCACCCTATAAGATATCTGTGTCCCTGTCTCTGAGATCAGCATCTTCAAAAAGGCAGACAAAACAGAAAGATACACAAGAAGGTGGAGGAAAGGACAGGAAAATGAGAATGCAGTATAAAGAGCCAGAAAATGTTCCCTTGAAATATTCTTATTCGTACACCACTCATCATACCATTCATCATATAACTAACTATGATGTTTCATATGCTTAATATGAACATGGGTAGGGTATTTCAATCTTAAGGAAGAAGAATAGAAAACACGGTGGTATGGATCAGGGGTGGCAAACTATGGGCCAAAATATTTTATTGAAACACATATATGCTCATCCTCTGACACATCATCAATGGCTGCTTTCTCACATTAATGGCAGAGCTGAGTAGTTACAACTAGGGCTTAAACCTAAAACGTTTACTATCTGATCCTTTAATAAAAAGTTTACTGACCCTTGGTGTGGAAGATAGAATAATGGCATCCCTCCACAAAGATGTTCATGTCCTAATCCCTGGAAACTGTGAATATGTTATCTTAGATGGCAAAAGGGACTTTGCAGATGTGATGAAGTTAAGGACCTTGAGGTTGGGAGAGAGAAGGACTGAACTTATTGCCGGTCTTGAAGATGGAGCAAGAGGGCTATGAGCCAAGGAATGGGGAAGCCTCCAGAAACTGGAAAAAGCCAGAAAAGAGATTCTCCCCTAGAGCCTCCAGAAAGGAATATAGCCCTTTTGACACCTTGTTAGCCCAGTGAGACTTCTGAGATAATAAATTTGTATTGTTTAAGCCACCAAATATGTGGTGATTTGTTATGACAGCAACAGAAAACTAATACACTTAGTGTAAATGATTAATCATTAGATAATTCATTTAGTAAGAATCTGCTGAGCATCCACTTTTATAGCAAATGTTCTGCCATGCCCTGGGATTGCAGGAAAATAAGACAGATCCTGACCTAGGCACTCTCACCTGTGGTGTGGAGGGTGGCAGTATGCCTGGGTCAGGAGTGACACCTGTAGTGAGCATATGAGAAAGGGGAGATGACATGTGTGGACATTACATGGAACAGTCCATGAATTTCCTCTTTCATGATTTTGCACACAATCCCCTCTTTCTGGAATTAATCATTGTCTATGCTGCCACAGTATTTTCTTCATATCATCAACAAAACATTTATTGTAACTCCAGTTCTCCCTGTAGCCAGTTTCCTAAGTCAGTTGAACTTGGTAAGTCATGAAATAACATGGTTTTATATTTTCTCTATTCACTTATTTCAACCATAATTTGATGAATTTCCTTTTCCATTCCTTGAAGTTAACCTAGGCAGATCCGGAGATATTTTTTTTTTTAATTTATTTTTTATGGTACTTCAGGTGAAGGCTTACAGAACAAATAGTTTCTCATGAAACAGTAGTACACATATTGTTTTATGACATTGGTTAACAAC
>NW_004443955.1:1858542-1889251 GCF_000243295.1 Trichechus manatus latirostris | reverse complement strand
GATCGAGAGCATTTCCTCATGTGTCTGTTGGCCATTTGAATGTGTTCATTTCCTTTGCCCATTATTTAATAGGATTATTTGTCTTTTTGTTGTAGATGTGTTGGATTTTCTTGTAGAAAACTGAGATGCAGAACATTTTCTTAATAAACATTGTTATGCCAATTGAGCTAGATGTCCTCTTAAACCATGGTCCCCAGACCCCTGCCCTTGCTACTCTGTCTTTCAAAGTGTTTGGTTGTGTTCAGAAAACTTCTTAGCTTTTGGTTTAGTCCAGTTGTGCTGACTTCCACTGTACTGTGTGTGTTGTCCTTGCCTTCATCTAAGATAATTCTTGTCTGCTACCTACTTAGTGAATTTACCTCTCTCTCCCTCCTCACCCTCATAACCATCAAAGGATGTTTTCTTCTGCGTTTAAAGTTTTTCTAGATTTCTTATAATAGTCGTGTCATACTGTATTTGTCCTTTTGCAACTGACTAATTAGGCTTGCTTTGTGGCCTAATACATAGTCAGTGAAAAAGAAGAAGACCCTAAACGAGATGGATTGAAACAGTGACTGCAACAATGGGCTCAAGCATAACAACGATTGTGAGCATGGCACAGGACAGGGCAGTGTTTCATTCTGTGTTGTATAGGGTCGCTATGAGACAGAACCGACTTGACGGCACCTAACAAAAACAAAAATTTGACTCAGCTTAACGTCTTCCAGATTCATCTATGTTGTGAGATGTCTCCATGATTCATCATTGTTCTTTATTTTTTGCATAGTATTCCATTGTGTGAATATACCATAATTTGTTTATTCATTCATCCATTGATGGGCACCTAGGTTGTTTCCATTTTTTTGCTATTGTGAACAGTGCTGCAATGAACGTGGGTATGCATATATCTATTTGTTTGGCGGCTTTTATTTCTCTAGTATATATTCCAAGGAGTGGGATTGCTGGATCTTACGGTTCTTCTACTTCTAGCTTTTTAAGGAAGTGCCAAATCAATTTCCAAAGTGGTTGTACCATTTTACATTCGCACCAGCGGTGTATGAGTGTTCCAGTATCTCCACAACCTCTCCAATATTTATTATTTTGTGTTTTTTGGATTAATGTTAGCCTTGTAGGGGTAAGATGGTATCTCATTGTAGTTTTTATTTGCATTTCTCTAATGGCTAATGTTCTTGAGCATTTCCTCATGTGTCTGGAAGCCCCCTGAACGTCTTCTTTGGTGAAGTGCCTGTTCCTTTGCCCATTTTTTCATTGGATTATTAGTCTTTTTGTTGTTGAGGTTTTGCAGTATCTTGTAGATTTTAGAGATTAGACCCTGATCAGATATGTCGTAACCAAATTTTTTTTCCCAGTCTGTAGGTTGTCTTTTTACTGTTTTGCTGAAGTGTTTTGATGAGCATCAGTATTTGATTTTTAGGAGGTCCCAGTTATCTAGTTTCTTCTCTGGTGTTTGTGCTATGTTATGGTTTGTATTCTGTTTATGCATGTATTATGGCTCCTAGTGTTGTCCCTATTTTTTCTCCCATGATCTTTATCATTTTCAATTTTATATTTAGGTCTTTGATCCATTTTGAGTTAGTTTTTGTGCATGGTGCGAGGTATGGATCTTGTTTCAGTTTTTTGCAGATGGATATCCAGTTATGCCATCACCATTGGTTAAAGAGACTGTCTTTTCCCCAATTAATGGACTTTGGGTCTTTGTCCAATATCAGCTGCTCATACTTGGATGAGCTTATATCAGGATTCTCAATTCTGTTCCACTCGTCTATGTATCTGTTGTTGTACCAGTGCGCGACTGTTTTGACCACCGCGGTAGTATAATATGTTCTAAAATCAGGTAGTGTGTAGCTTCCCACTTTGTTCTACTTCTTCAGTAATGCTTTACTTATCCAGAAACTCCTCCCTTTCCATATGAAGTGGTGATTTATTTCTCCATCTCCTTAAAAAATTACATCAGAATTTGGATGGGGATTGTATCTATAGATCGCTTTGGGTAGAATTGACATTTTCACAATGTTGAGTCTTCCTATCCTTGAGCAAGGTATGTTTTTCCACTTATGCAGGTCTCTTTTGGTTTCTTGTGGTAGTTACCTGTAGTTTTCATTGTATAGGTCTTTTACATCTCTGGTTAGATTTATTCCTTAGTATTTTACCTTCTTCGGGTCTATTTTAAATGGTATTGATTTGGTGATTTCCTCTTTGAAGTTCTCTTCATTGGTGTAGAGGAATCCTACTGATTTTTGTATACCTTGTATCCTGATACTTTGCTAAAATGTGCTGTTAGTTCCTGTAGTTTTCTTGTGGATTCTTAGGGGTTTCCTGTGTATAAGATCATACCATCTGCAAATAGGGATACTTTCACTTCTTTCTTACCAGTTTGGACTCCCATTATTTCTTTTGCTTGCCTAATTGTTCTGGCTAGGACCTCGAGCACAATGTTGAATAGGGATGGTGATAAAAGGCATCCTTGTTTGGTTCCTGCTTTCAAGGGGAATGCTTTCAGACTCTCTCCATTTAGGATGATATTGGCTGTTGGCTTTGTATAAATGCACTGAATTGTATTGAGGAATTTCCCTTCTATTCCTATTTTGCTGAGAGTTTTTATCATGAATGGGTGTTGGACTTTGTCAAGTGTCTTTTCTGCATCAATTGATAAGATCATGTGGTTCTTGTCTTTTGTTTTATTTATATAATGGATTACATTGATTGTTTTTCTAATGTTGAACCATCCTTGCATACCTGGTGTGATTTCCACTTGGTTGTGGTAGAATTATTTTTTTGATATGTTGTTGAATTCTATTGGCTAAAATTTTGTTGAGGATTTTTGAGTCTATGTTCATGAATGATATTGATGTATAATTTTCTTTTTTTGTGTTGTTTTTACTTGGTGTTGGTATCAGGATTATGTTGACATCATACAATAAGGTTGGGAATAGTCCATCCTTTTCTATTCCCTGAAATACTTTTAATACTACTGGTGTTAACTCTTCTTTGAATGTTTGGTAGAATTCTCCAGTGAAGACTTCAGGGCTAGGGTTTTGTTTTTTGTTGGAAGATTTTTAATTACCTCTTCAATATCTTCTTTTGTTATAGGTGTGTTTAGTTGTTCTACCTCTGTTTGTGTTAGTTTAGGCAGGCAGTGTGGTTTTTTTTTTTTTTTTTTGGTAGAAATTTTTCCATTTCCTATAGGTTTTCAAGTTGTTGGAGTACTATTTTTCATACTATTCTGTTATGATTCTTTTAATATCAGTTGGCTCTGTTGTAATATCTTTCAACACATTTGTTATTCCGTTTATTTGTTTCCTCCCTTGTTTTTGTTTTGTCAGTTTGGCCAGTGGTTTATCAATTTTGTTGATCTTTTCAAAGAACTAGGTTTTGGTCTTGTTAACACTTTCAATTGGTTTTCTATTCCATTTATTTCTGCTCTAATTTTTATTATTTCCTTTCTTTTTGTTTCCTTGGGCCTCTCTTTCTATTTGTTTGAGTTGTAGGGTTAATCTTTTGATTTTGGCCCTTTCTTCTTTTTGAATGTGTGCATTTGTTGCTATAAATTGGCCTCTGAACACTGGTTTTGCTCTGTCCCAAAGGTTCTGGTAGGATGTGTTTTGATTCTCATTTGATTCTGTGAATTTCCTTATTCCATCCTTAATTTCTTCTGTAACCCAATAGTTTTTGAGGAAGATGTTTTTCAGTTTCCATGCATTTGATTTTTTTCTTACTTTTTCTGTTATTGATTTCTACTTTTATGGATTTATGGTCAGAAAAGATGTTTTTTAACATTTTGATGTTTTGAATTCTGTTAAGGCTTGCTTTGTGGCCTAATATGCAGTCTATTCTGGAGAATGTTCCATGTGCATTGGAAAAGAAAGCATACTTGGCTGCTGTTAGGTGGAGTGTTCTGTATATGTCTATGAGACAAGTTGGTTGATTGTGGCATTTAGATCTTCCATGTCTTTATTGAGCTTCTTTCTGGATGTTCTGTCTTTCATCGGAAGTGGTCTGTTGAAGTCTTCTACGATTATTGTGGAGCTGTCTATTTCTCTTTTCAATGCTGTTAGAGTTTGTTTCATGTATTTTGGAGCCCTATCATTGGGTTTGTAAATATTTATTATGATTATGTCCTCCTGGCATATTGACCCTTCAATCATTACATAGTGTCCTTCCTTATCCTTTGTGATGGATTTTGCTTTAAAGTCTATTTTGTTGAGATTAATATTGCCACTCCTGCTCTTTTTTGATTGTTGTTCACTTGATATATTTTTTCCATCCTTTGAGTTTTTGTTTGTTTGTGTCTTTGATTCTAAAGTTTGTCTCCGGTAGGCAGCATGTAGAGAGATCATGTTTTTTATCCATCCTGCCACTCTCTGTCTCTTTACTGGTGCTTTTAGTTCACTGACTTTCAACATAATTATTGATAGGTATGAGTTTAGTGCTGTCTTTTTGATGTCTTTTCTGTTTGTGTGTTGTTGACAGTTTCTTTGTTCCAGCTAGTTTTCTGTGATGAATCATTTTTCTTTATGTATTTTCTTTTCATCTTTTTCACTGTTGATTTTGTCTTTGCTGAGTTTTTATGTTTTTCTTGTTTTTTATTTTGACTTGTAGGATTGTTAGTTTCCTTTGTGATTACCTTAATATTTACCCCTATTTTTCTAAGTTTAAACCAATCTTTTATTTCTTGATATCGCCTTGACTTCCTCTCTATATGAAAATTCTGTGACTACATTAGTCCGTTTATGTTTTGATATTGTCATCTTTTATATATTGACATTTCTGTTTATCTATTTTCAGTGTTTTAGCTTTGATTTATTTTTGTGACTTCCCTATATGGCTCGATATCTGGTTGTTTTGTCCTGTGATCTAGTCTTGGGTTATCTGATGTTATTGATTTTCTAACTGAAGTACTCCCTTTAGTATTTCTTGTAGTTTTGGTTTGGTTTTTACAAATTCTCTTAACTTCTGTTTATCTGGAAATGTCCTAATTTCACCCTCATATTTGAGAGACAGTCTTTCTGGATATATAATTCTTGGCTGACAATTTTTTTCCTTTGAGGCTTTGTATATGTCATCCCATTGTCTTCTTGCCTGCATGGTTTCTGCTGAGTAGTCCGGGCTTATTCTTACTGACACTCCTTTGTAGATGACTTCTCATTTATCCCTACCCTCTCTTAAAATTCTCTCTTCATCTTTGGTTTTGGCAAGTTTGATTATAATATGTCTTGGTAACTTTCTTTTGAGATCTACCCTGTGTGGGGTTCGATGAGCTTCTTGGATAGATATCTTCTCATGTTTCATGATCTCAAGGAAGTTTTCTGCCAACAAATCTTCAACAATTCTCTGTATTTTCTGTTATCTTCCTCCTGTTTTCTGGTAGTCCAATCACTCCTAGGTTATTCATCTTGATACAGTCCCACATAATTGTTCGGGTTTCTTCATTTTTTAAATTCTTTGATCTGATTTTTCCTCAAAAAAAAAATTGGTGTCAATTGCTTTATCTTTAAGCTCATTAATTCTGACTTCTGTTACCTCGATTTCATTCTTATGACTCTCTACTGAGTTGTCTAATGCTGAAATTTCATTGTTAAACTTTTGAATTCCTGTTTGCTTTCTCTCTATGGATTCCTGCAGCTTATTAAACTTGTCATTATGTTCTTGTATAACCTTCTTAAGTTCCTCTGTTGCTTTGTGCGTCCCTTGGCTTGTTTTACATTTTGCCTGATCTCTTGAAGAGCTCCATATATTAATCTTTGGACTTCTACCTCAAGTAATTCCAAGAAGTTATTTTCCTCTGGGAGGTTTCTTGGTTCTTTGTTTTGGTGGCTTGCTGAAGCCATCATGGTCTGCCTCTTTATGTGATTCAATATTGACTGTTGTCTCCAAGCCATGAATAAGTTATTATATTTATTTATTTTATGTTTGCTTACTGTGTCCTAGCTTCTTGTTTTGTTTTGTTTTGATATATCCAAATTGGCTGGTCATGTGAGCTATTTTGATTATTGACATCTTTGAAGATCTCATGTTCTGTTACAGGTGGCTAGAGCTGTTATTATGTATGTGAGACCAGAAGTCCCTTACTTTTCTTGTGTGGATTCAGCTCATGTGTCCAGGTCATTGGTCACTGAGTGTGTAGTGCAGACTCTCACCTACAGTCCTAGATGGGCAGGGACGATTTGAGTAGGCACAGGTATCTGGTTGCAGTAGAGGGTTATGTGCTGAGCAAGGTAGGGGCTTACGGCTGTCACTGAGTGCCTAGGTGGAAGTTGTGTCCTTATTCCCTAGATCTTGTAAGTGGGCGGGTTTTGCAGCCAGACTTTGGGCACCCAGTGCTCTTGGCTGTAAGGACTGGGAAGCACTACTTATTCTTGGACCCCTGTTCAAGTAGGTGGAGCCGCAAGTCCTCAAGCCCTGCTGTGGGTAGGTGAGGGCCCTGCTTAATGGACGAGGCAATGTCAAATGTCATTAATCTGCAACTCCCCCTTAGTTGTTGCAGTGAAAATAAGCTTCAGGTATATTTCCTGTTGTACTGTTCTAATGAGGGCCTATGCTGTTGAAATGGGCCCACACGGGTCTAGGCAGTGGTGAAAGGCATTCAAAGTCCATGGACCCCTTATGCCTGAGCCTTGGCAAAGGTGCTGTGCCTGCCCTGAGGTCTCAGCTTAGGTGAGCTGGCAGATTTTCTTTTCCTGTTTGTTAATTTGTTCCCTCTCAAAAGCTGGGAGAATCCCTTAGGGTGTGTAATGGGTCCTACTTCTGGCCCAGGGGGTGCAGCAATCGTTGAAGCCAGACCAGTACTCGGAACAGAACAGAAGGGGGCAGGTAAATGGGAGAGAGGCACTTCCCAAAGGGGGGAAGGGTTTTTTTTATCTCACGTGTGATAGGTTAGATGTTTGTACTTAACTTTTGCAGATCTAGCACCGCTTTCCCCTGGTTCCACAGGGCGGTGCAGACTCTTCACCACTCGGTTTCTTCTGGTGTGGAAAACGTGTTCTGAGCATTACTGCTTGCCTCAGCCTGGCGTGCGATCCAATCCAGCCTGAAGGGTGCTGGCCAGGTCAGGTCTGGCAAATCCTCACTGCTTCTGAACTGTCTCTCCCTCCGTCTGCTGTTCAGTCTGACTCCTCAAATTTGTCTTTGATGTTCAGGGCTCCTAGATTGTCATATATAATCAATTCACTTGTTTTTTTGGGTCTTTGTTATAAGAGGGACCACAGGAATCAACTGACTACTCCACCATCCTGGCCCCACCCTCTGAGGCTTTTTTTTTCTTTACTAATATAAGCATCTAATGCTATAAATTTCATTTTGAACACTGAGCTGGCTGCATTCTGCAAATTTTAATGTCATATTTTAACTTTAAATTACTTAAAACATTTACTAATTTCCTTTGAGACTTATCCTTTGACTCATAAATTATTTAGAAGTTTTTGTTGTCATTTTTTTAATTTGGAGTAATGGGGGATTTTCCAGAAATCTTTGTCTTATTTGATGTCTAAGCTAATTCTATTATGGTCAGATAGCATACTTGGTAGTATTTTAATTATTTTAAATTTATTTAAGTGTGTTTTATGATCCTGAAATTTTTTCTAATAGCTTTTGAAAGGAATGTGTATTCTGCTGTTGTTGTATGTAATGTTTTATAAATGCTAATTCGATTCAGTTGATTGATGGTATCATCCAGTTCTATAACCTTGCTGATTTTCATACTGCACTTTTGTTTACTGAGAAAGGATGTTTAAAGTCTCCAATTATAACTGTGGATTTGCCTGTTTCTCCTCTCAGTTATAGCTTCATTTTCTTTCTTTCTTTTTCTTTTTTTTTTTTTTTTTGGACATTCTGTTGTTAGGAGCATACACATTTAGAATTTTAATGATTTCTTGATGAATTTACCATGTTATCATTATAAAATGACTGTCTTTATCCCTGGTAATTTTCCTTGCCCTGAAATTTGCTTTGTCTAATATTATTATGAAGATTATTGTAGAGATAAAAAAATCACTCCACATTTTATTCTGCAAATAGGATTTGCTTTGAAATTATTATATCTTTTTTAGTGATTCACATATCAGTATGCTAAGAGAATGTCAGGACTCATCTGAAGCAAACATGCAACCTTGAAAGTAATGTTTGCAGAGTTCCGTCACTTCAGTTAAAACAGCAGGTATTCACTGTTTGACAAATCTTACCCCAGGATATGTTGATTTTCTGCAGTTTAGTGTGTAATAACACAGATTTAAATTCCTAAGGAAGTCAAGTGAAAATGCTAGACTGACTACATTTCTCATTAACCCTCCTCTTCCTTTCTCCTTTTGAGTCTTAGTCTTGCAAACCAGTACATGTTATCATTGCTTAGTAGACATTAAGAAAATATTAGATACGCATTTTGTTCAAAGCAACCTAAATTCTGGTTATTCTTGAACCTACATGCTCAGATCAGACCTTTGGCTTTTGCAAATGGCAGCCTGTGGTGTGTGTTGGGGTAGGAGGACTCATACCTGCTCTCAAACAATCTGTGCATTGGGCATCATTATTGTTTATTGATCCATCTGTTGTGAGACACCTCCACCACAGAATGTGGAGCCCGAGGTCTCTGCTGCTGCTCTTCTCAACTCTTTTGTGGTCTCTCCATCCATAGTGTATCCCACACTCACCCTAGGCTGGTCCTATACTATTCTGCAGTGCTCAATGTTCTGGGACCAATGTTTAGTGATCAAACTATATGCCATGTTGTTGCAGTGTGGAGGTAAATGTGTCTCTCCCTTTCAACAGCACTGACAACAATAAAAATAGTTAACATTTATGGTCTTACTATATGCCAGATTGTTCTAAGCACTTTACATACATTATCTCATTCAATCCTTACACTGACTCCTTAGTTAGGTTTAATTTTACCCTATTTTACAGATGAAGAAACTGAGACACAGATAGGTGCAATGCAATGGATCACTTTTGTGTGGCCTTTCTCTCCATGGTCTTGTAACTCTCACTGAAGTAATTAAGGTGGAACTATGCAAATAAGATAATTGTGGTCCACAACAGGATTGGTCAGCTTTAGCATCCCACTAGCTTAAAATGAGACAACCCAGAGGCTGGAGGAGAGGCTCTCACCACCACCAAGAGAGAAGAGCCAGGAGTGGTGCACGTCCTTTGGACCCAGGATCCCTGCTCGGAGAAGCTCCTAGAATCGGGTTAATAACCTATTCAAGGAACTAGCCATTGCCCAAGGTAGCACAGAGAACAGCTGGGGAGCAGGACTGGTGTGTCTGTGCCCCATGGCTTCACAGCAGGGCTCCTGAAGGTGAGTGGGTACTGAGTCTCCAAAGCACTGATGAAACTACAATTGTCTGGGCATTTTCATTTTGACAAGGCTTTGTCATTGAGTCAGATTATTTTCCTGGATCCCTGTCCTCTTGTGTTAACCTTCATTTTAGAAAGCCCTTGCTACCTGACCCTACCTGGCAAGTAGACTCTGTTGGGACCTCCTGGCAATGCTACAATTATGAGTAGGACAACACCAGTCCTCTCACAGCTCTCCCTGTGATGTCCACCTCATCGTGCAAACACCTTCTCTCCATATCTTCAGGCCTTTCCTGACAGGTTCCTCCATCCCTGTGGGTCTTCCCTGCAGAATGCTGCATCCACCTTGCAGGTCTGTGGTCAGATGCCCCCTTTCCCTGAGGTTCTCCCAAATCACTCTCTTTAACATTGCAACCACTTACTCTTGCCTGCTTTGTCTGTCCCATGACACTATTACAGTGCTCAGTGCACAGAAGGGTGCCACCTGGCACAGGATGGGCATTTGGTGAGGATCTGTGACTGAAAGAAAGGCTCTGATATACAGCCCTGGAATAGATATGCAAGAGAGTATGGCTAGGCTCGCCCTAGGCATGCCTAAGCCACAGGTGTAGGGGAATGAGGCCTCAGACCTCAATCCCACGGTGTTGAATATGGCTGACTAAAGTAGGGTCCTTGGAATGCTATTCTTGTAGAAACAGTTGATTCAGAGAATGGTCTGCTGCTGTTCAATATTTCTCTTCCTCCTAAAGCATTTAGTTTATCTGATAACAAATTCTAATGATTTTCTAGACCTTAAATGATCAGTAATTCTATAGATTGGGTTTTGTTTGCTATAAATACTAATTCAAATATCTAGAATATACATGAGGAAAATCTGGGCATTGGGAAAACCAAATTTGAAAACCAAAAGAAGCTTACTTTCATTCTTCAGCTGTATTGAGTTATGCAAAACTACTCTCGTTTAAAGATTAATTGATCACTGTTTAGAGATTATAAGAAAACATTTGAAATGAGAATACATGGCATATTTAGGAAGCAAGATAAATGAGATAACAGACTACTGTGATTCTGAGAAGGTCCCCACAGCACCATCTACTATAGTTTGTAGGATAAAAGATCCTCGTTAATATGGGCAATGTTGACAGAAAAGAGTTGAGGGAATTATCTGGGTAATCAAAATAAAAATAACTGGTATCTTGCAATGAATGAAGTGGCTTAGGGACTTGGCTTAATTCACAATCTGTTTTTTAGCCCCTTGGTGTCCCAGGGTTTATTGGGTTCAGGAGAAATATTTCATTCTAACTAACTTCCTAAGAGTCTGGAGGAGAAATACCAGACCACTGATGTATTACATTCCAAGGGGGTCATTATATTTTAATGACCAGAATGCTCTGTCCACCATCAGAGCATCTTCCTCTCATATTCACGTATTTGGGAGGCAAAAACAAACAAAAACCCTATAGAGTGCTTTTTGGTGAACCTCAGATTAGAGAAAATGGAGGGGAAGTTTCTTTTCTTTCTTTTTTTTTTTTTAGTTGTTTTATTGTGATAAGCATATATGTAACAAAATATTTGACAATTCAACACTTTCTACATGTACATCTCAGTGACATTGATCACCTTCATCACAGTGCTGTTGTTGTTAGTTGCCATGGAACCAATTAGTGGTGACCCCATGTGTGCAGAGTAGAACTGCTTCATAGGGCTTTGAAGGCTGCAACCTTTTGGAAGCTGCAGTGGATTAATTACTTTTGTGTGTGGCCTTTCTAGCCATTGTCTTGTAACTCCCAACTAGGTGATTGAGTGATAGGGTAATTGTGGCCTACCAAGGGAATTGGTCAGTTTTGCCTTAAAAGAGAGTCAATTCCAGAGCAGAGAGGAGGACTCAACCACCACAAAGAAGAACAGCTAGGAGTGGAAAGGGTGTCCTTTGGACACGGGATCCCTGCACTGAGAAGCTCCTGGAAGCTGGAGACAGAGAGCAAGCTGTAACCCTGAAGAGGGTGAGAAGCAGTGGCAGGAAAAGACCTGGCAGCAGAGACCCAGCAGCAGGAGACAGTGCAGTGGGCTTCCTGACCCATGGAGAGAGAAAGCTGAGTGACTATGGACAGAGACTAAGGGTCAGGGAGAGGCCTGCCTGCAAGCACAGCTAGGGACAGGCTATCTTGATGGAAGAACTATATTCTGAGTGTTCTTGAGCCTGAATTGTAACTGTTACTTTTCTAATAAACTCCATAATTGTGAGTATGGTTTATGAGTTCTGTGTGTCCATTGCAGTGAATTATCTAACCCAGTAGAGAGTACTGTGGGAGGAAAAGTTGGTGTCAGAATTAGTAAAGATGGCAGAGAGAGGAGGCATGTCTGATCTCCGCCTCATAGGAATCAGCTTTGGGCTGTTGATCTTGATTCTCCTTTTCCCTCGTGAAGTAAGAGGAGGTCGTTCCCTGCCCTGAGGCTGTTTTTATAGAAGCAGATCACCATACTCGACTTCCAAGATGCTTCTGGGCATGTTCTTTCATCTAGTAGTCAAGCTCTTAACCATTTGTGCCACCCAGGGGCTTCTACCATCACCAGTATCCATTTCCAAATTATTCCACCACTATAACAGAAACTCAGTGCTCCGTAAACAATGATTCCCTCTTTCCCCCTCCCTACCTTCCATCCATGGTAACCACTAATAAACTTTGGTCTCTATACATTTACCTATTCTAGATATTTCATGTAAATAGGCTTATACAATGTTTGTCTTTTGCGACTGAGTAATTTTACTCAGCATAATGTTCTCAAGGTTAATCCATGTTGTAACATGTATCAGGACTTATATCTCTTTATGGCTAATAGTCCATTTATGGATATACAACATTTTGTTTCTCTTGGAGGGGTAGTTTTGAAGGTTCTTCCATCCACCCATGATCCACTGAGCGTAGAGAGCTGGAGTGTTGTTCTGAACGGGGCTGCATGCAGAGTTTATAGGGAAGAGAGCTGTGGTCAATGAGGGGCTGCCCTGAGTACAGGAGGAACAGAGCTGACCATTTGTTGTGATTTGCCAGGCCTGAGATGGTCTCCCCTTCTTGGTGTTCACAGAACACTTCTCTAGGTGGTCAGTACAGTGGTTCAGCACTCTATTTTCCAAATTATCACCATATTTTGTTCCAATTTACTGATGTTAAATGCCTGCTACCTTGATTCAAGTTTGGGTTACCAAAGGTTCAAATCCCACCATCTGTACAGAGGGAAGAGAACTCATGGAGAAGGTACTGATTGGGACAGAGACATGCCGTGACTGATGGGAGGGTGTGGGGAGGAGGCCAGGGTGTAAGTCGGAGTTCTGCTCTGAAGCCCTTGGAATTTAGCTGAGGACTAAATAAGAACCACTTTAGGGTTTTTCCCATCATCTCCAAAGGTAACTGACATAAGCAATCGACGTTATTTCCAAAAGTAACGTCAGTCTGCAACCAGCAAATGAATATGATGTGCTCACGGACACCTTCTCTCAAACTAGTGTTTTGTTTATTTAATGAATTCTCAGTTGGGCCTACAGCCATGTCAACATTATTGTTGACAAACTAATGAAATTGCATATCCCTGTTATGCTTATTTTTCTCCCAGCCAAATTGTGATTAAAGATATCTTTTTGACATGCTAAAGATCCTTTAATAAGAAATATTGAATAAGACGTTAGTTTGAGAATAAAAATATCAAAAGAAGAAGAAGCTACTAATTAGATGATCACTAATAGTATATGGAAGGCGTCCTCGTAGCGGAAATGTTAAATGCTCTGCTGTTAATTGAAAGGTGGACAGTTTGAACCCACCCAGCAGCTCTGCGGGAGAAAGACCTGGCAATCTACTTCTGAAAAGAATACAGCTAAGAAAACCCTATGGAGCAGTTCTACTCTGTCATATGGGGTTGCTATGAGTTGGAATAGACTCCACAGCACCTAACAATAACAACAACAATAGCATATGGATAACAGATCATATATACAACATAAGCTAATAAATTGTACAATGCCTGCCAATCATTACAAACTCACAAGACTTAACTGCAGTTAGATTTTAATTATTAGTCTAATATTTAGTTTAACTATGCAAGAAACTTTCAAATGAGGGAAAACCAATGAGCAAATTCATTGTTTAGTATCCTGTGCTTAAAATTTCTGTTATTGATTTTAGTGTATAAATATATTGACATTTAAACATCTGGAATCTATGTTTCTGTCACATCTTTATATGTGATATAAAAGATTCTTGAGGAAAAATATGTCTGAACATGACTTTTACTTTAAATGATAAGTTTGGATCATAATTCCTGTGTAAGATGCAACCCACTGTAATTTTTGTAATTAAGATGAATTTAGTATAATACCATCAGCCTAATATTAAGCACCTTAATAGACAAGCAAACAGCATGTTTTTAATTTATCAAAAATGTATCACTTTGACTGAAAGATCATGTATGTGTCTTTGTGCCTACTTTGCATGTACCTAAAGGATGCAGGCCTCTCCTTGAGTCTGGAGTGAGTCTCATTGCCCAGGACTCCTGAACTACCATGCCCCCTCCATGACTCATGATGCACAATGGGAGACAACTCTGTTTTAAAATCCTCAAACCTGTGATGAGGTTTTGGACAGACTGGTCCAGTGGTCAGGAAACCCATTCCCTGTCTATCCTGGCCACAGAGTTTGCAGGATGGGTGGCTGTAAGTGTTGGCCTTGGAACATAAGAAGAAGTGATGCCCAGCCCCGGCCCATAACATCTCCATATGTCACTCTTCATCCCCCTTCCCCATGCAGAAGACACAGGCCTAGGAGAAGACAGAGCCTCAGATGGAAGGTGGTTGCATGCTGGGACTTACTGGCTTATTATATGTCATTTGCACGATGTAAGTAAGGAATGGGGTACATCTGTTAGAGCATTATCACCACCAAAGTCATGCTGAGCTTCTACTGTGTTCGTTGGGGTATGGTTCACAAAGACAAGTCTTTAACATCTCTCCAACCCTTGTCTTTCCTCACCAGCTGGGAGGAACTTCTAGAAACTTCTGGCTTTGGGGTGGGGACAGGACTTGTTCTTCCAGAATTCTTTTTTTTTTTAAATTGTGCTTTAGGCGAAAGTTTACAGCTCAATTTAATTTATCATTCAAAAATTTATACACGTACTGTTTTGTGATATTGGTTGCAACTCCCACAATGTGACAGCATGCTCCCCCTTTCCACTCCGGGTTCCCTGTGTCCATCATCCAGTTCCTGTCCCTTTCTGCCTTCTCATCCTGCTTTCGGACAGGAGCTGCCCATTTGATTTCGTAAACTTGATTGAGCTAAAAATCACATTCCTCACCTGTGTTATTTTTTGTTTTATAGGCCTGTCTAATCTTTGTCTGAAAAGTGGGCTTCAGGAATGGTTTCAGTGTTACGTGAGTAGAGTGTCCAGGGGCCATAGTTTCAGAGGTTCCTTCAGTCTCTGTCAGACCAGTAAGTCTGGTCTTTCTACATGAATTTGAGTTCTGTTCTATATTTTTCTTCTGCTCTGTCCAGGACTCTCTGTTGTGATCCCTGTCAGGGCAGTAGTTGGTGGTAGCCAGGCACCATCTAGTTCTTCTGGTCTCAGGCTGGTGGAGTCTCTGGTTTATGTAGTCCTTTAGTCCTTTGGGCTAATATTGTCCTTGTGTCTTTGGTTTTCTTCATTCCCCTTTGCTGTGGGTAGGATGGACCCAATAGATGTATCTTAGATGGCCGCTCAAAAGCTTTTAAGACCCCAGACGTTACTCACCAAAGTGGGATGTAGAACATTTTCTTTATGAACTTTGTTATGCCAATTGACCTAGTTGTCCCCCGAGACTATGGTCCCAGGACCCAGCCCCAGCTACTCAGTCCCTCAAAGTGTTTGGATGTGTCTAGGAAACTTCTATGCTTTTGCTTTCATCCAGTTGTGCTGACTTTCTCTGTATTGTGTGTTATCCTTCCCTTCACTGAAGTTGACACTTGTCTATTAGTGTTTTCCCCTCCTCCATCCACCCCGACCTGGTAACTAGCAAATAATTTTTTTTCTGTGTGTAAACCTTTTCTTGAGTTCTTATAATAGTGGTCTCATACAATATTTGACCTTTTGTGAATGGCATCTCACTCAGCATAATGCCCTCCAGATTCATCCATGTTGTAAGATATTTTGTGGATTCATCATGGTTCTTTACCATTGCATAGTATTCCCTGATGTGTATGTATCATAAATTGTTTCTCCATTCATCTGTTGATGGGAATTTAGGTAGTTTCCATCTTTTTGCTGTTGTATAGTGCTACAATGAACATGGGTGTGCATACGTCTATTCTTGTGATGGCCCTTATTTCTCTAGAATATATTCCTAGGCGTGAGATTGCTGGATCTTATGGTATTTCTATTTTTAGCTTTTTAAGGAAGTGCCATATACTTTTCCAAAGTGGTTGTACCGTATTACATTCTCACCAGCAGTGCATAAGAGTTCCAGTCTCCCCACAACCTCTTCAACATTTTTTTTTTTGTTTTTTTTTTTTTTGATTAGTGCCAGTATTGTCGGAGTGAGGTGGTATCTCAATGTAGTTTTGATTTGCATTTCTCTGATGACATTTCCTCATGTGTCTGTTAGCCACCTGAATGTCTTCTCTGGTGAAGTGTCTGTTCATTTCCTTTGCTCATTTTTTAATTGGATTATTCGTCTTTTTGTTGTAAAGGTGTTGGATTTTCCTGTAATTTTAGAGATTAGATCTTTTTCTGATTTGTAATAGCCACATTTTTTCCCGAGTCTGTAGGTTCTCTTTTTACTCTTTTGTAAGTCTTTTGATGAGCATAAGTGTTTGATTTTTAGGAGCTCCCAGTTACCTAGTTTCTTTTCTGGTGTTTGTGCATTGTTACTTATGGTTTGTATCCTATTTGTGCCATGCATTGTCCATGTTTTTCTTCTATGATCTTTATTGTTTTATGTTTTATATTTAGGTCTTTGATCCATTTAAAGTTAATTTTTGTGTATGATGTGAGGTATGGGTCCTGTTACATTTTTTTTTACAGATGGATATCCAGTTATGCCAGCACAATTTGTTAAAGAGACTGTCATTTTCCCATTTAATGGACTTTGGGCCTTTGTCAAATATCAGCTGCTCATAAAAAAAAAAAAAAAAAAAAAAAAACCTGTTGCCGTTGAGTCAATTCCGACTCATAGCGACCCTATAGTACAGACTAAAACTGCCCCATAGGGTTTCCAAGGAGCACCTGGTGGATTTGAACTGCCACCCTTTTCATTAGCAGCCATAGCTCTTAACCACTACGCCACAAGGGTTTCCTAGCTGCTCATAGATGGATGGATTTATATCTGGGTTCTCATTTCTGTTCCACTGGTCTTTGTGTCTGTTGTACCAGTACCAGGATGTTTCGACTACGATGGCTGTGTAATAGTTTTCTAAAATCAGGTCGTGTGAGGCCTCCCATTTTGTTCTTCTTCTTCAGTAATGCTTTACTTGTCCGGGGCCTCTTCCTTTTCCATAGAAAGTTGGGGATTTGTTTCTCTATCTTGTTAAAAAAAAATGCAGTTGGAATTTGGACCGCAATTGCATTGTGTCTGTAGATCGCTTTGGGTAGAACTGATACTTTCACAATGTTGAGTCTTCCTATCCATGAGCATGGTATGTTTTTCCATTTATGTAGATCTATTTTGCTTTCTTGCGGTAGTGTTCTGTGGTTTCCTTTTTTTTAGGTCTTTTATGTCCCTGGTTAGATTTATTCCTAAATACTTAATCTTCTTGAAGGCTATTGTAAATGGCATTAATTTGGTGATTCCCTTTTCGAAATTCTCTTTGTTGTTATAGAGGAATCCTACTGAGTTTTGTATGTTAATATTATATCCAGCTACTTTGCTGAAATCTTCTATTAGTTCTAGTAGTTTTCTTCTGGATTCTTTGGGGTTTTCTTTGTATAAGATCATACCAGTTGTGAATAGAAATAGTGTTATCTCTTCCTTACCAATTTGTATGTCCATTATTTTTTTTTTCTTGCCTTATTGCTCTAGCTAGGACCTCCAGCACCATGTTGAATAAGAGTGGTGATAAAGCACATCCTTGTCTGGTTCCCATTCTCAAGGGTAACGTTTTCAGTCTCTCTCCGTTTAGAATGATGTTGGCTGTTATTACAACTACCTGTTGCTGTCGAGTCGATTCTGACTCATAGCCACCCTATAGAAGAGAGTAGAACTGCCCCATAGGGTTTCCAAGGAGCTCCTGGTGGATTCAAACTGCCAACCTTTTGGTTAGCAGCTGAACTCTTAACCGCTATATCACCAGGCTACTGGCTTTGTATAAATGCCCTTTATTATGTTGAGGAATTTCCCTTCTATTCCTACTTGGTGGAGAGTTTTTATCAGGAATAGGTGTCATCGTTTTTCAAATGCCTTTTCTGTGTTGATTGATAAGTTCAGGTGGTTCTTTCGTTTTATTTTTGTGGTGGACTATGTTGATTGATTTTCTAATGTTGAACCAACCCTGCATAACTGGTATGAATCCCATTTGGCCATGATGCATTATTTTTTTAATATGCTGTTGAATTCTGTTGGCTGTGATTTTGTTGAGGGTTTTTGCATCTATGTTTATGTGGTCCATTGATCTGTAGATTTCTTTTTTTGTGGTGTCTTTTCCTGGCTTTGGTGTCAAAGTTATGCTGGCTTCATAGAGTGAGTTCAGGAGTATTCCTTTCTTTTTTATGCTCTGAAATAACGTTGGAGCCTTGGTGATGTACTGGTTAAGAGCTCAGCTGCTAACCAAAAGATTGGCAGTTTGAATCCACCAGGTTCTCCTTGGAAATCCTATGGGGCAGTTCTGCTCTGTCCTATGAGTCAGAGTCAAATTGACAGCAACAGGTTTGGGTTTTTTTGTTTGGTTGTTTTTTAGTAACTGTGTTAGCTCTTCTCTGAAAGTTTAGTAGAATTCTCCAGTGAAGCAGTCTGGGCCAGGGCTTTTTTTGTTGGGAGATTTTTCTATTACTTCTTCAGTTTCTTCTTTGTTATGGGTCTGTTTAGTTTTTCTACCTCAGTTTGTGTTAGTTTAGGTAGGTAGTGAGTGTCTAGAAATTTGTTTCCTCCAGGTTTTCAAATTTGTCAGAGTACAATTTTTTTCATACTATTCTGTGGTGATCCTTTTTATTTCAGTTGGTCTGTTGTGATATTACCTACCTAACTTCTCATTTGCGGTATTTGTGTCCTCTCCTATTTTTCTTTTGCCAGTTTTGTCAATAGTTTGTTGATCTTGTTGATCTTTTCAAAGAACCAACCTTTGGTCTTGTTGATTCTTTCAATTGTTTTTCTCTTCTTTGTTTCATTTATTTCTGCTCTAATCTTTATTATTCCCTTTCTTCTGGTGTTTGAGGGCTCCCTTTGCTGCTCTCTTTCTATTTATTCAAGTCATAGGGTTAATATTTTGATTTTGGCCCTTTCTTCTTTTTTTATGTGTGCATTTATTGGCATAAACTGACCTCTAAGCACTGTTTTTTCTGTTTACCAAAGGTTTTGGTAAGATGTGTTTTCATTCTCATTTGATTCTCTGATTTATTTTTATTCCATTCTCTATTTCTCCTGTCATCAATAGTAATTAAACAAGTTGTAGTTCAGTTTCTATGTATTCGATTTTTTTTTTCCTTGCTGTTTCTGTCATTGATTTCTGCTTTTATGGCATTATGGTCAGAGAAGATGCTTTGTATTATTTTGATGTTTTGAATTTTGTTAATGCTTGCTTTGAGGCCTAAAATGTGGTCTATTCTGGAGAATGTTCCACTTGTGTTGGAAAAGAATGTATACTTTGCTGCTATTGGGTGGAGTGTTCTTATATGTGTATGAACTCAAGTTGGTTGTTTGTGGCATTTAGATCTTCCATATGTTTATTGAGTTTCTTTCTAGATGTTCTGCCCTTCACCAAAAGTGATGTGTTGAAATATCCTACTATTATTGTGGAGCTGTCTGTTTCTCTTTTCAATGCCATTTGATTTTTTTTTTAAATGTATTTTGAAATCCTATCATTAAATGCATATATATTATTATGGTTATCTCCTCCCAGTTTATTGACTCTTTAATCATTATACAGTGTCCTTCCTTGTCCTTTGTGGTGGATTTCATTTTAAAGTCTCTTTTAGCTGAGATTAATATTGCCACTCCTGCTGTTTTCTCATTGTTGTTTGCTTCATATATATTTTTTCCCATCCTTTGAGTTTTAGTTTATTTATGTCTTTGTGTCTAAGATGTGCCTCTTGTAGACAGCATATACACTGATTGTGTTTTTTAATCTATTCTGCCACTCTCAGTCTATTTACTGGTACATTTAGGCCATTTACATTCAGTGTAATTATTGATAAGTATGAGTTTAGTGCTGTCGTTTTGAAGGTTTTTTTTGTGTGTGTGTGTTGTTGACAGTTTCTTTGTTCCACTTAATTTTCTGTGCTGTGTTCTTTTTATTTATGTGTTTTCTTTCCATCTCTTTCATTATTGTTGATTTTGTGTTTGCTGAGTCTTTATGTTTTTCTTCTTTTTTATTTTGATGGGTAGGTTTGTTAGCTTCCTTTGTGGTTACCATGAAATTTATCTTTATTTGTCTAAGTTTAAGCCAGTCTTTTATTTCTTGATATATCGCTTTAACTTCCTTTCCATGTGGAAGTTCTATGACTATACTATTTCCTCTTTTTTTGTTTTGACGTTGGCATCGTTTACATAGATCTGTCCTGTGTCCTAGTCTTGGAATGTTGTCTGATGTTGTTGGTTTTCTAACCAGAGGACTTCCCTTACTATATCTTATAATTTTGATCTGGTTTTTACGAATTCCCTTATATTTCTGTTTATCTGGAAATGACCGAATTTCACCATCATATTTGAGAGACAATTTTGCTGGATATTTAATTCTTGGCTGGCATTTTTTTTCCTTCAAGTTTTTATTGCCTTCTTGCCTGTATGGTTTCTGCTGAATAATCAGAGCTTAAAATTATTGATTCGCCTTTGTAGGTGACTTTTCATTTATCCCTAACTGCTCTCAAGATGTTTTCTTTGTCTTTGGTTTTAGAAAATTTTATTATGTCTTGGTGACTTTCTTTTCAGATCTATCCTGTATGGTTCGTTGAGCTTCTTGGATAGGTATCTTCTTGTCTTTCATGATATTAAGGAAGTTTTCTGCCAGCAAATGCTCTGGTGAGGGGAGGGTATTTTGCTGGTATGAGTAGTAGGTTGGGAGCTTGCACTTAACTTTTGAAGGTCTGATGTTGCTCCTGTTTGGTTCTGGAGGTGAGTGTACTGTTTCTTGGCTGCACCAGATGTGGTGGGCCTCGGCTTGAGATGTTGCTGCTTGCCTTAGCTGGTGTGCACTGTGCAAGCTCAGCTAGCAGGTGCTGGTGATCTTGAAATCTGTAGTTCCCCATTTCTCCTGCTTTTGAATTGTCCCTCCTTCCACCTGCCTCTCAATCTGATTCTTCAGCTTTGTCTTTGATGACTAGGGTTCCTAGATTGTCATATATATTCGATTCACTTGGGTTTTTTGGGTCTCTGTTGTAAGAGGGATGACAGGAAGCATCTGACTACTCTGTCATCTTGGCCTTGCCCTCTCAGGATTCATCTATTTTTAAGCCTTTTCTTGACTCTAGAAGCATACATGATTTGGTGTCTTTTGTTTTTTGGATTTTTTTTTTTAACTCCAATCTGACAACTATTCTTAGAGATTAATGACAGCTCCAAATCTCAGAATTTGAATTGGACGTCAATGATTAGAGAATATAGGAAAAACATAAGATTAATATAGGTGTACAGTAGAATCTTATTTGTGATCTTTCCCTCTGGATATTTCCCCACCCTCTTTATTTCTGGGACTGATTCAATACTCCAGGTCCTTATGCAGCTGTATGTATCTGTATACATATATACACATATATATGTCTGTGTATAAATATATATATGTGTGTGTATATATATATGTGTATATATATATATATAAATGTTTGTTTTCACCCAAATACTCTTGAGCCCCAAATAGGAGGATTGACTGTGTGTGTCATCTGCCTATGATCTAACAATGCTCTTCTGGGATTAATTGCAACTCCATGACTCAAAAGAGGGCTCGTCATCGGTTACTATCTCAAATCATGTTGGTCCACACATGCATTAAAGAAAGAAGACTAACAATCTAGATGACTATTCTATTTTAATTGAGAGTTTCAAATATTTTAGCAGCTAGTTTTTGCCGGCTATTGGAAAAAATGATGTTTTAGGGTTATTTTCAGCTAGAGACAAGAGCATCTTCTCCTATCTTTTAAATCTTCCTTTTTTAAATTTTCAAAGACAAAAATCATAGGAAAAAAATTCTGGCTCATGCTTCTAGAGGTTCACTGAGGAAAAGCAACATATTGCTTTGAGCATAGTGAGAGATACAGGTCAGGAGCAGAGGTACAAAGTATTATTTTTGTTTATGGTGACCAAACATATTGGTTCCATCAACTTACCTGTAAAAATGTGTTGATCACTAGGATGGTGATCCAGTTGCTTAAACTGGGTACCAGGGAGTCCCAGTCATGGTGGGATGTAGAGTTCTAATGAGAACAAGGAGCAAGGAGACAAGGGCTTGCAGGCTGGGCAGCTGCAGCTTGTGCAAATCGTCCTGGTCAGTAACATGGCTGCATGCATAGAAGCTCCTAAACTACCTCTATCGTGTCTTACCAATGTCTCCTGCTATTTTATTCAATGTAACATTGACAGAAACCCAAGAAACAGGCTGATCAAAAAAAAAATATCTTTATAGAAGTTCTTAAGAACAAGTAGGGAAACAACCGCATCAATTCTAAATAGTCTGAAAATTTCACCAAAAAGAAAGGTGTCCTTTTTACTGATATAACTTCTGATTTGCAACACAATAACACACACACACATACAAGCACGCACACAGTAAAGGAGATGTGAAGCCTGAAAAGGTCTCAGCCATAGAGGTGAACAGTCAGCAAGCACAGCACAGTCACTAGCAACCTGCAGTCTCCCCTCCTCTCCCTCTACCTTTGCCCTCTGCCAGTGCTTCCTGTTTTATTCTGAAGAATAAAAAGCTTCCAATTCTGTTCCACAGCAAGGGTAGTTTCGAGAACTTCATTGACGTGATTAATTCTGTTTCACTGATTTGCATTCCTTCTTTATTTGAATTATTCCTGCTGTTTTTCCTCATCTGTAAGAAATAAAATTTCCCTTTCCAACTTCAAAAGGAGGTAGTAAAACATGTAATAATTTATAAAATCAAATTGTTAATGTCAATATAAGCCAGTCTAAAAAAGGCAGACAAAATATTATTTAAAGTGGTGACTGAAGGTCTTTAAATCCCATCAGCATAAAAAATTGACACATTTTTCCACATCTCAGGGTAAGAGTTTGGATGTTAATAGGAATAATCAAAGGGAAGCTCTTAGTCCTCTGTCTGTGATGGCTTTCTCTATAAGATGTTGAAGGTAATATCTCTAGCTCACTGCTGTATTACTCCTCCCAGTCCCTCTGCAGAGTAATGCTCCTATTCCATTCACTAAAGCTATACCTCACCTCATATGAAATCTGTCTCAAGTGTATCATCTCCCAGAGTTGCTGACATCAACTGGATTTAATTAGCAGCACGTTAATTTTCATTTACACAATAAAAAATAAGTGTGTTTTTAAAACATGTTGTTGTTGTTAGTTGCTGTTGAGTCAGCTCTGACACATAGGGGTCTTATATATAACAGAACGAAACATTGCCCAGTCCTGCACCATCGTCACAATCGTTCCTATGTTTGAGCCCATTACTGCATCCACCATGTCAATCCATCTCATGGAGTGTTTCCCTCATTTTGGCTGACCCTTTACCAAACATGATGTCCTTTTCTGGTCATTAGTCTTTTCTGATGACGTATCCAAAGTAAACAAGATGAAGTCTCGCCATCCTCACTTTTAAGGAGCATTCTGGCTGTACTTCCTACACGATAGATTTGTTTCTTCTGACAGTCTGTGGTATATTCAATATCCTTTGCCAACACCACAATTCAAATTTATCAATTCTCCTTTGATCTTCCTTTTTCACTGTCCATCTTTCACATGCATGTGAGGTGATTGAAAATACCATGGCTTGGGTCAGGTGCACCTTAGTCATCAAAATGACATCTTTGTGTTTTAAAACTTTAAAGAGGTCTTTTGCAACAGATTTTCCCAATGCAACATGTAATTTGATTTTTTTCTCTAATGTAGTTTTTTTTTATTGTACTTTAGATGAATGTTTACAGAACAAATAGTTTCTCATTAAACAGTTAGTACACATATTGTTTTATGACAATGGTTAACAACCCCATGACATGTCAACACTGCCCCTTCTCAACCTTGGGTTCCCTATTACCAGTTTTCCTGTCCTCTCCTGCCTTCTAGTCCTGGTCTCTGGACTGTTGTGCCACATTAGTCTTGTTTTGTTTTATGGGGCTGTCTCATCCTTGGCTGAATGATGAACCTTGGGAGTGACTTCCTTACTGAGCTAAAAGGGTGTTGGGGGGCCATACTCTCGGGGTTTCTTCAGTCTCTGTCAGTCCAGTAAATCTGGTCTTTTTTTTGTGAGTTAGAATTCTGTTCTATATTTTTCTCCAGCTCTGTCCGGGACCCTCTGTTGTGATCCCAGTCAGAGCAGCCAGTGGTGGTAGCCCGGCACCATCTAGTTGTACTGAACTCAGTCTGGTGGAGGCCGTGGTAGTTGTGTCCATTAGTCCTTTGGAGTAATTTGATTTCTTGACTGAAAGCATGTTTCCATAGGCATTGACTATTGATTCAAGTAGAATAACATCCTTGAAAACTTCAATTTCTTCTCCATTTGTCTTTATGTTCTTTATTGGTCCAGCTGTGAGAATTTTTGTTTTCTTTATGTTCACTTATAATCCATATAGAAGGTTGTAGTCTTTGACCTTCATCAGTAAGTGCTTCAAGGTGTCTTCACTTCTGAAAGCAAGGTTGTGTCATCTGCATATCACAAGTTTTTAATAAGTCTTTCTCCAATCTTGACCCTGCATTCTTTTTCATATAGTCCAGCTTCTCGGATTATTTTCTCAGCATACAGATTGAGTAAGTAAGGTGAAAGAATACAACCCTGACATATACCTTTTCTGATTTTAAGCCACTCAGTGTAGCCCTCTTCTGTTCAAAAACTGCCTCTTGATCCATGTACAGGTTCCACAGGAGCACAATTAACTGTTATGAAATTCCGATTCTTTGTAATGTTATCCATAATTTGTTATAATCCACACAGTTGAATGCCTTCACAAAATCGATCAGACACAGGTAAACATCTTTCTGGCATTCTCAGCTTTTGGCGAAGATCCGTCTGACATCAGCAACAATATCTCTCATTCTATGTCCTGTTCTGGATCTGGCTTGAACTTCCAGCAGTTTCCTGTCCTTATATGGCTACGGTCATTTTTAAATTATCTTCAGCAAAAGTTTGCTAGCACATGGTATTAATGATATTATTCAATAATTTCACCATTCCATTTGATCACTTTTCTTAGGAATAGGCATGAATATGGATCTCTTCCAGTTGGTTGGCCAGGTAGTTGTCTTCCAAATTTCTTGACACAGATAAGTAAGCACTTCCAGTGTTGCATCTGTTTGTTGAAGCATCTCAGTTGGTATTCTGTCAATTCACCAAGGCTTGTTTTTCACCAATGCCTTCACTGCAGCTTGAACTTCTTCCTTCAGTACCAGTGGTTCTTAATCATTTGTTACCTCCTGAAATGTTTGAACTCTGACCAATTCTTTTTGATATAGTGTTTCAAAATCTACCATATGTAAATAATTTTAGCTGTTATGACAAACATTTTAAAAATGATAAAGAAGTTATAAATATCATTAGCATGTAGGATAAATTAATTTATCATATATTGTACATACAGAAGTGTATGTATAATTCTACACATCATATTAAAAAAAGTTACATACTGGGAAAAATAATGTCTGCACTACTGTATTCCTAGAACTGGGTGTTTGGCTGGAATCTGAATCATTTTCTTCCTAGAAGAACAATGTTGTTATTGGAGTTGTGGTTCAGATCAAAGACTTGAGATAAAAGAAAAAGAAAAAGAAAAAATACAATATTACTTAAACGTCTATAAATTAAGTTGTGGATCACAGAATTTTCAAGTTTAAAAGGACACTAGTAACTATCTATTCCAAAGCCTTCATTTTGTACATGAAGAATTAAAGCTGTGAGAGTTTGGGACATGTTGTATTTTCATTATCATTCAGTTCAAAACATATTCTAGTTTCTCTTGGGCTTTATTTAGAATGTGTAGTTATATTCCCAAGTATTTGGAGTTTTCCTAGATATCTTACTGTTATTGGTTTAAATTTAAGTTCACTGTAGCAGAGAAGATAATCTGCATGGCCTCAACTTTTGGACTAAATGAAGAAGAACAGGGTATCAGGATTGGAGGAAGACTCATTAACAATCTGCGATATGCAGATGACACAACCTTGCTCTCTGAAAGTGAAGAGGACTTGAAGCACTTACTGATGAAGATCAAAGACTACAGACTTCAGTATGGATTACATCTCAACATAAAGAAAAAAATCCTCATAACTAGACTAATAAGCAACATCATGATAAACGGAGAAAATATTGAAGCTGTCAAGGATTTCATTTTACTTGGATCCATAATCAACGCCCATGGAAGCAGCAGTTAAGAAGTCAAAAGATGCATTGCATTGTTCAAATCTGATGCAAAAGATCTCTTTAAAGTGTTAAAAAGTACTTTAAGGACTAAGGTTTGCCTGACCCAAGCCAAGGTGTTTTCAATCGACTCATGCATGTGAAAGCTGGACAGTGAATAAGGAGGACCAAAGAAGAATCAATGCCTTTGGATTATGGTGTTGATGAAGAATATTGATTGTACCATAGAGTGTCAGAAGAATGAACAAATCTGTCTTGGAAGAAGTACAGCCACCATGCTCCTTAGAAGCAAGGATGGTTAGACTTGTCTCACATACTTTGGACGTGTTATCAGGAGGGACTAGTCCCTGGAGAAGGACATCATTCTTGGTAGAGTAGAAGATCAGCCAAAAAGAGGAAGACCTTCAACGAGATGGATTGACGCAGTGGCTGAAATTATGGGCTCAAGTATAACAACAATTGTAAGGATGGCACACAACGTGTTTTATTCTCTTATACATAGGGTCACTATGAGTCAGAATCAACTCCAGGGCACCTAACAACACCACGGTGAACATTCCATGCGCACATGGAAAAATGTATTCTGAAAATTGAGGCCTTAGTATTTTTATAAATATCTAATCAGTCAAGGTGGTTGATTGTGTTCTTCAGATACTCCTTGATTTTACTGATTTATTGATCTGTTGATTCTATAAATTGCAGAGAGTAGAGACTACGAATGTGGGTTTGTGAATCTCCTTCCACTTCCATCAGTGTTTGCTTTCTGGATGTAGGCTTGGAGAGGTAAGACGAGGAGACATTACCAGAGGCAGGTGAAAGCTAGAGCCTTGGAAGAAGGGCTGTTTGATAGAAGCTGTGGCCACAGAGGAATGCAGCCACTACCAGACCCATAGCCAGGCATGACGTCCAGCAGCATAAATGCTTGACATCTCTCTCAGCCAACCTGAATCTCTACTGGTGTCCTCCTGGGTCAAATCCAACCTGAAGCTGGAGTGCAAGGAAGCCCAGGGATGCAGCCTAATGCTGACACCTAGCACTCAGAACAGGGTGCAGAAAGGGAGAACAGATTAAATGGGACAAAGGATAGCCTGCACCTGTTTTAAGAAAAAGGGTGAAAAATAGTGAGAGATTTTCATGGGCCACACCTGGAATTGAGGTGCATCCTTTTTGCCTGACTTCCATGGGTTGAACTCAGCTCCTCTTTCTTCAAGGGCAGCTCTGAAACCGTCTTACTGAGTGGCCAGGAGCAAAGACTAAAGGGAACAGCCAACTGATCTCTCCACAGATATTTTCTAGGATCTGAAAGAAAAAGGAAGGAGTTGGTGACAGTGAAAGAGTGAGGGAGTGACTCTTCTGGAACACTCAATCAGCTGGTGACATTTCTCACAGTGGGCCAAGGACTAGCAGGTTGTGATTCATGATTCTTAGCAGGATGACACAATTACAGCAAAGTGCAGTCAAGCCTTCAATAATCTTTGAGTACCTGAGAGTGAAAAACTACATCCCCTATACAAACTCAAATATATATTCAATGAGGAAACCCTAACATTTTAGAAGAAATGATGGAGCCAAATCCCCAGAACTGGAATAATCAGAAAAATAAAAAAACAATCCCTGGAAGTCTGACAAGGCTATTGTCCAGGTTGAACATGAAGACGAGAACACCTCTCCTCTGGTGCCTGCTCCAGGACACATTTCCATTGAAGGAGGCGCTAGAGACTAGAGCTGAAAGTAGAGAGCTGGAGTTGCTCTGCTTGACATGGTGTGAGGCTGTGCTTCAGGACTGAGCCCTACTCAGGACAACCTTCCTATGCTTTTTTCAAGTTTAACATAAAAATAACTTTCACTGTGAACTCAGATCTCAGAATTAGAATGTCAGCTGCATGTCAAGATGCCATATTTCTTAATGTCAAGTATAATCGCTGACACTGTCCCATTTCTCTCACATCATACACAGAAAAGCTACGTAAAGAAAATTGAAACCATACCGGTAACAACACTGACTATGGCATGCAAAGTATCAACAAAGCCATCTTGAGAAGACCTAGAGAGCTGAAACTTAAGTGAGCTGCTTGATTCTGTAATAATGAAGTCTGAGGACTTATAACACTCTTGAAAAATGTCCACAGCCCCAGACCAATTGGTGGAATTTTATCTTGGTTTTCTCTGAAGGTATCCCAGTTCACAGAAATACAAGGGACACTTCTGAAAGGACACGTACGGGCTGTGAATGAATTAATGAAGGCTCAGCCTGGTATCCCACCTGTGTAAGATACTGTCTTCTGTGTTTGAGACCTCAGGTAGTGCTGATCAGGACAAGGGGAGAAGGAGCAGAGCTTAAGCCAAGGTCTGCAGGTGAACGTATTTTTAGAGTCACTCTCTGCATGATTTCTGCTGGGTTATCTGGCTGTATAGAGAGATGACACTTTGCCTTTATTGAGTGAAAATTGAGTAGAAATAGATTCACCTGTTACTGGGAAAAAAGTCAAAATCCAACCTTTCTCTGCCACTTTACTGTAAGGATCAATTGCAATCTCAAATCAATCTATTATCAACTTTGTTCCTAACTGTTCCACTTCTGACATCAGCTGCACATGACAGCATTCTTCTTCTGACCACTCAGAGTTAAGTCAGATCTTACAAGATAAAGGAGACAGTCCTCCAGAATTCCAAGTCTCCCTAAGCCCTCAGCTGTCAGCCACAAGCTTGGGAGTTCACGTGACACCCTGCTTCTGACCTGCTGGCTACAAATTGAGGAATTTCTCACTACCTCTTCAGGATACCAGTAACAAACTTGGGAGTCTCCAGGTTTCCTTCACTTCTGGCCTGCTGGCTCCCACTACTCCCTCGGGTTTAATAATTCTCTAGAATGACTCACAGAACTCACAAAAAGCACTAAACTTATGATTAGTTTTATTACAGCAAAAAGGATACAAATGAAGAGGTGCATAGGGCAAGGTCTAGGAGGATTCTCCGTGTAGAGCTTCCCTGTCCCAAATGGAATATGCTACCCTCCCATGTGCACCAGTGTCTTCTACCAACCAGGAAGCCCATGGAGCTTCTGTGTCCAGAACTTTTATTGGGGTCAGATTACATAATTCAAACTCCGGCCCCTCTCCCCTGAGGTTGGTTGAGGTTTGAGTCTTTCTGGCCTAGCCAGCCTCCACCTTATTATCATAACCCTCATCAAAGACCAGTGTGATTACTGGTGAAATTCCAAAGTTTTTAGAGACTATCCCCCAGCAACCAAGGACAAACGCCAAATTTTCTAGGTAAAGATACTGTGAACCTCACACCTGCATTCCACAAAGTTGTCTAAAGACTTCTGAGGTCTGTGAGTAGTTCCACACGTGAGTGTGGAGGCTTAATAGTCCTCAGAACAAGTTGAGACAGCAGAACCAAGCGTCATTCATGGTCAGGGAGAAGCCAAGGGCCAGCCAGAAATCAGGATGAAAGTGAGAATAAAGTGTGGAAGGAGAGTGCAGATGATGTTCATAGACAAGAAGAGGGAAAGTGACATGCATGGGTGAGAGTGATCTTTCCAAGAAGAAGGGCAAGTGAGAAACATGTGTTTCCTGGTGTGTGGTGACTAGTGGGTCCTGCTGGGGCACTGCTGCTGGCAATTGACCGCATGCGCACCTGGGCAGTGGGGCGTTAGCCTTCACTCACATGTTCTGAATTAGGACTACATGTATGTTCATAGCAGAGGAAAATATCTGTGTTTTGCAGCAGAAAACAATGTGTTTAGAATGCCCTGAGACAAGAAATGTAGGTTTTAATACCCTATCCTGTTCCTCTACTAAACACCCAAGTAACTCATGAAGTTTGGAGGAAAACACTACGTGCACACAAGTGCCAGTTTTCTAACTTTTCCTTTCTTTTCGTGAACTTGATAGGTGCACCCTTGACTAGTTAACTCTACCACAAGCGCATGAACCAAGCATCTAGACCTGAGTCCATTTCCTCCCCAGGGCTACTTTGAGAGAACCCAATTTAAAGGTCAGGTATTGAAATCCCTGAGAACATCCTAGAACCTCTGAAACAGGTGTAACTGACCCCTTCTCCAAAGACTTACTAGATTTTCTGAATCTAACACAAGATTGTAGTCAACATATTTTCTCTAGAGGTCTGTTCTTAAAAATTGGAAAAAAGTCCCTAAACTCACCGTGGTTTATGTTGTTTTCTTTTTTTCCTGAGATTCAAGGAAGTGTTTAAATTCATTTCCTTAATAAATTCAGTCAGGAACTTCAAAATAACCACTGCTGTGAACTACATGTCCTATGTGCTAACATGCTTTCAGAGGCTAACGGTGAATTAACAAGCAGACTCCTGGGGGAGGCTGTGACTAGTCAACTGCCTCCAAGTGGAGTCAGAGGGCCCCATATGGGCTGCTTCCATAGAAGACAAGCTGACTTATAAATAAAACAAATGAACCAAACAACAAAAATTTATGTCCAGAATTTGAAGGTCAGATTTTTTTTTTCTTTTATTGGACTTCAGGTGAAGGCTTACAGAACAAATAGTTTCTCATGAAACAGTAGTACACATGTTGTTTTATGATATTGGTTAACAACCCCACAACATAATAACCCTCTAAATTCTCAACCTTTTTTTTTTCCTTTGGTTAAAATACACATAGCCAAAGATACACATTTTCAAAAATTTCTACATACACAGTTCAGTGACATTGACTACGCTTTCTTCCAATTGTGCTGTTATTCTCACTT
>NW_004443955.1:1835821-1850814 GCF_000243295.1 Trichechus manatus latirostris | reverse complement strand
CTCTGGAGCCCCTCAGGAAGAAGCCAAGATGGCGCACGGAGCCAGGCACTTGAGTGAAAGGAGGGGGAGGTGGCGAGAGGCAAGTGAGAAATCAAAAGAAGCAGAAAAAAAAAAGCAACACTAGCAGCCAACAAATGGCACCCAGAGAACCGCCCGCTTGGGTGTGTGGAATCCACGCAGCTGGCGCCTCCCGGTCAAGAGACTGTGGCCATGGGAAGCAGAGGAGGCCAAGCCGGGGCAAAGTGGGGTGGGGGGTGGGAAAGCGCACACCACAAATTACCGGCTGTTTTGTCTCCTGCTGGATGCTCCGTAAGGCTGCTTTCTCATACCCCTGTTTTCTGGTCTCCGATAGGAGTCCAAGTGGTGGATCCATGCTGCGTTATCTGGTAGGGGACCTCTGCATGAATCTCTCCTCACTCTCTGTTCTCTGTCAGTATTCTTACTCCATTTGGTGCTTGGCTGAGTTCTTTATCTCTTCATTTGATGTTTTACGGTTTCAGGATTGTTGTATTCTCTGTTTGGCTTAGTTTTTCGGATCCTTGCTGTGGAGGGATGGCGTGGTGCTCCTGCCTAGAGCGCCATTTTGCAGGAACTCTCCTGAGGTCATATTTTTTAATGATCTTGCTAGGAAAGTAATTTTCTGATGAAGGAAACCTGATATGGATGTGATGACAACTTGTCCCTTGAAAGTAATAAAAGCATGGGAACTATTGGTATTTCTTATGAATTTGTTGTTGCTACTGGCTACATTAGCAAAACAGATGAAGAATTTAAACAAATCAAGGTGATCTTAAGTGAAGGGTATGTCTAATTTTCAAATCTGGGAAATTGTGAAATTGTCTGGATAAATGATCCACAGAAGCCCCACATTTTGAGACTCCAAATCTGTTCCTATGCAATTAGACTTCAGAAAGAGTCCTTAATGCATAGACTCCTCATTGTGTAAACAACAACTCTCTTCCTTGTTTGTCTGTTTCCCCTTGGTGTCCACAACTGACGTGCTGATCCCTCCAAGGTAGGGACCAGATCAAGACCTTGTCATCCCTCTTTCCCTAGGACCTCCCGCAGCACCTCAAAACTACCAGGGCAGCCTGAGTTTACAATTCACAGTCTGGTATACTGTTAGCACACCCACTCAGAATTAAGTCTCCTTAAAATAGAACTTTGTGAGGGATGTTATCAACAAATATTTTTCTGTATTGTTTGTTTGTTGGTCTTGAGCATCCATTTAGCTTCTGATAATCATACTCATATTTTCCTATGAGAAAAGAAATTCTCCCTCATTCTAGCCCATGTATATCCAAGAATGAAGACTGGATTTTTTTTAAGGATGGGCATGTGACCCCCGTCAAAGCTGATGAATACAGAGATAAGTGTTCAGAGAATGCTGGAGCAGGTTCTCTCCTTTCAGCCAGAAGCAAAGAAGAAATGCACTCCCCACCTATCAGAATGGTGAAAATAAAAACAGTGGCACCACCAATGCTGGTGGGGATTCAGAGAAACTTGATCCCTCATACATTGCTGGTGGGGATTGGAAATGGCACAGTCACTCTGAAAAACAGTTTGACAGTTTCTTATATAACTAAGCATGAGATTACCATACAGCCCAGCCCAGCCAGTGCACATTTGAGCACATAATCCAGAGAAAAGAAGAATTTTATTCACACAAAAACCTGTACATGAGTGTTCATAGCAGCTTTATTTATAATAGCCAAAATGGGAAACAGCTCAGATGTCTTTCAGTGGGTGAATGTTTGTATACCTGTCCGTCTACCTGCACTGCACATGAAACTTCCAGGCAGCCATAAGACTTCTATGAATGAGGCATGTACACCTGCTGGCATCAAACATTCCATGGGTGCTACATTCTTCTTTGATCAAGCCAGACACACTAGACACACACTGTTGGCAAAGTGAAAGCCATTATTATTATTTATAGAAAGCAAACAGTAAGCAATAACAGATTCTCAAAGAGGAACCGCTTACCCTTCCCCAAATTACCCAAGTCCATTCTTATGTTGCTGGGCAGGTGCACCGTAGTTGAAGCCCGATGCTGTCTGTGTTCATGTCATTGCTGCCTCTGGCTACCACCACGCTTCCCGGGGGCTTGCACAGCTCCCAAGACTTCCGCTCTACCACTGGGCCTAGCTGGGCCTTGCCTCGCTGGCAGGAAGACCCCTACCCAGGATCTCTCAGGCTTCTGCCTCTGGGCCCTTCTAGACCTCTTCAGTGACTCCCATCATGCTACTCAGGCCTGTGTGGTTCTCTGTCTTGCTGCCATACTACCCGGGCCTGCACTTCCCTAGGGCCAGTGTGGTTCCAACCATGTTACCCAGGTGGGGAGGTATGTTGCATATGCACACTCAAGCAGCTGCCCTGCACAGACAAGTGTTACAGCTCTTTAGCAGCAGGCAAACTTCCTGTATGGAGGTGCGCAGCTCTCTCTCCATTCGCCAACCACCCCACTGTCTCTCTGCCTTCAGTATTATAGCTCTGCCTTCTGAGTCTAGGAGGTACTCATCGCAGGGATCTCAGGTCCAAAGGATTCACTACACTCCAGACTCTTCTTCATGGTAGTCAGGTCTCACCAACAATACCTTATATAAGTTTAACAAGTTGGCAAGACCAACCAATCCCATAGCTGAACAGTAAAAGGCTCAATCCTACTGGGTGGATTTTCATGCCACTATTTGCATAGCAGAAACCCTGGTGGTGTAGTCGTTACGAGTTCGGCTGCTAACCAAAAGGTCAGCAGTTTGAATCCACCTGGCACTCCTTGGAAACCCTATGGGGCAGTTCTACTCTGTCCTATAGGGTTGCTATGAGTAGGAATCGACTGGACGGCAACAGTTGGGGGGGGGCATTTGCATAGTAAATTGACAAATCCCTTGCAAGATTGTGGTCCAGCCAATCATTTTGTGGGAGTTACAAGACCATGGCTACAAAGGTCACATAAAAGTGAATCATTGCACCATAATGGTTAAACAAACCATAACAGGTCCATCCACAGAATACACTCACCAATAAAAAGGAACAAATGCAGATGAATGTCTAGGGAATTGTGCTGAGTGAAAAAAGTCATTCCCAGAAGATTAAAAAGTGTATGATTCCATTTATATGACATTTTGAAATGACAAAAAAACTAAAATGTAGCAGTTTTCAGGGATTAGGGAGGAGGAGGCACAAGGGAGTGGGTGTGGTTATAAAGGGAATTCTTGTGGTGATGGAACTGCTCAGTATCTTGACTGTGGTGTTGGATACATAAACCTACACATGTGCTAAAATTAAAATAAAATTACATAGAACTAAATACACATATAAATGAGTGCAAATAAAATTTGAGAAATATGAATCAGGTCAGTGGATTGCATCACTCTCAGTATCCTGGCGGTGATATTATTCTATGGTCCTGCAAGATGTTAGCCTTGGCAGAGAACTGAGGAAAGAGCACAGGAAATTTATCTGTATTATTTCTTACAACTGTGTATTGTGAAAGATGATGCTGTTGTAAACGAAATTATTCTCTTAATTTCATTTTTGGACAGTTCATTGCTAGTATAAAAAATACAATTGATTTTTTTAATGTTGATTTTGTATACTGTGACCTTGATGAACTTATTAATTCCTGAAGTTTTTGGTAAGTTCTTTGGGACTCTCTACATAGACAACCATGTTATCTGCAAATAGGAACAGTTTTGTTAATGTCGTCCTTGCCTTGTTATTTCTACTTCTTTCGTTTCTTGAACAGTTAGATAAACATATTGTAAAGTCCTTTCAATAAGTTCTATTATTTTAGCTCATGAATTGCAATTCCTGCCCCCTGTTTTGACTGCTTGTAGTTTCTCCTGTCAATTCATTTCTAATGTAATCTACTTTCCACAGTGCCTACCTGTGAGCAGGGATGGATTAACCAGTAAGCAAGGTACATAAGGGTTACTTGTGCTTACTTACTAATCTGTGAAATTGTACACTAAAGATTAGTAAATAAACACCAGTAAGCTCGTGTGTACTTGCTTGTTGGGTAATCCCTCTCTGCCTGTGAGCCCTGGGCTGGGAAGTAGCGTTATTTTTTCATTTTCCCCATGAGGCTTCAAGCCTCACCACCTCCAGAGTACTGTTTGTGCTCACCCCTTTGCTTCGGATCCTGTACCACACCCTGAAAAATTCAGCCCCCTCTTCCTCAGTGGCTTTTATTATTTTGGGGAGAGTATTCACCTGAGCCCCTCGGTGGCACAAAAGGTTAGGCATCAGGCTACTAACCAAAAAGGTGGCAGTTCAAATCCATCCATAGTCCCCTCACACTTTTGAAAGGTCTGCCATGAGTTGGAATTGACTAGACAGCAACTGTGTTTGTTTTTGTTATTATATTTATCTCTTCATTCATTCATTCACTTATCTACCTGAGGATTCTGGTCGGAAGCATCAGGTCTTGCTGCATTTGTAGATTGTTAATCAAGGATTTTCCCATTCCTGTTCTAAAGTCCAGGTCCACTCTCCTCCTGAGGCCCCTCCCACAGCCAGGTGAGTCAGGGAGAAGGGTTGGTTGGGGTCCAGCCCTGAATAGTCCCCTTATGGGGGTCAGGGGCACCTCAGCCTCTGCTTCTGCCAATATTCAACTTTGTTCTCCGCTTAGGTTTAAAAACCCTTAAGTGATTGTTATCCAGTCTTTTCAGGTGTTTGGAGGTGTTGGATAAAATCCCTCTAAAGGACATATAAATCACCTAAAGGTTGGTGATTGGAACCCACCCAGCAGCACTGCAGAAGAAAAGCCTGGTGATCTGCTTGGGTTAAGATTACAGCCAAGAAAAGTTTACAGAGCATGGAGCAGTTCTACTCTGTAATAATGGAGTCGCCATGAGTTAGAATCTACTTGTAGGCAATGTTTGTTTGTTTGTTTAATTTGATGTTTTATGAAGGTCAGAGTTGAGGTCCAGAGTCTTTTCAGTATGCAGGACCTCTGAGCCCCCTACCCAAACTGGCTGCCACTGCTCTGAGCCAGTGGGAGCTTCCTGTGGGAGCTTCCCGTGGTGACATCCCGTAGGAGCTCACCATGAGGGTTTCCTGTGGGAGCACTCCTTGGAAGTCCACCAATGAGCACAGGAGAGGGGAATGGGCACAGGGGAGAAGGTACAGTGAGGGTGTACTGTGGAGACACTGCATGATGATCTGGGCTACTCTAACCACCACTCCACCCCGAGTTGTCCTGGGAGCCGGCTCCTGGCTGCCCAGATGGCCGTTATAAATGCTCTAATAGGGAAAGATGTGCTCCCTGTGGATTCTGAGCTGGAATGGGAGTTCCCACACTTTGCTGCCACAAACCCTGTGTGGGTCAGGGACAGAAACACATGATGCTTCCACAGCCCCAGCACACATGCACCCAGGTTTCTACTCTGAGTCCGGGGCTTTCTCCCTGAAGAGCGGCACCGGGCAAGTGCAGAGGACTTCTGTGTGTTAGCAGAAAATGGAAGACCCCACCTAGGAGCCTGGAGACAGTCAAGTCCACCTCACTGGCATTCTTTAAAATTAGAGGAGCCCATACACTTAAAGGTCCTGGAACTAATGGTCTACTTTATTGCTGTGACAATTATTATTTATGGGGAGTGGAAAAAGTGAAGTCTCCATTATTTGTGGGGAGTGAAAAGTAAAGAAAGAAAAAAAGGCAACCCATAAAAGCTACATAAATCTTCACTTTCACACATCTCAGAAGTCCTATACTAGGCATTTTGAAGCAGAAAGGGAACGGGCATGCTACCTCTGCCATTCCTGTCTTTCAACCATGCTGGAGTAACTTTAACTATGAAATAAAATGAGAGCTCTAGGCCTCTGTTAATTCCAACAAGAAAAATGCAGTTCTCAAAGGAATAGAGATGATGAGTGAACAGCCTGAAAGAAACACCATTAAACCCAGGTGCAGGGTAGTGGCCAGGGTTAGATACCTGGGATGAGGGTATTCCCAGAGAAAGGGGCTCTATTCAACCTCTATGATGTACCAGATTGGAGATAGTGCTGAGACATCTACACAGAAAATACTGCCTAGGGAGGAGGGAGAAATGAATGTTGGTGGGAGTAGGAAAGAAGGGAAGTGGCCACAGCTTGGGGGACCCATAACCCACTGCCGTTGAGTCGATTCCGACTCATAACGACCCTAAAGGACAGAGTAGAATTGCCCTATAGAGTTTCCAAGCAGGGCATAGGGGACACTAAAAACATTTTGCTGTGGTTTGTTTTTCACAGGTCAGCATCAGGCCACTGGACAGGTGGGTGTCCTGTGGGTATGAAACCATCTCAGAGCTGCCTGTAGCCAAGCATGTTGCATACATAATAATACAAGACACCAGAGCCAGACTTGCTTCTTACTGGTTGAGTCTGCTAAATTTCAACCATTAAGCCTATAAATGGTAATTTTATAAGGTCTATCCTAATACTTGTGCTGTGAAGAAATTATTAATATAACGAAATATTGATAAAACCCCATGCATTTCAAAGGGCTGTTCTGTCCCTCACCACAGCACTTTTTATAATGTGTTTATGGTGGATAAACAGAGCAGAAGGATTGGATATGTGGCACCCAGGCCCAGAGAGTTTCTCTAGGGTTGATGTCAAGGAGCATGTGGCTAGGAGTGGGAAGGCTGTCTTTTCATTCACTCCTGAATGAGTCTGTTTAGTAGTAGATTAGGAGCATGGGAAGTTTAGGAAAGAGGAATGAAGTAATATTCTTTTTATTGTAAAAATATATATTGTAAAATATATGTATATTTATATAACAAAACACTTGCCAATTCAACATTTTTTACATATACAATTCAGTGACACCAATTACATTAATTATGCTGTGCAACCATCACCAGTATCCCTTGAAAGTTTTCCATCACCATAAACAGATACTCAATGCTTCCTAAACAATAACCCTCCTTGTCCCCTCTCTCTAGCCCTGTTGTAGTTGTTGTTAGTTGCTGTTAAGTTAATTCTGACTCGTGGTGACCATTGTGTGTAGAGTAGAACTAAGTCATACAGGTTTCAATCCTGTGACCTTTTGAAAGCAGATTGACATCGCTGTCTCCCAAGGCACCTCTGCCAACAGCCATCCTTTCAACTAGGAGTCAAGCACTTAGCCATTTGAGATACCCGGGTAACCACTAATAAACTTTGGTCTGTATACATTTGCCTGTACTAAATCTTTCATATAAGTGGGAACATACAATACTTGCCCTTTTGTGCTAAATCTATCAAATGGGGAAAGAATAGTCTCTTTAATAAATGGTGCTGAAACAACTGGATTTCTGCATGCAAAAGAATGACCTTAGACCCATAGTTCACACCATATACAAAAACTAACTCAAAATGGATCAAAAACCTAAACATAGGACCTAATAGCATAAAAAACTTAGATGAAAACGTAAAGCTAATGCTTCAGGACCTAGTCTTCAGCAATGGATTCTTAGGTATCACAGCAAAAGCAAAAACAAAAAACAACAAAACAGATAAATAATATCTCCTCGAAATTAAAAACTTCTGTACTTTAAAGGACTTTATCAGCAAAGTGAAGAGACAACTTTTCTGGGAGAAAAATATTTGGGAACTATGTGTTGGATAAGGGTTCAATATCCAGAATATATTAATAACCCCTATAACTTAATAATAAAAAGCCACACAACTCAATGAAAAAATGGACAATAGACCTGAATAAACATTTCAACAAAGAGGATATAAAAATAGCCAGCAAGCACATGAAAAGATGCTCAATGTCATTAGCCATTAACATGCTGCTGTTGAGTCCAACTCATAGTGACCCTATAGGACAGAATAAAATTGCCCCATAGGGTTTCCAAGACTGTAATTTTTATGGAAGCCTACTGTCACATCTTTTTCTCATCATTAGCCATTAGGGAGATGTAAATCAAAACCACAGTGAAAGATCACTTCACTCTCACTTGAAAGGCTAAGATTTAAAAGAAAAATAACAAATGCTAGTGTCTTAGTCATCTGGTGCTGCTCTAACAGAAACACCACAAGTAGATGGCTTTAACAAAGAGAAGTTTATTCTCTCACGGTCCAGTAGGCTACAAGTCCAAATTCAGGGCGTCAACTCCAGGGGAACGCTTTCTGCATCAGCTCTGGAGGAAGGTCTGTGTCATCAATCTTCCCTAGTCTGGGAGCTTCTCTGAGCAGGAATCTCAGGTCCAAAGAACATACTTTGCTCCTGGCACTGCTTTCTTGGTGGTGTGACGTTCCCAACTCTCCACTTGCTTCCCTTTCCTTTTATCTCTTCCACACCCTAGGGAAACTCCCTTTACATTGGATCAGGGATGTGACTTCGGTAAGGGTGGTGTGTTACAATCCCACTCTAATCCCCTTTAACATAAAATTAAAATCTTAAAATGGAGCCCAACCACACAACTCTGGGAATCATGGCCCAGCCAAATTGATACACACATTTTTGGGGGAACATAATTCAAACTATGACAGTTGGCAAGGATGTGGAGAAATTGGAACCCTCATCCATTGCTGATGCAAATGCAAAATGGTACAGTCACTGTGGAAAACCATTTGGTGCTTCCTCAAAAAGTTAAACACAGAGCTACCATATGGCTTTATAATCCCACTCTCAGGTATATACCCAAGAGACTTCAAAGCAGTGGCGCAGACACATGTACACCAATGTTCATTACAGCACTGTTCACAATAGACAAAAAGTGTAACCAGCCCAAATATCCATCAACAGAAGTATGGATAAACAACAACAACAAATATATACACATATACACACACAGAGGAATATTATATATATACATAGATATTCATACATATCTACATACGTATATATACATTTATATATATATGCATATATATATATATATATATACACACATACACATACAATGGAATATTACTCTCCCATAAGGAGAAAGGAAGTCCTGATGCATGCCACAGCATGAATGAACCTTGAAAACATTTGCTGAGTAAAATAAATCAATCACATAAGAACATATATTGTATGATCTCACTAATATGAAATACCTAGAAAAGGCAAAACTATAGTGATCAGAGTTTAACAGCGATTACCAGGAGCATGAGGGACGCAGAAAGAGGGAATCATTATTTAGGAAGCCTTGAGTTTCTGTTTATGGTGATGGAAAATTTGACAACTGATATTGGTAATGGTGCCCAACATGATTGATGTAATTGGTCTCACTTAATTTTACATGAGAAAAATGTTTAATTGCCAAATGTTATTTATGTTTTTACAACAAATAAAAAGCATTTTAAAAGTATTTGTCCTTTTGTGATTGATTTACTTCACTCGAGATGTTTTCAAAGTTCATCCATGTTGTAGCATGGATTTGTCTTTATGGCAGAGTAACACTCTATTGTATATATGTACCATGTTTTGTTTATTCATCTGTTGATGGACGTTTGGGTTGTTTCCATCTTTGGGCTGTTGTGAATAGTGCTGCAATGAATATTGGTGCACATGTGTCTGTTCGCATTGCTGCTTTCAGGTCCCTTGGGTATACACATAAGAGTGTAACTTCTGGGCCATATGGTAGTTCTTTGTTTAACTTTTTGAGGAACTGTCAAACTGTTTTGCACAGTGGTTGTAACATTTTGCATTCCCACCAGCAATGTATGAGAGTTTCAATTTCTGTACATCCTAACCTACATTTTTTTGTTTTCCATTTATTGATCATAGCCATCCTGGTGGCAGTGAAGTGGTGTTTCATTGTGGTTTTTATTTCATGTTGTTGTTGTGGGTCCACCTCACAGAAACCTTATAGGACAGAATAGAGCCTATAGGCTTTCCTAGGCTGAAATGTTTATGGGAGCAAATAGCCAAGTTTTTTCTCCTCTGATGCCTCTGGTGAGTTCAAACCACCAACCTTTCAGTGAGCAGTTGAGAGCTTAACCATTGTGCCATCATGGTTCCTTGGTTTTGATTTACATCTCCCTAAAGGCTAATGATGTTTAGCATCTTTTTATATGCTTCTAACCATTTATATATTTTCTTTGGTGAAATGTCAATTTAAATTCTTTGCCCTTTTTTTGATTAGGTTGTTTTTTTCTTTGTTAAGATGTAGGAGTTCTTTATATATTCTTGATATTAAACTCTTATCCATTATATCTGTTATGGATTGAATTGTGTCCCCAAAAAACATATGTCAACTTGGCTAGGCCACGATTTCTCATATTGAATGGTTGTCCACCATTTTGTGATCTGATGTGATTATCCAATGTGTTGTAAATCCTAACCTCTATGAGGTTAATGAGGCAGGATTAGAGGTAGTTGTGTATAATGAGGCAGGACTCAATATACAGGATTAGGTTGCATCTTGAATCAATCTCTTTTGAAATATAAAAGAGAGAAATGAGCAGAGAGGAGAGGGACCACCTATCAACCAAGAAAGAAGAGCAGGGAGCAGAGCATGTCCTTTGAACCCAGAGTCCCTATCCTGAAAATCTCCTAGACCAGGTAGAGATTGATGATAAGAACCTTCCCCCGGTGCTGATAGAGAAAGCCTTCTCCTGGAGCTGGTGCCTGAATTTAGACTTCTAGCCTCGTAAACTGTGAAAGAATAAATTTATCTTTGTTAAAGCCATTCACTTGTCATAGTTCTGCTATAGCAGCACTAGAAAACTAAGACGGAATTTGGTGCCAGGAGTGGGGTGCTCCTCTAACAGATACTTAAAATGTGGAAGTGGTTTTGAAACTGTGAATGGGTAGAGGCTGGAAGAGTTTTAAAGTGCCTAATAGTAAAAGCCTAGATTACCTTGAAGAGACTGTTGGTGGAATTATGGACATCAAACACAATTCTGGTGAGGGCTCAGAAGGAAATAAACAGCTGTAACACCAGAGACGGTGCAGATGAGAAGAAACAGCAGAGAAATGGCAGCAGCAGAATCAGGATACCTGCACAAGATGGCACAGAAGCTGACCCATGGAGCAAGAGAGCCGAGTGCCTTTGTGCGGGAGGCTTCCTGGCTGAGTAGGGTGCCTCCAGGCACTTATCAGTGGAGCTAGGCTTGTCAACCTATGGAACAAGAGAGTTGAGTGGCTTCCAGCTGATGTTTACTGGTGGAGCTGGGTGCCTTCAGGCACTTATCAGTATAGCTAAAGATCCTTGGAACACTTGCCCCACCAGGGTAGACACAGGTGCTGAGGTCTGAGGGGCCAAGAGGCCAAGGAACCAGGAAACAGAAGCTAAAGAGACAAGGAACACAGGAAGAAGAGCTGCCTCAATCTCAAAGAGTAGGGCCATGACCTCTCGATTCTCAAAGAGTAGAGCCATGGCCTCTGGGATTTCAAAGGGTGGGGCCACAGCCTCCTAGGTTTCAAAGAGTCAGAGCTTCACCAAGTTACTTCTAGAGTGTGAGGCTATCTTTTATGAGCACCAGGGTCAGTTCCACTGCCCAAAGCTGAGAAGGCAGGTCTGCCATGCCCAAGGGGCAGAAGAATGGGACCTGCCAGGGCTGAGGGTTTAGGGTTGCCACTCAGATGGACTATGAGAATGGAGCCACCCAAATGTGAGGGAGCAGAGTTGCCATTCCAGTGGGCCTGGTAAGCAAAGCTGATGCCCAGGGCCAAGGGGCATCCACCCAGAAACCAGAGAGTGTGGCAGGCACCCAGAGTCTGGAGGTCAGAGCCGTTGCATAAAAGGTCTCAGAGAACAAAGGATTATTTTCAAGCCTTGAGAGCTAAAGTAATGAGTTCTGTCAACTTGCTTCGTGCCTGTTATCCCTTCTTTCCCTCTAATTTCTTCCATTTGTAGTGGAAATGTCTACCTTGTGCCTTTTCACCATGTTCTTTGGAAGCAGATAACCTGTATGAAGAGGAATTTATCCCCAGGAGAGAATTTGGACTTGAAGTTGGTTTAAGACTTTTGGGATGATATGAGGGGGTGAATAAGTTTTGCACATGGCAAGGGCATGAATATTTGGGGGCCAAAGAGTGGAATGTTATGGATTGAATTTTGTCCCCCAAAAACATGTGTCAACTTGGCTAGGCCATGATTTCCCATGCTGAGTGGTTGTCCACCATTTTGTGATTGGATGTGATTATCCTATACATTTTAAATCCTAACCTATATGATGTTAATGAGAGAGGATTAGAGGCAGTTTTGTTAATGAGGCAGGACTCAATCTACAGGATTAGATTGTATTTTAAGTCAGTCTCTTTTGAGATATAAAAGAGAGAAGCAAATAAAGAGGAGAAAAACCTCAATACTCACCAAGCAAAAAGAGCCAGGAGTAGAGCACATCCTTTGGACCTGGGGTCCCTGTGTTGAGAAGCTCCTAGACCAGGGGAAGATTGATGACAAGGACCTTACCCCAGAGCTAACAGAGAGAGAAAGATTTCCCCTGGAACTGGAGCCCTGAATTTGGACTTCTAGCCTGCTAAACTGTGAGAGAATAAATTTCTCTTTGTTAAAGCTATCCACTTGTGTTATTTCTGTTATAGCAGCACTAGATAACTAAGACAATGTGGTTCCCAGAAATTTTCTCCCAATCTGAAACTTATCTTTTCACTTTGTTGTTAAAGCTGTTTGTTGAAGAGAAGTTTTTAATTTTGATAAAGTTCAATTTATCTACTTTGTCTTTTGTTGTTTGTGCTTTTGGTGTTGCATTTAAGAATCCAATGTTAAAAACTAGGTATTAAAGCCATATCCCTATGTTTACTTCTAAGAGTTTAAAAGTTTTAGTTCTTACATTTAGGTCTTGGATCCATTTTGAGTTAATTTTTGTATGTAGCGTGAAGCATGAGTCTAGCTTCATTCTTTTACATGTGGAAACCCAGATGTCCCAGCATCATTTATTTAAGAGATAATTCTTTCCCCATTGCACAATCCTAACAACCTTGTCAAAAATCATTGATTCTAGATATGAGTTTATTTCTGGACTTTCAATTCTACTACATGGGTCTATGTGTCTATTGTTATACCATTGTCAGACTGTTCTGATTACTGCAGCTTTGTAGTATATTTTGAAATCTGGAGTGTGAGTCCTCCTGCTTTGTTTTTCTTCAAGATTGCCTTGGCTATTTGGGGCTCCTTGCAATGCCCTAGAAATTTGAGGACTTATTTTCCTATTTCTGCAAAAAGGCTATTGGAATTTTGATTGTGATGGTAATGAATCTATAGATCGCTTTGGGTATTTGTCTTAGTTATCTAGTGCTGCTGTAACAAAAATACCACAAGTGGATGGCTTTAACAAACAGAAATTTATTCTCTCACAGTTTAGGAGGCTAGGATTCTGAATTCAGGGCACTAGCACTATAGGAAGGTTTTCTCTCTCCGTCTGCTCTGGGGAAGGTCTTTGTCTCATTTCAACATTTGTAGGTCCAGAGTTTCTTGGAATTCTTCATGTGTCTTGGCATAAATCTTCCCCTGGGTTTAGGAGATTCTTAGCACAGGGACCCTGGGTCCAAAGAACATGCTTCACTCCAGGGTCTTCTTTCTTGGTGGTAGGAGGTCCCACTCTCTCTGCTCATTTCTCTCTCCTTTTATCTCTTGTAAGATAAAAGTGATACAGGCCACACCCCAGGGAAACTCCCCTTACAGTGGATCAGGGCTGTGATCTGAGTAAGGGTGTTGCATCTCACCCTAATCCTCATTAACATGACATAGTCTTGCCTAATTAACAAAAAAAACAGGTCACTTCCAGATGGGACAGTAACCACAGACATAAAGGCTAAAATTTAGAGCACATCACAAAATGGAGGATAATCAGATCACAAAATGGAGGAAAACCACACAATACTGGGCATCATGGCCTGGCCAAGTTGACATATATTTTTGGGGGACACAATTCAATCCATGACAGTAGTATTGAAATTTTAAAGATGTTTAATTCTTCCAATCCATGAACATGGAATGTCTTTCAATTTATTTAGTTTTTCTTTCATCTTTTTCAGCAATGTTTTTATTATTTTATTTGTATAAGTCTTTCTAATCCTGGTTAAACTTATTCCTAGATATTTTATTCTTTTATATATTATTGCAAATGGAACATGTTTTCTTAATTTCCTTTTCAGATGGCTTAGTGCTGGTGTATCAAAATCCAACTGATTTTAATGTATTAATCTTGTACCATGCAACTTCAGTGAATTCTCTATTAGCTCTAGTAGCTTTCTTTTGGATTCTTTGAGATTTTCTATATATAAGATCATGTCATTAATGAATAGGGGTAGTTTTACTTCTTCCATCCTTTTATTTGGATACATTTTTTTCCTTTTTCTTGCCTTATTGCCCTGGCTAGGTCTTCCAGTGCAATACTGAATAGCATGGAGAAAATAGGCATCCATGTCTTGTTCCCAATCTTAATGGAAAAGCTCTCAATATTTCTAAATTGAGTATACAGTATTTTTATGCAAATAACTTGCACGTTCTATGTTTGCCACACTTGCCATCTCTCTGTGAGTATTTTTCTAAGCACACTATGCCAACCTTTTTTTTTTAACAGCAACATGTAAAAAAAAAATCAGAATAGCACACTTACAAAAATAACTCAGAGGTTCCGGCAAAATGGCACTCTAGGCAGAAGCACCACACCGTCCCTCCACAGCAAAGATCCTAAACACTAAGCCGAGCAGAGAATACAACAATCTTGAAACCCTAAAACATCAAATGAAGAGTTAAAGACCTCAGCCAAGCACCAAATGGAGTGAGAAAACTGACAGAGAATGGAGAACAAGGAGAGATTCATGCAGAGGCCCCCGACCAGCTAACGCAGCGTAGATCCGCCATCTTGGACTCCTATCGGAGACCAGCAAACAAGGGGTACGAGAAAGCAGACTCACAGAGCTTCCAGCGGGAGACAAAAGAACCGGTAATTTGCGATATACGCTTTCCCACCCCCCACCCTTCTTCACCCCAACTCGGCCTCCTCTGCTTCCAGTGGCCACAACCTCTGGACCAGGAAACACCTGCTGCTTGGATTCCACACACCCGAACACACCGGCTCTCTGAGTGCCATTTGTTGGCTGCTAGTGTTGCTTTTTT
>NW_004443955.1:1834117-1835462 GCF_000243295.1 Trichechus manatus latirostris | reverse complement strand
CCTCTCACCACCTCCCCCTCCTTTCACTCAAATACCTGGCTCCGTGTGCCATCTTTGCTTCTTCCTAAGGGGCTGTGGAGCTCCATTCAAGTGTGGAGCTGCTGCCCAGTCTAGGCTGTTGCGTCGGTGGGATCCCGGGGCTTTTGTTCATTTGTTTGTTTTGAATTGTTTGTTTTCTTCTCCTTTTCTTGAGTTGGGAGCCCTTTCTGGCCAGGCGGTGGGGCTGGCAAGGAGACTTCCCATTCGGATTGCACAGACATGCAGAGGGATCCCTGAGGGCATTTCTTTTTTTGTTGTTTTTTTTTTTTTTTTTCTGTTTTTGGAGGGGCCTTTCTTGTTATTTTTTTTTTAATTTCTTTTGTTTTCTTATCCCTCTTTTTCCCTTTTTGTTTTTCTTCATTGTTCAGTTTCTCGTCTCTCTATATCTTCCTTCTCTTTCTGTTCAAAGAATACCTGGTGTTGTATACCTCTACGCCTTCTAGCCAGGCTGTACTGCAACACCTGAGAGTGACTTCCCCAGGCCTCATAGCTGCACCAGTGGGATCCCTGGGAACTTTGCAGTTCTTTAACCTTTCCGATTTTTATTTATTCATTCTTTTCTTTTCTCCCTCTTCCCCTTTCTGTTTTTCTCCATTTCATAGTCTCTCATCCCTCCACTCCAACGGCAAGCTCCCCTAGCATTCTTTTTTGTTTGTTTGTATGTTTTTAGCTCCTGTTCCTCTCTCCTCTCTCCCATATCCATCTTAGCTATACACATAACAATCTCCCCACCACATCCTGCCTACCTGCACCGTGCGCTTGACATCACACCACCAAACAGCACAGGCACGGCCTACTGGAACCTACCACTCTGGTGGTTGTAGTAAGTGCCACAAACAACCCATCCCAGTAACTCCTCTTCAGCTAGACCTGCCCTGCCATTCCATATCTGAGTGACTGAGCCTGCCAACTGGAGAAGGAGGCGAAAAGTATTATGTCCACAGACGAACAAACAACAAAGAACACACAGTCCGCCTGCTCAGACATAGTCAAAATTTAAAGAAAAAGGACAAAACAAACAAATCTACAATCAGTAAACTAGAAAAATAACTACTGAATGCCCCAAAGACAGCAGACAATATCTACACATTTACAAAAATAAGACAGGATGGTTCCAGTAGGCGTCCAAAATAAAACACCAGATGAGTCTCCAGTGGAAGAAAATGCACTAGAACTACCTGATGGGAATTCAAATCTTTAATACTCAGAATTCACCAAGAGCTGAGGCAAAAAGCTGACAAACACGAGGAAAAAATAGACAAATTCATGGAAAATACAGACAAAAAAATTGGAAGAATTCAGGAAA
>NW_004443955.1:1793650-1834017 GCF_000243295.1 Trichechus manatus latirostris | reverse complement strand
AGAGGGTTGACATGTTGTGGGGTTGTTAACCAATATCATAAAACAATATGTGTACTACTGTTTCATGAGAAACTATTTGTTCTGTAAGCCTTCACCTGTAGTACAATTAAAAAGGAAAAAATACCTCAGAGGGGGAGGGCATGGTTGGCAAAACAAACATAGAACACATGTGGTATTTGCATAAACATATGGTTATGTTGGCTGAGGCTTTTTTCACAAATGCCCTTAATTATACTGGTGAATTTCACAATGGTGTACTACATTGATTGATTTTGTCATATTGAACCATCCTTACATTCCTGTAATAAATTCTACTAGGTCATAGTGTGTAATTTTTTAAATATGTTGTTTTATTCTGCTTGATAGTATTTTGTTGAGGATTTTTGCATCCATATTCATAAGGAATATGGGTCTGTAGTTTTCTTTCCTTGTGGTGTCTTTGTCTAGCTTTGGTATCAGGTAATGCTGGCTTCATTGAATGAGTTAGGAAGAGTTACTTTTGCCTTTATATTTTGGAAGCTTTTGAGCAGGATTGGTGTCAGAACTTCTTTAAATGTTTGGTATGACTCTCCAGTGAAATCATCAGTTCCAGGACTATATTTTTGTCAGGAGGTTTTTTGTTTGTTGGTTGGTTTTTGTCTTTTAGTTAGTGATTCAATCTCTTCACTTCACTCTGTTGAGATTTTCTATTTCTTTTTGGGTTAATTTAGGTAGAGGATGTGTTTCTAGAAATTTTTCCATTTCATGTATCTAGTTTTTGGCATACAGTTGTTCATAATATTCTGTTATGTTCCTTTTTATTTCTATTGGGTCAATTGTAATGTCTCCATGTTCACCTTTTCTTTTAGTTATTTGCATCTTCTCTCTTTTTCTTTGTCAGTCTACCTAAAGATGTGTCACTTTCCTTGATCTTTTCAAAGAACCAGCTTCTTGTTTTGTTGATTATTGCTATCGTTTCTTTGTTCTTTATTTAATTTATTTCTGCTCTGATCTTTGCAGTTTCCTTCCTTCCGGTTGTGTTAGTTAGTTTGCTCTACTTTTTCTAGTTCCTCAAGTTCTAGAGTTAGACTATTGATTTGAGATCTTTTTTCTTTTTTAATGTAGGCATTGATTTCTTTAAATTTCTCTCTGAGCACTGCTTTTGCAGCACCCTGTAAGTTTTGGTATACTGTGTTTTCATTTTCATTTAACAGTAAGTATTTTCTAAATTATCTCTTGTTTTATTCCCTGATCTATTTGATCTATTTGAACTTGGGTTTCCTATTAACAGCCTTCCTCTCCCCTCCTGCCTTCTAGTCCTTGCCCCAAGGCTAGTGTGCCCCTTTAGTCTCATTTTGTCCTATGGGTCTGTCTAATCTTTGGCTAAAAGGTGAACCTCTGGAGTGACTTCATTACTGGGATAAAACACTGTCTGGGGGCTATACTTTTGGGGTTTCTCCAGTGTCTGTCAGACCAGTAAGTCTGGCTTTTTTTTTTTTTTTGAGTTAGAATTTTCTTCTACATTTTTCTCCAGCTCTGTCTGGGACCCTCTATTGTGATACCTGTCAGGTCAGTAGTGGTAGCCGGGCACCATCTATTTATACTAGACTCAGTCTGGTGGAGGCCCTGGAAGTTGTGTCCTATTAGTCCTTTGGACTAATCTTTCCCCTGTGTCTTTAGTTTTCTTAATTTTCCCTTGTTCCTGAAGGGGTGAGACCAGTGGAGTATCTTAGATGGCCACTCACAGGCATTTAAGACCCCAGATGCTACTCAGAAGATAGAATATAGAACATTTTCATTATAAACTGTGTTATGCTTCATTCAACAAAGTCCAACACCCATTCCTGATAAACATTTTCAATAAAAGAGGTATAGAAGGGGAATTCCTCAACATAATAACGGATATCTATGCAAAACCAATGGCCAACATCATTCTTGATGTAGAGAGACTGAAAACATTACCCTTGAGAACAGGAACAAGACAAAGATGTCTTTTATGACTGCTCTATTTAACATTGTGCTGGAAGTCCTAGATAGAGCAATAAAGCAAGAAAAAGAAATAAAGGGCATCCAAATTGGTAATGAAGAAATTAAATTGTCCCTATTTGTGGATGATATGATACTATACAGAGAAAGCACAAAAGACTTCACGAAAAAACTACTGGAAACTAATAGAAAGATTCAGCAGAGTAGCAGGATACAAGATTAACATACAAAATCCATTGGATTACTATACACCAATACAGAGAATGATGAAAAGGAAATCAGGAAAACAATACCATTTATAACAGCCTTTAAAAAACAAAATACTTAGGAATAAATCTGACCAGGGATGTAAAAGAACTATACAAAGAAAACTACAAAACACTGCTGCAAGAAACCCAAAGAAATCTCCATAAATGGAAAAACAGACCATGCTCATGGATAAGTTGACTGAACATTGTGAAAATGACTATTCTACCCAAAGCAATATACAAATACAATGCAATCCTGATCCAAATACCAACAACATTCTTTAAAGAGATGGAAAAACTCATCATTAATTTTATATGGAAAGGGAAGAAGCCCCAAATAAGTAAAGCATTACTGAAGAAGAAGAATAAAGTAGGAGGACTTGCACTACCTGACCTCAAAACGTACTATACAGCTATAGTAGTCAAAACAGCCTGGGAATAGTACAAAGACAGATACATTGATCAATGAAACAGATTTGAGAACCCAAAAGTAAATCCATCCACCTATGGTCACCTGATCTTCAACAAGGGCCCAAACTCCATCAAATGGGGAACACTCTTTTTAACAAATGATAGTGACAAAACTGGATGTCCATCTGCAAAAAATGAAACAGGACCCATACCTCACACAATAAACAAAAACTAATTCCAAAGGTATCAAAGACCTAAATATAAAGCCAAAAGCTATAAAGTTCATAGAAGACAAAATAGCACCAACGCTAGAGGCCCTAATACACGGCATTAACAGGATCCGAACCATAACCAACAACACACAAACTCCAGAAGATAAGCTAGATAACTGGAATATTCTAAAAATTAAACATTTATGCTCATCAAAGACTTCACCAAAAGAGTAAAAAGAACCTAAAGACTGGGAAAAATTTTTTGCCCGTTACGAATCCGACAAAGGTCTAATCTCTAAAATCTACAAGAAAATCAAACACCTCTACAACAAAAAGACAAATAATCCAATTAAAAAATGGTCAAAGGAATTGAGCAGACACTTCAACAAAGACAACATTCAACAGCCAAAAGACATATGAAGAAATGCTCCTGATTACTAACCATTAGAGAAACACACATCAAAACCACAATAAGATACCATTTCACCCTGGCATTACTGACACTAACCAAAGAACAAAACATAACAAATGTTGGAAAGGCTGTGGGGAGATTGGAACTCTTATGTGTTGCTGGTGGGAGTGCAAAATGATACAAGAATTTTTGAAAATGATATGGTGCTTCCTTAGAAAGCTAAAAATTGTAATACTATATGATCCAGCAATCCCACTCCTAAGAATATATTCTACAGAAATAAGAGCTGTCACACAAATAGACATATGCACACCTACGTTCATTGCAGCATTGTTCACAATAGCAAAAAGATGGAGACAACCTAGGTGCCCATCAACAGATGAATGGATAAACAAACTATGGTACATACACACTTTGGAGTACTATGCAACAAGAAAGAACAATGATTAATCTGAGAAGTATCTCACACCACAAATGAATCTGGAGGGCATTATGCTGAATGAAATAAGTCAATCTCAAAAGGACAAATATTGTATGAGACCACTACTGTAAAAACTCATAAAAAGGTTTACACACAAAAAGAAACAAGTTTGACGGTTACAAGACGGGGGAACACTAAATAGACAATAGATAAGTGATAACTTTGGTGAAGGGTAAGACAATACACAGTACTGGGGAAGAGAGGACAACTTGTACAAGGCAAGGTCATAGAAGCTCCACAGACACATCCAACCTCCCTTGGGGTCCCAATTGCTGGCCTGAGGACTGTGAGGGCCATGGTCTCAGGGAAGATCTAGCTCAATTGGCATAAAATTGTTTATAAAGAAAATATTCTGCATTCTACCTTGATGAGTAGGGTTTGCATTCTTAAAAGCCTGTAAGCATCCATCTAAGATACTCCACTGGTCTCACCCCTTCAAGAGCAAGGGAGAATGAAGAAATCAAGATACAAGGGAAAGATTACTCCAAAGGACTAATGGACCACAACACCAAGGCCTCCACCAGACCGAGTCCAGTACAACTAGAAGGTGCCCGGCTACCACCGACTGCTCTGACAGGGATCACAACAAAGGGTCCGGGATAGAGCTAGAGAAAAATGTAGAAGAAAATTCTAACACAAAAAAATGACCAGACTTACTGGCTTGACAGAGACTGGAGAAACCAGGAGAGTACAGCCCCTGGACATCCTTTTAGCTCAGTAACGAATTCACTCCCGAGGTTCACCCTTCAGCGAAAGATTAGACAGGCCCATAAACCAAAACGAGACTAATGGGGCACAACAGCCCAAGGACAAAGACTAGAAGGCAGGAGGGGACAGGGAAACTTGTAATGGGGAATGCAAAGTCGAGAAGGGAGAGTGCTGACATGTCGTGGGTTTGCTAACCAATGTCATAAAACAATGTGTGTACTGTTTAATGAGAAAATATTTGTTCTATAAACCTTCATCTAAAGTACAACAAAAAAATTAAAAAAAAAAACTATGTTATGCCAGTTGACCTACATGTTTCCCAAGATCATCGTCCCCACACCCCTTAGCCCAGTAATTCAGACCCTCAGGGAGTTTGGATTTGTTAATGAAGCTTTCCACGAAACAAGTTGTGCTGACTTCCCCAGTACTGTGTACTGTCTTACCCTTCAGCAAAGTTACACTTGTCTTTTATATGTTTAGGGTTTTTCCACCCCACCCCTCCTCTCCTTCGTAATCATCAAAGATTGTTTCTTTTTGTGTGTAAACTTTTCCATGAGTTTTTATAGTAGTGTTCTCATACAATATTTGTCCTTTTGAGATTGACTTATTTCATTCAGCATAATGCCCTCCAGATTCACTTCTGGTGTGAGATGCTTCTCAGATTAATAATTGTTCTTTATCGTTGCATAGTACTCCATTGTGTGTATGTACCATAGTTTGTTTATCCATTCGTCTGTTGATGAGTATCTAGGTTGTTTCCGTATTTTTGCTATTGTGAACAATGCTGCAATGAACGTGGGTGTACATATGTCTATTTGTGTGACAGCTCTTATTTCTCTAGAATATATTCTTAGGAGTGGGATTGCTGGATCATATAGTACTACAATTTCTAGCTTTCTAAGGAAGCGCCATGTCATTTTCCAAAATTGTATCATTTTGCACTCCCACCAACAGTGCATAAGAGTTCCAATCTCCCTGCAACCTCTCCAACATATGTTGTTTTCTGTTTTTTTGATTAGTGCCAGTAATGCCAGGGTGAGATAGTATCTTATTATGGTTTTGATGTGCATTTCTCTAATGGCTACTGATCACAAGCATTTCCTCATGTGTCTGTTAGCTGCTTGAATGTCCTCTTTTGTGAAGTGTCTGTTCATTTCCTTTGACCATATTTTAATTGGATTATTTGTCTTTTGTTGTAGAGGTGTTGGATTTTCTTATAGATTTTAGAGATCAGACTTTTGTCGGAATCTTAATGGGCAAAAATTTTTTCCCAGTCTGTAGGTTCTCTTTTTACTCTTTCAGTGAAGTCATTTGATGAGCATAAATGTTTAATTTTTAGAAGATCCCAGTTATCTAGCTTATTTTCTGGAGTTTATATGTTGTTTGCTATAGTTCCTATCCTGTTAATGCCTTGTATTAGGGTCTCTAGCATTGATCCTATTTTTTTCTTCTATGATGTTTATAGTTTGGGGTTTTATATTTAGGTCTTTGATCCATTTTGACTTAGTTTTTGTGTATGGTGTGAGGTATAGGTCTTCTTTCAGTTTTTAGCACTTGGACATCCAGTTTTGCCAGCACCATTTGTTAAAAACACTGTCTTTTCCCGATTTGATGGACCTTGGGCCCTTGTCAAAGATCAGGTGACCGTAGGTGGATGGATTTATATCTGAGTTCTCAATTCTGTTTCATTGGTCAATGTATCTGTCATTGTACCAGTACCTGGCTGTTTTAATTACTGTAACTGTGTAGTAGGTTCTGAGGTCAGGTAGTGCAAGTCCTTCTACTTTATGCTTCTTCAATAATGTTTTACTTATCCGGGGCCTCTTCCCTTTCCATATAAAGTTAATGAGTATTTTTTCCAACTCTTTAAAGAATGTTGTTGGTATTTGGATCGGGATTGTATTGTATCTGTATATTGCTTTGGGTAGAATTGTCATTTCCACAATGTCTGGTCTACCTATCTATAAGCATGGTATGTTTCTCCATTAATGTATAGTCCTTTGGGTTTCTTGCAGTAGTGTTTTGTAGTTTTCTTTGCATAGGTCTTTTACATCCTGGTTAGATTTATTCCTAAGTATTTTATTTTTTTAAGGGCTATTATAAATGGTACTGTTTTCCTGATTTCGTTTTCATCATTCTTTTTATTGGTGTATAGGAATCCAACTGATTTTTGTATGTTTATCTTGTATCCTGCTACTGTGCTGAATCTTTCTATTAGTTACAGTAGTTTTCTCATGGAATCTTTTGTGCTTTCTCTGTATAGTAGCATATCATCCACAAATAGGGACAGTTTAATTTCTTCATTACCAATTTGGATGCCCTTTATTTCTTTTTCTTGCCTTATTGCTCTAGCTAGGACTTCCAGCACAATGTTAAATAGAGTAGTGATAAAGGGCATTGTTGTCTTGTTTCTGTTCTCAAGAGGAATGTTTTCAGCCTCTCTCCATTAAGAATGATGTTGGCTGTTGGTTTTGTAGATGACCTGTTTTATGTTGAGGAATTTCCCTTCTACACCTCTTTTATTGAGAGTTTTTATCAGGAATGATTGTTGGACTTTGTCAAATGCCTTTTCTGCATCAATTGAGATGATCATGTGATTCTCTTATTTTATTTATGTGGTGGATTACGTTGATTGATTTTCTAACGTTGAACCATCCTTTCATACCTGGTATGAATCCTACTTGGTCATGGTGTATTTTTTTTTATAGGATGCTGAATTGGCTAGAGTTTTGTTGAGAATTTTTGCATCTATATTCATGAGAGATATTGGTCTGTAATTTTCTTTTTTGGTGGTGTCTTTGCCTGGTTTTAGTATCAGGGTTATGCTGGCTTGATAGAATGAATATGGAAGTATCCTTTCCTTTTCTATGTTGTGAAATAGTTTGAGTAGTATTACTGTAAGCTCTTCTGTAAATGTTTGGTAGAATTCTCCAGTGCTTTTTTTTGGGAGGGGGGGAGTGGAGGGGGTTTAAATTACCTTCTCAATCTCTTTTCTTGTTATGGGTCTGTTGAGATTTTCAACATCAATTTGTGATAGTTTGGGTAAGTAGTATGTTTCTACAAATTCGTCCATTCCTCTAGATTTTCAAATTTGTTGGCATATAGTTTTCCATAATACTCTGTTATGGTCCTTTTTATTTCAGTTGGGTCTGTTGTAATATCCTCTATTTCATTTCTTATTTTAGTTATTTGTGTCGTCTCCTTTTTTTTGTTTTGTCAGTTTGGCTAGTGGTTTCTCGATTTTGTTGATCCTTTCAAAGAACCAACTTTTGTTTTTGTTGATTCTTTCTATTGTTTTTCTATTGTCTATTTCATTTATTTCTGCTCTGATCTTTATTATTTCCTTTCTTCTAGTGGCTGTAGGCTTATTTTACTGTTCTCTTTCTACTTGTTCAACTTGTGTAGCTAATGTTTTGGTTTTGTCCCTTTCTTCTTTTTTAACGTGTGCATCTATTGATGTAAACTGACCTCTGAGCACTGCCTTTGCTGTGTCCCAAAGGTTTTGATATGATGTGTTTTCATTCTCATTTGATTCCGGGAATTTTTTGGTTCCATCTTTGATTTCTTCTATTACCCAGTGGTTTTTAAGCAGGGTGTTATTTCATTTCCATGCAATCGATTTTTTCCTTGCTCTTCCTGTCATTAATGTCTATATTGATGGTGTTGTGATCAGAGAAGATACTTTGTCTTATCTCAATGTTTTGGATTTTCTTGAGGGCTTCTTTGTGGCCTAAGATATAGTCTATTCTGGAGAATGTTCCAAGCGTGTTGGAAAAGAATGTGTACTTTCCAGCTATTGGGTGGAGTGTTTTATGTATGTCTATGAGTTCAAGTTGGTTGATTGTGGCCGTTAGGTCTTCTGTATCTTTGTTGAATTTCTTTCCAGATGTTCTGTCCTTTACTGAGAGTCATGTGTTGAAATCTCCTACTATTATAGTGGAAGTATCACTTTCTCTTTTCAATGCCATTCAAGTTTATTTTATGTATTTTGGAGCCCTTTCATTGGGTGCATAGATATTATGGTTATGTCTTCATGCTGGATTGTCCCTTTAATCATGATACAGGGCCCTTCTTTGTCTTTTACCGTGAATTTTGTTTCAAAGCCTATTTTATCTGATATTAGTATTGCCACTCCTGCTCTTTTTTGGTGGCTGTTTTCTTTTCGTTTCTTTTTTTGTTTTCCTGTCCTTTGATTTTTAATAAATTTAAGTGTTTGTTTCTAAGGTGTGTCACTTTCAGACAGCATATTTATGGATCCTGTTTTTTATCCATTCTGTCACTCTCTGTCTCTTCATGGGTGTATTTAGACCATTTACGTTCAGTGTAATTATTGATAGATGTGAGTTTATTCCTGTGGTTTTGTAATGCTTTTTTTGTGGCACTGACGTTTTCTTTGTTCCTCTTACTCTTCTGTGTTGAATCCTTTTGTCTGTGGATTTTGTTTTCATTTCTTTTGTTTTTGTAGGTTTTGTTTTTACTGAGACTTTGTTTTTCTTTTTTATTTTGATGAGTAAGTGTGTTAACTTTCTTTGTGGTTACCTTGAAATTTACCGTCACCTTCCTAGGTTTGAACCAATCTATTATTACTTGGTATCACCTTACCTTCTTCTCCATTAGGAAGTTCTATACCTACACCGTTTATTCCCTCTTGTATTGTTCTGATGTCATTATTTGAAGATTAACCTCTCTGGTTCCCTGATGTAGTTCTTTTGATTTTGGATCGTCCTTGAGAGTTCATTTCCTAGGTTGCTATCTTGCTGGTATGATCTTGTGTCCTAGATTCAGGCTGTGGTCTGATGTTGTTTGTTCTCAAACTGAAGGACTCTGTTTAATCATTCTTGTAAGTTTGGTTTAATTTTTCCATATTCCGTTAATTTCTGTTTATCTGGAAATGTCCAAATATCATCATCATATTTGAACAAGAGTTTTACAGGATGTATTTTTCTTGATTGGAAATTTTTTTCTAACAAGGTTTTATATATGTCATCCCATTGCCTTTTTGCCTGCATGGTTTCTGCCGAGTTATCAGAGCTTAGTTTTATTGTTTTTCTCAAGCTGCTCTCAAGATTCTTTGGTTTTAATGAGTGTGAGCCTTAGTGAGTTTCTTTTGGGGTCTATCCTATATGGGGATCGTTGAGCTTCTTGAATGGTCAGCTTTTCATCTTTCATGATATTAGGGAAGTTTTCTGTTAGCAATTCTTCAATGATCCCCTCTATGTTTTCCGTTTTCTCCCGCTGTTTTGTAACTCTGATGATTTGCAAATTTTTGCTTTTCATTGTTTCCTAGATATTTCTCAGGGTTTCTTTTTTTTTTGTTGTTCTTTTTTCTGATTTTTCCTCAAACAAAGTTGTATCCAAGTGTTTGTCTTCAATTCCATTGTTTCAAACATGTTCCTCAGCCCTTCTATGACACAGTCCATTTCTGAAATCTTGTTGTTTATCTTTTGGATTTCCAATTGTTGTTTTTGTATGATTTCTAGTTGTGAATTTATTATGACATTTTGTTCCTGTATTATTTTCCAGAATTCTTCCATTTTTTTGTCTGTAATTCATTAATTTGTCTGCCTTTTCCATGAATTTGTCTATTTTTTCCTAATTTTTGTCTGATTTTTGCCTCAACTCTTAGATAGCTCTGACTATTAGAGATTTGAATTCTCGGTGTTTTAGTTTGGAAGCCTACTGAAACTATCCTGTCCTAATTTTTTACATATTTTTTTATATTGTCTGCTGTCTTTGGGACATTCAGTAGTTATTTTCTTCATCTATTGATTGATTGATTTGCTTCATCTTGCTTTTTTTGTTCTATTTGGTTATGTCTGAGCAGGCGGGCTATGAGTTCTTTGTTGTTTGTTTGTCTGTGGACACAATAGTTTTCACCTCCTTGTCCAATGGGCAGGGCCAGTTTCTCAGCTATGGTGCAGCAGGGCAGGTCCAGCTGAAGAGGAGGGTCTGGGATGGTTTGTTTTGGGCACATATTAGGGCTGATAAGGTGAAGCTGGTGTCAATACAGGGCAGCTTCCAGTAGGTTGTGTCTGTACTGCAGATAAGCAGGAGGGACGGGAAGTGGGAGTTTGTGATGCTTGGAGCAACATTGGGTATGGGAAAGAAGAGAGACCAGAGAGAAACAGGAGCAAAAAAAAGTGTTGAGGGAGGCTGCCATTGGAGTGGAGAGATGAGAAACTGAGAAATGAAAAAAAAGAAAAAAGAGTAAAAATAAAATAAGTTAAAAAATAAAATTTAAAAAATGCTCCCAGGGATCCCACTGGCAGGACTGCACAGAATGGGAAGCGGCTCCCAAGCCACTCAGTACAGCCAGGCTAGAAGGAATGGAGATGATACACTGTGCCAGGTATTCAGGAGACATGAAAAGAAGGTAAGTAGAAAGAGACGAGAAACCAAGAAATGAAGAAGAATAAAAAGGAAAACAGAGAAAACAAGCAAACAAAAGAAAAGAAAAAGAAATCCCCCAGGGATCCCATCAGCGTGGCAGTGCTGACCAAGGAAACAGTTCCCCAGCTGAGCTGAGCTTCACAGCCTGTCCACAAGAAGCAAAGATAGCACACTGAGTCAGGTGTTCAAGAGAAAGGAGAGGGAGGAGGTGAGAGGCAGGGAAGAAACCAAAAGAGGCTGAAAAAAGCAACACTAGCAACAGAGAAATGGCAACAAAGAAGCTGACTTGTATGGATGGGGCCAGTCCCTGGAACCAGCCCCTCCTGTGTCTCAGTCTCGGCCTGCCAGGAAGCTGCAGATCAGCCAGCCAGGAAGTGGGAAAGACCAAGCAGGAAGAGGCAGAGTGGGGGTTCGGAAAGCATGTCTAGCTAGTTAGCGGGTTCTCTGTCTCCTGCTGGGAGCTCCGTGAATCTGCTTTCCCATACTCTGTTCACCAATTTCTGACAGGTGTCTGAGATGATGAGTCCATGCTGCATTAGCTGATAGGAGACCTCTGCTCATAGCTCTCTTCACTCTCTCTTCTCTGTCAGTTTCATATCCCATTTGGTGCTTAGTTGAGTTCTTTATCTCTTCATTTGTTGCTTAGGGTTCCAGGATTGACGTTCGTCTCTGTTTTGCTTAGTTTTTTGGGTCTTTGCTGTGGAAGGAAGGCATGGTGCTTCTGCCTATAGCCCCATGTTGGCTCTGCCTCTAGTAAATTCTTTTGGTGAAGATACTTTTTATGATTTCAATCTTTTTAAATTTATTGAGACTTGCTTTGTGACCTAACGTTATTGAGACTTGCTTTGTGACCTAATGTATGCTCTATCCTGGAGAATGACCCACGTGCACTAGAGAAAAAAGTATATTGTTCTGTTGTTGGGTGAAGTGTTCTATATATGTCTAATAGGTTTTATTGGTTTATATGTTGTTTAAGTCCTCTATTTCCTTGCTAATCTTTCTATATTCTCTGTACAATACTGAAAGTGGTGGATAAACATCTCCAACTATTATTGTAGAGCTGTGTATTACTGCCTTCAGTTCTGTCAGTGTTTGCTTCATATATTTTAGGTAACTTCATACCTACCTAAAATGATGTTAGGTGCATATATATTTATGATTGTTATATATTCTTGATTAATTGACTGTTTTATCATTATATAATGTCCTTCTTTGTCACTTAAAACAAATTTTGACTTACAGTTCATTTTGTCTGATATCAGTATGGTTATACCTTCTCTTTCTTGGTCACAGTTTGCATAGATTATTCTTTCCCATCCTTTAGTTTCAACCTAATTTTTTCTTTGAGCCTGTGTGTGTCTTTTGTAGACAGTATGTGAATGGATCATGTTTTTTTTTTAATCTATTTTCTCACTTTATGCCTTTTTTGTTGCATTTAATATGTTTATACTTAAGGTAATTAGTGATAAGGAAGGACTTCCTTTTGTCATTTTGCTGTTTTTTTGTGAGTCTTATAGCTTCTTTGTCCTTAATTTCCTCCTATATTATTATCTTTGTGTTCAGTTGATTTTTTATTGAACCTTTTTTTATTCCCTTCTTACTTTCTGTGCATATTTTTTAAAATATTTTCTTTGTGGTCGTCATGAAGTTTACATTTAACATCTTAAATTCACAACAACCTAGTTTAACTTCAGACCAATTTAACTTTAATAACATACAAAAATTCTATTTCTATATAACTCTTCTTCCCATCTCTGATGTTTTTATCACCAACTATATCTTTATACCTCATAGACCCATTAACGTAAATGTGTGCTTATTTCATGTGCATTTGAAATTATAACGCTTATAGAACTTAACAACTAAAGTTATCAACTAAAAATACCATAAAACATGTCCTTTTGTTTGCCAATGACATTACTTTTACTGGAGGTTCCCCCCCCCCCATGTATGGTTTCAAGTAGCTGTCTAATGTCCTTTACTTTCCATCTAATAAACCCTATTTAGCATTTTTTGCACATCTGGTGGTAATGAACTACCTTAGCTGTGTTTATATGGGAATGTCTTAATTTCATCCTCACTTTTGAAATACAGTTTTGCTGGATTAAAAAAATTTTTTTTGGTTGGTCATTCTTTTCTTTCAGCACTTTATATGTGTCATTCCATTGTCTTCTGGCCTCCAAAGTTTCCGAGGAAATATCAGCACTTAGTCTTACCAAGGATCCCTCATATATTACGTTTTGCTTCTCTTTTGCTGATTTCAGGATTCTCTCTTTATCTTTGGTTTTCAAGAGTTTCATTTTAATGTGTCTTAGGGTGGATCTGTTGGGTTTATTCTACATGGAGTTTGTTGAATCTCTTGGATTTACAGATTCAACTCTTTCATTAAATCTGGAAAGTTTTCTGGCATTATTTATTTGAATATCGTTTACGTCTCTTTCTATCTTCTCCTTCTGGAACTCCCATGATGTGTGTGTTGGTCTGCCTGATGGTGTCCCACAATTCCACTTGGCTTTGCTCGTTTTTCTTTATTCTTTTCTTCTGTTTCTCTTGAGACTCAATAATTTTGATTGTCTTGTTCTCTAGTTTGCTTATTCTTTCTCTTTTTAATTCAAATATTGTTCAATCTCTCCAATGTATTTTTATTTGTTATTGTATTCTTCAGCTCCAATATTTCTGTTTTTTTCTTCTTTTGAAATTCTCATTTTGTTTTATGCTTTCCTTTAGTTCATTGTCCATGTGTTCTTTTAGTTGTTTGAGAATATTTAACATTGTTTTTAAGTCCTCTATTTTGTCCATCATGTCAGCTCCCATTGAGCTGATTTCTTTCTTTTTGTATTATTCTTTTGACTGTCATCTTTTCCTGTTTATTTGTGTGCCTTGTAAGTTTCTGTTGAATCTGGGGAATTTGATTATTATAGTGTGATAAGTTTGGAACTCAGATTCTTCTCCTTCTCCAGGGATTGCAATTATGTTTGTTTGTTTTCCACTAATCATTGAACACTGTAATAGTCTCTATGCTCAGTAACCTTCTCTAACTTGTTGAAAAGCCTGCCCTCCAAAACGTGTGTAGATATGAAAGACTCTGAACCATAACTTGTGTTCTCCAAGCATTTTGTAAGACATTTTCTTGTACTTTGGGGGGAAAGCAAACTGAAAACTACAGAAAATGTCTGTTTTTCCCACTCATCAGGGATTGCTAGTATTACTTGATATAGGCTGTAGTCTACTGGTTAGTGCCTTTTCCAAGCTACTTTTTGTAAAGTGTACATTGCAGTTCTGTTATCTCTGCACTCAGTAGTGGCTTGACTGATTACACTAGATGGTGTTCTGGTCCTTTGAATCTGCCAATAATGAGACAGATATAGGAAAAGGACCAAAAACTCCACACCATTTGAGCCTTTTAGGGCACCACCATACCAAATGTCTTAGGCTAGGTTCTCTAGAGAAGCAAAACCAGTAAAGCATATAAATATATACTGTTGTTGTTGTTGTTAGGTGCTGTCAAGTTAATTCTGACTCATAGTGACCCTGTTACAACAGAATTAAACAATATCTGGTCCTGCACTATCCTCACAATCATTCTTATGCTCGAGCGCATTGATGCAACCACTATGTCAATCCATCTCATTGAAGGTCTTCCTCCTTTTCACTGACCTTCTACTTTATCAAGCATAATATCCTTCTATAAATATGTATAGAGAGATTTATATCAAGGAAATGACTCACGTGGTTGTAGAGGCTGGAATGTCCCAAGTCCATGGATCACACTGGAAGCCTCAAGGGTGTGGAGATCAACGAATCCAAGGAAGTGTAAGCAAGATAGCAGGTAAGCTGCTAACTCAAGTCCCAAGAACTAGATGTCAGATGAACAAGAGCCAGTTGCGGGATCCAGCATGAGCAAAACAGAAAGTCCACACATATTGGATGAAGGCCACACCCCCAATAAAACTTCCTTTCAACTGATTGGCTACTCACAGTAGACCCCATCATGCAAGTGATCATATTATATCAGATCTCATCATGGAGTTGATCACATCATTATACGACTGCCAAACTACATCATAACTGCCAAATCACTGAGAATTATGGTCCAGTAAAGTTGACACCAACCTTAACGATCACATCCTACCCCGTGTCAGCTTGGCACCTGTATACACCTCTGTAAATCATACATAATCTCTGAATAAAGACAATTATAAAGTCATACTAGCACCTGGCATGATACAACTAACACACATACAGGAAAAAAAAAAAAAACTAGCTCCGTTTACATCTTATATTTTATAAAGGAAGAAAACAAAAATATTTGATGCACATCTACAAGGAAGAAATACTTATAACAATTACAGTCTTCATTTCTGCAACTGGTCACATGGTCAAAACTGGTATTTAGAACTACCTTCTTCTGCAAACATTCCGCATTCTCTTTGCCCTCAGCAAGTACCTCAGATGGTCATGGTTCTTTGCCTGGTGGAGTGACCCAAACTTTCATTCCTGAAGGGTCTAGGCCATTAGTAGTTGTGTAGAAATTGGGTTACTCTAGTTTTCCATTAACATGAATCACAGGTTATGGTAGTACTAAGAGACGCCCTAAGGGATCTTCTGCATTCCAGACATACTCTGCCTAAATTATGTAGTATCAATCCAATTTGGTAAGCAGGATCAATCACAACAGCCAATATGTAACTCCCTTTTTCCCTGTTGAACCAGAGGCATAAGGACCTCAAAGTGGCCAGGTGGTATTCTTAACTTCCAATTCAAAAAAATTAGTGATGTGTCTCCTAAAGGAAACATTCCTCCTTTTGGAACAAAGGCCTGTAGACTTACAGAGCATAGGGTCATGGGAACAGAAAGCAAAAATCTTGTGAGTGAGCCACTAGGGGTAATGCTGAGTGGTGTCACTCTCATTTCCACCCCTTGATTCCTGGACCCATGAATCTTGACTATGGGACAAACAGCACCATGTATTGGACGCTGGTTTAGAGCATATATAGTCTCCTAGAGAACATTGCCTCAACTCTGCAAGGTATTGCCACCTAGCTGGCACTGTTATTGTGTTTTTAGAAAGCCATTTAATCTTTCTGTCAAGCCAGCTACATCAGAATGATGAGGAACATGGTAAGATCAGTGAATTCCATGAGCATATGCTCATTACCACACTTCATTTGCTGTGAAGTGAGTCCCTTGATATGACAGGATGTTGTGTGAGATACCATGATGGTAGATAAGGCATTCTGTAAGTCCATGATGGTAGATTTGGCAGAAACACTGAGTGCAGGGAAGGTAAATCCATATCCAGAGTAAATATTCCAGTAAGAACAAAACACTGACTTTTCCATTATGGAAGCAGTCCAGTGTAATCAACCTGCCAGCAGGTTGCTGACTGATCACCTTGAGGAATGGTGTCATATCGGGGACTCAGTGTTGGTCTCTGCTACTTGTAGATTGGGCACTCAGCAGGGACTATAGCCAAGTTGGCCTTAGTGAATGGAAGTCCATGTTGCTGAGTCCATGTGTAACCTCCATCCCTGCCACCATGGTCACTTTGTTCATGAGCCCATTGAACAATTGTGAGGCTGACTTGGAAAGATGACTGGTTTACAAAGAATTCTTCATACTATCCACTTGATTGTTAAAATCCTTCTCTGCTGAGGTCACCCTTTGGTGAACATTCACATGAGACACAAATAACTTCACTTCTTTGGTCCATTCAGAGAGGTCTATCCATATACGTCTTCCTTATATCTCCTTGTCTCCAATTTTCCTGTCATGGTCCTTCTAAGTCCCTGAACATCCAATCAAACCACTGGCTAAAGCCCATGAATCAGTATACAATTGCACGTCTGGCCATTTCTCCATCCAAGCAAAGTGAAAAACCAGGTGCATTACTTGAGGTTCTGCCCATTGGGAGGATTTGCCTTCACTATTGTCCTTCAAGGTGGTCACATAAAGGGGTTCTAGCACTGCTGTTATCCACTTTCAAGTGGTCCTCCATATCATGCAGAACCATCTTAAACTTGGCATGAGTTTTCTATTCCTCAGTCAACTGATCATAAGAAACTCCCCATGAGGCCATAGGTGCAGACTGGGAGAGAGAAGGTAATGTGGCAGGAGTGGAGACCATTGGTATTTGGGTCAATTCCTCATGCAGCTTAAGTCCTGTTTGGGCCCGATTTCTTATATACCACTTCCATTTAAAGATGGTGTGCTGATGAGTATATTCAACTTTAGGCTCTGTGGGTCAGACAGCACACAATTCATGATGGGCAGCTCAGACTGCAAGATGACTTTGTGTCCCATGTTTAACTGTTCAGTCTCTACTAACGCCCAGTAAAGAGCCAAAAACTGTTTTTCAAAAGGAGAGTAGTTATCTGCAGAGGATTGCAAGGCTTTGCTCCAAAATCCTAAAGGTCTGCATTGTGGTTCACCAATAGGGACCTGCCAAAGACTCCAAACAGAATCTCTATCTGCTACTGATGCTTCAAGGGCCATTGGATCAGTCAGATCATATGGTCCAAGTGGCAGAGCTGCTTACACAGCAGCCTGTTGCAGAGCATTCTCTTCTTCTGGGCCCCACTCAAAACTGGCAGCTTCTTTAGTCACTTGATAAACAGGCTGAAGTAGCAAGTGGAAATGAGGGATATGTTGCCTCTAGGAGCCAAAGAGGCCCAGTAGGCATTGTGCCTCCTTTTAGTTGTAGAAGTGGCCAGGTACCATAGTTTAGCCTTCAATTTTAGAAGGAATATATCGACATACCCCACACCGCTGAACAAACTCCTAGAAATTTCACTGAGGTGGAAGGTGACTGAATTTTTGTGGGATTATTTTCCCAAACTCTAGCACATAAATGTTTTACCAATAAGTCCAGAGTCATTGACTTCTTCCTTACTAGGTTCAATCAGCATAATGTCATCAGTGTAATGGACCAGTGTGACATCTTGTGGAAGGGAAAGGCAATCAAGGTCCCTGCAGATTAAATTATGGCATAGGGCTCAGAGTCAATATAGCTCTGAGGTAGGGCACTGAAGGTATATCGTTGGCCTTGCTCTCTGATTGCAAACTGCTTCTGGTGTTACTTCAAAACAGTATGGGGAAAAAGGCATTAGCCAGATCAATAGCTGCACACCAGGTACCAGGAGATTTATTAATTTGCTTAAGCAATGAAACTAAATTTTGAACAGCAGCTGCAATTGGATTCACCACCTGGATAAGTTTTTGATAATCAGCTGTCACTCTCCATGATCCGTCTGTTTTTTGCACAGACCAAACAGGCAAGTTGAATGGAATGTGGTGGGAATCATTGCCTCTGCATCCTTCAGATCCTTGATGGTGGCAGTGATCTCTGCAATCCCACCAGGAATGTGCTGTTGTTTTTTGTTCACTGTTTTCCTATGTCGGGGCAGTTCTAATGGCTTCCACTTGGCTTTTCTTACCATAATGGTACATACGCCACTTGTCAGGGATCCAGTGAGGGGGTTATGCAAGTTGTTGAGTGTATCTATTCCAATTATGCATTCTGAGACTGAGGAAATCACTACAGGATGCGTTCAGGGATTGATTGGACCTACTGTGAGATGGGCATAAGCTAAGACTCCTTTAATAACCTGACCTGCATATGCCTGAACTCTGACTGGTGGTCCACTGTGACTTTTGGGTCTCCTGGAATTAGTGTCAGTTCAGAACCAATATCCAGTAATCCCCTCAAATTCTGAATATTTCCTTTTCCCCAGTGAACAGTCACTCTCATAAAATACCGTAGATTCCTTTGAAGAAGGCTGGGAGATAGATTAACAGTGTACATTTTTAGCAGTGTAGTGGAGTTCTTCTTCAAGGGAAACTGGCCTCCCCTTCATTCAAGGGGATTTGGGTCTATCAGCTTGCTCAAGTCTGGGAATTGATTGAGGGGTCTTGACTATCTATTCTGGCAATTTGACTTAGACTGCAATTTATTTGACCTAGAATTCTTCTGCTAGTACAGATCAAGTAAATATTTAGTTTTGATTTCCTATTTATTTCACTTCTAGGGACACCATGACTAAGTAGCCCACACCACAAATCCATACAAGTCAAACTATTCTAATTACTACTTTGACTCTGCTGTACATTATGATTACCAGGTCCACCTTGTCTTTGTTCACTGAATGCCTCCACTTGGCTCCTTCCACTATGGTATCCAATCAGCCCCATTTTTGTTAGGTATTTTAATTCATTTAGGGCCGTTCCCACTGTCAAATCTGACTTATATAAAATAGCAATCACAGCAATCTTCAGGGATGCTTGGGCTCCCTTCACAAATTCATTCCTCACTGTTGTGGTAAAATATATGTCCTTTGGGCACTCCATGAGTGTATAGGTCTAACCTGATAAACGCACTCAAACGTGACAATTTCCCTAAGCCTTTGGATGCCTTCTTCTACAGTATACCAGAGCAGGTTTGGTACTTCAACTTGAAGTACTGTAGGCCACTGCATAATCCACGCTTCAGTAACCCGATCAAATGAACTATTAAATCTTTTCCTAGCCTCTGGAGAAGAAACAATGAATGAGGAATCTATGCTTAGTGGGCCCATATCAATAAATTCAGACTGATCCATCTTTATGTTCCTTGTATCATTATCCCACACCCTTAATAGCCACTCCCACACATTCCCCAAGTTTCTGTTTGTACATATTAGAAAAGTCAAGCAGTTCCTTTGGACTGTAACTTTCCTCCTCCTGGGTGACACTTTGTACTTCACCTTTTGGGCTTACTGGGACTTAAGTCTAGTTATAGGTGTAGAAGCCAAAATAGGTGTTGGGAATGTGTTTTGAGAACATTCTACATTGTCTCATAAGACATTTGCCTCAAGCGATGCCCCAGGCAATGATTCATACAAAAGCTCTTCAGATACAGCTGGGTTAATCTCCTCAGATGGGGATGGAAGGACTAATGGTTTTACATGGGAGGATGCCTTAGCAAAGATGGAATAATCACTTCAGATGGGAGTGAGAAGGCTGGTGCTATTGGCAGGAGTGATTCAACAGCATTTAGGGACTCAGAATCCCCTGTCTCCTGATTATCTGTCCATATATCCCCACCCCAATTTTCAGGATCCAATTTCTTCTCAATCAATGCCCTCACTTTAGCTTCAGACACCACTCGAAGTTGGGAAATCAGTTGGCATTGTAATTCAGCCACTCTTTTGATAAGACTCTCGGTTTGGTTTTCAGCAATATCAACTCTGTTACTAAAGAAATAAGGCTTTCTTTTAAGGAGCAAGTGTGTACTTTGAGGTTTGAGCTTTGACTTGAGCATTGACTCTGAAGCCCTGAGCTCACCTCTTTCTTTCGTCACTTTGTCTAGCAAAAATAAGACCAATCAACCAGCTCCTTTATACTTCCTATTGTAACAAAATTATAGAAATGTATCAAACATGCCATCACCCAGAGCCTCATATCTCACCAATACCTGATCTATTGGTGGTGATATTTTGTGTATTTCTAATGCCACCTCACACCATGGATTAAAAGTGCCCTGTTTACTACTGGAAAGCAGAGTCATCAACATCTTTAAGACTAACCAAAACTTAGAACCAATTTAGAAAATTCATCCTTACAATTTTGTTTCTCTAGAACCACTCTTGGTACCAAATATCTTAGACTGGGTTCTCTAGAGTAGCAAAATAAGTAAAATGTGTAAACATATAAAGAGATTTATATCAGGGAAATAGCTCATGCTGTGGTAGATGCCGGAACATCCCAAGACCGTGGGTCAGACTGGAAGCTTCTCCTGGCTCATAGACCAGGGAGACCAATGAATCTCAAGATTGGTAGGCAAAACAGATAAGCTGCTTTCTCAAGTCCCAGGAACCAAAGGTCAGATGAACAGGAGCCAGCTTCAGGATCCAGAGTGAGCAAAAGCCCACTAGCTTTGCCAAACAATCCACCTATATTAGATGCAGGCCATATCTCCAAGGAAACTCCCTTTCAACTGATTGGCTACTCACAGCAGATCCCATCATGGAAGTGATTACATTACATCAGGTCTTATCATGGAGGTGATTACATCATTATATGACTGCCAGACTACCTGTTAACTGCCAAACCACTGAGAATCATGGCTCAGCCAAGTGGACACACAGCCTGAATGATCGCACCAACCCTTCTGTGCAAATTGTGCAACCTCAAAACATTGCGGGAGAAGATACCTACTGCTCACCCTGGCATGAACTAGCCACTCTGGGAGTATGGGTCATCATCCCCACCTCTGTGGTGGGGCTAAGCAGTGGCGGAATTGTAGCTGGTTGATACATAGGGTTCACCTTGGAAAGATCCACAGATTAACCTTTCATTAAGCACTTCCCTTGTTATTTAAATGTCTGATATGCTTCTAGCATCTCTAAATTGTTACTTCCAGGCACTCTTTCTTGGACAATAGTAGATTTGGTGGATAGGAGAACATTTATAATTTCTTCATTTGCCATGTTGCATAACTGCACTTTGCTTTTAATATTCTAAGGATTGTAAGAAATTTATACAATTTGCTTCTCCTTCTCACACATATCCTGTGTGGAAGTTTGCCTACTTTGTTGCTTGTTTAAAGGTTCTATTTTCCTCCCAGGAAGCTTAGTTTAGAGAGTGACAATGACTTCCCCAAAGTTTAAGCAGAAGATCTGGGACTCACAGTAAGAGTTTTTGAGTGCAAGACCCCAGGCCCCTAGACTGTGAAGGGTGGGACCTCTAACCCAGTTTGAAGAACCTCTAACTATGGGTGGAAGGATCCTTGAATAAAGGTACAAGGACCCTTGATCTTGGGTGGAAGGTCCCACAACAGCAGGTGGATGGATGCTGAATACGGACCTCTGCTATGTAACAACATTGCTTTTTTCCTTGAAAACAATTACAAAATCTCTTACAATATTCTTCTACAGTTTACTTAGAAATGTAAACAGCCAAAGGTAAATTAACATACTGTGCCGAAAGCTCACACATGAAGATAGCCGGTTGTCCTGTGCACAGTGACAGTGGACATGGAGCCTGCTCTTTATTTCTACAGGGGTCCATAAGGCTGTAGAAAGGGAACAAAGTCTCCCCAAGCATGAATGGAACATCAGGCCCTGCCTTATGCCTTCCCTGTGTACTTGTAACCTTAGCTGCATACACAAAAGAATGTATTTGAAACAAGTTTTATTAAATGCTATTTGAAACAACTTGAATGGAGGCAGAAACCAGTATATTTCAAGTTGTAAAGCCAGTATCCCTGCACACATTCATGTTTCATCAGCATTCTGTCTGCATCAGGGAAAGAATGAGCCCCTCCCTCACTGTGGGGTTGAGCATGGGGATCAATAGAACCCTCAGTGGGGTGATGAGCAGTCTTTGGTCCTCTCACCACCTTTGCGCATGTGAGCAGGGGCCCAAATCCATGAGGCATGTCTGACCAGAACAGGCAGGGCTCATACCTACTGTACTCCTGCCACCAAGCCCCAGCCTCCTCTGAAGGAGAACAAATGCTGTCAGGAGAGAAAGCAGGACTCAGATTGATGGTCTTCAGTTCTCAGCCAAGTAGGGCCCAGAGGAAATATGCAGATCAATGCTCTTGTCAGGTATTGAATTCTTGATGTTATCCAGTCAAAGGAAGGCTGCCTTCCCTTGGTATGCCTAAGGGAACGCTGACATCCTCCTGAGTGAGTCAGCTTTTCTCCATTCTGAAATGGGGTAGCCAGGCCCAGAGTCACACATGGTATATTCTCCACTCCCTGGAGTGGGTCAGCTCCCTCCTGGGCTGCCCCTAGCCCTTGATTCACATCTTAATAGTCTATTATTAAAATAATTAGTCAAGAAGAGTCCTGATGCTGTCACATTTAATGTCAGTTCCCTTAAAGTGAAAAGAGGTCCATTGTGGAGCGACAATTAACTATAATCAGAAGGGAAAGGTAACTCCCAGAAGCCAGCACTCTGCTTTAGGTCAACTGAGCAAAACATGGAAATTCAATATTTCTTCCCGTTGGAGCCAAGGAAGTTTATATAAAAAGTTCACATGGAAAGAAGAATTACCATATAGTGGAAGTAGCTCAGAAGTATCTTGGGAAATGAAAGAAAGAAGTGGGGTGAAAATGAGGAAAGGGAGTTTACCTTTGCAGCATGTGCCCGAAGCTTCGTGAGCCATCAATGTGTTCAGTTATGCAGAGAAAGCGGCAGACCTGGGCTGACACTTTGTGCAACCTCTAGGGAGGATTTAACGCAGGACAGATGGTTTTCTCTAGGCTCATATTTACAATAGTCAATTGAGAGTGTATGACACTCAGGTTATATTCGCATACATTTCTATACTAATGGAGGTAGACTGCCAGCTACAAGTGCATGACTTCACCTGTTCACTTCCAGTAGAACAGCTCCTAATTGGCTCAGTTCCTAGTGTTACCCTCTGCTACATGAAGCCTGAAGCCTGCCTATGGTCCATCTGATTTGGCAGACTTGTCTCCCTTCTTTTCTTTCACCAGGATTAGTGACCCTATTAGAGACCCTATTCTAAGCCCTAACAATACCATCATGAGGAACCAAACACAATTACAGGGGTGCTTGTGCTCCTGGAGATCCCCTAGCCAGACAGGTGCCTAGGGACCTGGCAAACCAGCAGGAGCCCTGGCAGGCCTCCAGGAGACCTGAGATGTCCTGCCCTCAAAGCACCACCAAACAGGGGTTAAATGAAAAGTCAGAGCCATGACAGTTCCCCCGAGGGTGGAGAGCCTGCTAAGGTGACTTCTTTCTCAGAGACTTGCACATTGGGCCTAATGTGTGATTGACAAATGTTTTCAAAAGAAGTTCATTCACTCATCGTGAACTCATCTTCTCTGTGATCTTCCCTGTAATGCACTAGGCATTGGGTCTCATGGGAACAAGGTCATGCTGCCTCTGCCCTCAGATTGCCTACAGGTGATTAGAGGGCATAGGGCCAATAAAGTTATCACAAACATACAGGTACAATTGTAACCTGAAGTCCTATTAGGGATTTGACCTTTTCTGGGAAGTCAGGTAAGGTATTACTGAAGTAAACTGATACCTCAAGGAGTGAGAGATAATGAAGCAAACCAGTGGTGGAGGTATGATGTTCTGGAGGTGCAAAGGCCCTGTGGTAAATGGGGCATGATTAAAGGACACAAGGAGCCCTTGTAGGCAACACATTAGGATAATTAAATAGGGATCCAAGCCACAGAGCCTCACAAGCCACATCTTTATATGTAGAGCAACAAGGGGCCACAGAAGGGTCAAGACAAAGGGATCAGGGAGGGAGAAGGGCACATCAGTTTCAATTTTTGAAGTTACCTGAGGAGTGTGATCCAAAGAAGACTAGAGATGGGTCAGAGGGGACGTAATGGGCAGGTCAGGAGGGAACTGCAGCATACCACCAAGAAATGATGAAATGACCAGGTCAGATGGTCAAGATGAAGTGGAAGAGTGGACATGGGATGATGGGGGCAGGGCTGTGTTAGCAGATCCTGCTTGCATGACCGTGGGCAGTGCTGACCTTCATGAGAGGCCCAGCATATCTGGGCAGAGTTGTTAGGTGGCTGCTGGGTGTGCAGTTGTGGACTTCAGAGGAAGAGTCTTGTCAGGAGGTTCCATGTACTATTCACATGTGCAAAGATGGGGGGACCTGATGTGAATGACATTGTCTGGGGAGCACATGTGGAAAGAGGAGCAGCTTCAAGGCCTGATCTAAAAAAAAAGCCATACCATATACAGGGAAGAGACAGAAAGGACTAGCCAGAGACTGAGAGAGGAATAGAGAGCTCTGTGTTGTGGGAGTAATGGGGAGAAAGGACTTCAGGAAGAAGAGAGGAGCCAGCTGTGCAGAGTGGCCATCACTGGCCAAATGGGTTAAGCCTGAAGTGTCCTCTGGATTTACAGATGTGAGAACACTGGTAACTACAGCAAGGACTATTAGATGGAGGGACGGTATCAAGACGCACAGGAAAATGGGAAAATCCACATGGAAAAGATGTCAAGAATATACATAACACTGTTCTCTGTTACGAGGAAGAGAGCTAGGCAGGATGATCGATCCAATCAGGTTTAGGGCTTTTGTTGTCTTGTTGCCATGTAGAGACTTGAGTGTACAGGCAGAGCCCAGTATAAAGGGAGAGAAGGGAGAACAGATGGCATGAAGGAAGAGGGAGGTTTGTATGTTGGTGAAACGAGGAGACAGTGGTTCCAATCAGAAGGCCTCATTTCCCAAAGCAGAGGTTATATGCTTAGAGGAGAGGGAAGGAAAGGAGCACAGAGACTTTGAATGGTGGTTGTGGATTGTGGGACAGGAGTGGAGGCAGAGAAAGTAGTGTTTCAGGGCAATGGAGGGGTCCTACCTGAGCTTGGTGACCATTAGCTGACACAGAACCAAACTGCCCCAGGACTGGGATACTCAAAGACAGGCACAGAGACAAGGGACCTGGAGACACATCACTGATTCCATTGAACTGAAAGTTAAGAATGCCACCTGGCCACTTTGGACCCCTTATGCCTCTGGATCAACAGGCAGTAAGGAAGTTACCATATTGGCTGGTGTGATTGATCCTGATTACCAGGAAGAAATTGGATTGATGTTACATAATGGAGGTAAACAAGAGTATGTCTGGAATGCAGGAGATCCCTTAGAGCGTCTCTTAGTGCTACCATGCTCTGTGATTAAAGTCAATGGAAAACTATAGCCATCCAATTTTGACATGACTACTAATGTCCCAGACCCTTCTGGTGTGGCCTGCATCCAATATAAGTGGACTTTCTGTCAAGGCTCAGGGGTTTTGCTTACACCGGATCCTACAGCTGACTCTTGTTCTTCTGACCTCTGGTTCTTGGAACTTGAGCTGGCAGCTTACCTGCCATCTTGCCTTGGGATTCATAGGTCTTTGCAGCCTGAGAGCCAGAGCTCTGCTGTCTGACTTGTTGATTTGGGGTTTGTCACCCCCTGCAGCTACATGAATTAGGAGAAGCCTCCAACCTGACCTTCAGTCTTAGGACATTCCAGCCTCTACAACCATGTGAGCTATTTCCTTAATATAAATTTCTCTCTCTCTCTCTCTCTATATATATATATATATATGTTTATACATTTTACTGGTTTTGCTTCTCTAGAGAACCCAGCCTAAGACAGTGAGTGACCTTGCACAATCCATGTCTATTCCTTGGTCCCAGTTTCCTCTTTGGTAGCTTGAAGATACCTTCATGCCCACCTCACAGTTCTCTCGTGTTAAAACATAACATGGGGATGGTTCTTCTCATGGTTATAATTGTGCCTCATGTTTTCCATGCCACCTGGAACAGTGGGGAAATGCTAATTGTCCACAATATTAGTATGCGAGTCTCCAGTTTGGGAAGGAAAAGCGGCTTTCTTTTACGGTCTCTCCTTGCACTTTGGAATGAATCTGTTACACTCAGTATAATTGAGGTGAAAAGTTGGCAAGAAGGCATCAGCCCTCTGGGGCCATGAAGACTGTGGTGTCAGGGTCGTACCTGTCCCAGTGCCTGTATCTCCACTCTGTCACAACAATATGCACCAGTCAAGATTTCCTGGAACAAATGAATGAAGACTTATTCATAGCTTCACGATCTAATAGCCTTAGTCTGAGTCTTTATGGAGAGATCTGAATACTGTTTATGCACTCTGATATAAATTTAAAAATTTAGGAAAATGTTTTCTGTTTCCCCAAAATACACCAAACTCATCAACTATCCTCAGGCCCACCAGGCATAAGGCCACTTTAAATCCTAAACTTCAACTTAATGTTATAAAAATACTAGTCTATAATTTTAATGTAATACTAATACAAATTCCAGTGGATTTTTTGAGAAATTGAAAATACATTGAAGATGTGTGGAATAATAAGTATCTATGAAAAGCTAAGTCAACTTTGGAAATACAATAGCAAAGTATATATTTAAAATATGATGAAGTTAACCTGGTCTCCCCACACTGGCTGGGCTCCAAGGGCTGGTACCCTCGAGAGATGAAGAGACAGAGACAAAGAGAGAGCAAGGTGGAAGCTGTCTCTCCTTTCTGACCTAGCCCCTCTCTGTTGAAGGGAGACCACATTCAAGGGAAAGGGCACTAGACTTCACCTTTTCGTGGAAGGAGTCTCAAAGAATTTGCAGACATACATTTTTAAAACTTTTTTATTTGGGTGAAAGTATACACAGCCAAAGAGACACCATTTCAACAATTTCTACACATACAATTCAGTGATTCTTCAAGTTCTGCAACCATTCTCACTATCCTTTTTCACATTATTCCACCACCATTATCTTAAACTCACTGCCCCCTAAGTTTCCCATCCAAGGCATTTTTTAAAATTGTACTTTAGATGAAGGTTTACAGAACAAATAGTTTTTCATTAAACAGTTAGTGCACATATTGTTTTATGACTATCGTTAACAATCCCACGACATGTCACCACTGTTCCTTCTCAACCTTGGGTTCCCTATTACCAGGTTTCCTGTCCCCTCCTGCCTTCTAGTCCTTGTCCCTGGACTGTTGTGTCCCATTAGTCTCTTTTTGTTTTATGGGGCAGTCCAAGACATATTTTTAACCCCCACAGCCTTGAAGAGAAATATTGATCATAGATGAAAGTGTTTTCGATGGGTAACAGAGAAAGAAATCTTACTGCATAATCCACTGGAAGTCTTTTTTCAAATCCTCACTCCTCCTTTCTCTCCCCAGCATCACCGCCACACTTCACAGCAGCACAGCTGCTCCTCTCTGGCTCTGCCTACCCCTCTGCCCACACTTCCACCTTCCTCTGCTCACTGTCCTCTCTCTGCCCAGACCGTGCATCCCTTTTTCATAAAGTTAAAATTAGAGTCTCGCTGGTTCCCTTTCCCCAGGGTCTGTCTCCATCAAAATCCTCAATCTCTTAGACAGTCTTTCCTCCTCAGAAGTTGGGAGAGGTGCATTGTCACTATTTAATATTTTTCAAGTATATATGTGTCATGGATTGAATTGTGTCCCCCCAAAATATGTGTCAACGTGGTTAGGCCATGATTCCCAGTACTGTGTGGTTGTTCTTCATTTTGTTATTTTCCTATGTGTTATAAATCATAATCTCTGCCTGTGGTTAAAGAGGATTAGGGTGAGACGTAACACCCTTGCTCAGGTCACATCCCTGATCCAATGTAAAGGGAGTTTCCCCAGGGTGTGGCCTGCACCACCTTTTATCTTACAAGAAATAAAAGGAAAGGGAAGCAAGCAGAGAGTTGGGGACTTTATGCCTCCAAGAAAGCAGTGCTGGGAACAGAGCACGTCCTTCTGACCCAGGGTTTCTGCCCGGAGAAGCTCCTAGTCCAGGGGAAGATTGATGACAAGGATCTTCCTCCAGAGCCGACAGAGAAAGCTGACGCCCTGAATTTGGACTTGTAGCCTACTAGATTGTGAGAGAATAAATTTCTCTTTGTTAAAGCCAATATGTATATATGTATATATTATGAAGTTAGTTTTATTCAAGACTTAACTTTCATTTTTGTTTTGAATTCCAAGCATTTACCAGTTTCTTTTTTTTTTTTTTTTCCCACCTTAGGTTCAAAAAGAAACCTTTGTGTAATAAAAGAGCACATTAACACCAGTAAGAAGTCAGATCCTCTGGTTTATTTGTCTTCAGAAAAGGAGATTTATGACATCGAGGCCAGTGAAAAAGCGAAATAAGAGCACAACATTACCATTTTAAATGTGAATAGACAGGCAGTACCCTTCCGGCTTTATGTTCAATTATGGAATGCCATGCAATTAATCCTCATAGGATGTTTTATTTTACTTGTGTATAAAGAAAGACACAGAAGCAGGCGGTGGAGCAGTGAGGATTTCACAAGAGATAGCTGGGGACTAGTTCAGAGACAGAGCTCTAAAATCAGAGAAGCTGGACGATAGTCCTGTGGTCTAAGACCACACCTCTCTCAGAGAATCACCAGGAAAAAAAAGAAGCTCCTTTGTGCAGTAATTTGTTAAAAATGCATGCTCAAATGAATGTTACTATTGTGTGTGTGTGAGAGAAACCAAATATGTCCTTCTTCTTGTTACTTACCTGCCCTCCATCTACCCATCACCCACATGCCAGATGACATCAGCAGACAGGGCATTAGCGGGGGCCAAAGGGAGGAGGGCACAGAGGCTCATCTTGGGTGGACTTGACCTCCGCTCTCACTAGTCTGAGTCACTCAGAAGGAAATAAATCAATAGGCCCATTACAATTTTCCTTGGCACTTACTGTGTAGCAGACTCTCTAAGGAATAGAAACAAATATAAACCTTGTTTCCTGATCTAGAGAGCTGAACCTTATAAATAAAATGGTTACTTACAATGCCTGGAAGAAAAAGATGTGTGCCATATCTTACGGACTCATACCTGAAACAGTCCTTACAGAATATCATGGTCATGGTTCCCAAATCTGCCCGGGCCTCAGAATCACCAGAATACTTTTTAAAATACTGATTCGTGATACTCAGCCCAAGTGCTACAAATCAGAGTATGTGGGATGGGGCTTCATGGTCTCATAACATAATTCAAAATTCCACAGGTTTCAATTGAAAATCACTTATCATGCTAAGAACCAGAAAGATCTCACACTGAATGACAAAAGACAATCAATAGATGCCAACACAAAGATGGCAGAGATGTTAGACTTATATGACAAATACAAAAACAGCCACCCTAAAAATGATTCAAAGTACCATTATGAACACGCTTAAAACAAATTAAAAACAGAAAGTCTCAATAAAGAGATAAAATTATTAGCAAAGAAACAGAAGGTATAAAGAAGAACCAAATGGAAATTTTAGAACTTAAAAACACGGTAACCAAAATAAAAACTCAGTGAATGGGTTCAACAGAAGAATGAAGAGGTATGTTGGATGAATCTTTGTGTGTACCTTCTTTCTCTGACACACAATATACTAATTCTAACATTAACTCCAAATATAAATATCCTCTCTGACACCAACTGCAAAGGCAATACTTCTTCCTCTGACCCTAACTACCAGAGCTTGGTCAGATCTCATGAGTTAAAGGGCACAGTCCACTCAGACTGCCAAGTCTGCCCAAAACTTTAGATGTCAGCCATCAACTTGGGGGTCCCTCATGACATCCTCACTTCTGACCTCTGGCTACAAATTTGGGGGTTCCTATTAACCCCTTGGAGCCCTGGTTTGGCTGCTAACCAAAAGATCAGCAGTTCGAATCCACTGCCCCCCTCCTTCGAAATTCTATGGGGCAGTTCTACTTTGTCCTATAGGGTCACTATGACCAGAATCAACTCGATGGCAACAGGTTTGGTTGGATTAATCACTTAGGTTCAGTAATTCATTAGAATGACTCACAGAACTCAGGAAAGTATTATACTTATGATTACAGTTTTATTACAGCAAAAAGGATACAAATTAAGAGATATATATGATGAGGTCGGGGAGCATTCCCAGTGCAGAGCTTTCATGTCCTGAAAAGGGACACATCACCTTCCTTCATGCATCTATGTCATTCACCACCTAGGAAGCTCAGCAAACTTCCACATCCATAAATTTTCATGGGGTTTCATTATGTAGGCATGATTGATTGAATTATTGCCCACGTGGTTGAGTTCAACCTCTAGCTCCCATCCCCTGAGGTCAATTGATATTGTATAGTGGGTCTTTCTGGTCTAGCCAGCCCCTCCCCCCACAAAGAGTCACCTCATTAGCATAAACCCTCAAGTGTGGCCTGGAGCCTCATGAATAACAAAGACTCCAATCACTGTGGAAATTCCAAGGGTTTAGAGATTACCACCCAGGATAATCTCTGAACATTAGTGACAAAGACAAAATTCTTTGAGTATAAACCACAGGGGGACAGAGGAAAGAATCCATGAACTTGAACATAGAACAACAGAATTATGCAATATGAATAACAGAAAGAAAATTGACAAAGAAAAATGAACTGTCTTAGGGACCTGTAAGAATATAACAAAAGATATTACATTTGTGTCATCCAAATACCCCACTATTGCCAGGCAGGTGGAAGTTCTGGCTTTCCCCATGGTCTCCACCGACACTGAAGGAGTCGGGGAGGGAAGTCATTGTCAACTGACTGAAAGGAAAGTCCTGGCTTATTAACTGGACTTCTGTGACCAAATCCCAGGGGGTGAGGAGATTTGGATACCATGTTACAGCCTCTTGAGGGTAGAAGTCTAGGCTGCCACTTGGCCTTTGCTGGCTGAGATAGAGATTAGGACAATATTTTTCTGTGGTGTTTGACTGGAGTAAAGCAGTTATTGTCTAAAGGTTGTTTATCTCACTAGCCTTCCATTTTCCTGAGTCTTTGGCTATAGAAAGCTAGCTTTTCTTGCATGTTTTGTTTGTTTTTTCTGTCTGCACTCATTGGCATTTCTGAGTTCCTGACTATTCCAGTACTCAGTCTGGGTATAACAACAGAAGAACCTCCACCTCTTCCCTTTTCAGTACAACAAAAATAAGTCTGAGAAAACCCTGGCAAACACCTAACGGCTGACCTAGGGCATGACACAGACCATAGCACATGAAGAGATGGCCCTGACACAGACAGGTGAGACTGAAGCAGTAGAGGTTGAGAAACATGAGCAACCAGACTTGGGGCAGCGTGACTAGGTGACTACTGCTCAGATGGAAGTTCCATGGAATCATGGGAAGAAGCAACAAAGGAAACTAGAGGTGAAACAGTGACAGCTGGTGACCCTGGATAGGGAAAACAATAGCAAAAAACAGCAAGCCTACTTAGACAAAGAGGCTAGAGTAGAAACAGAAATACAACCTTCAATAATACAAAACAATAATAATAATACAAAAGAAGAAGACTAACCTAAAAAGAAAGGGAAGAAGCTAATCTCCATATCAAAGCAAAAAAAAAGAAACTACTAATGTCCCAAAGACAACAGACAACTACAAAGCATATGAAGAGACAGGAAAAGATGGCTCACACAAAAGAACAAAACAAAGCAACAGAAATTGTCTCTGAGAAAGAACAGATAATAGAAATACCTGACACAGACTTCAAAGCATGAGTATTAATTATGCTCAAGGAGATAAAGGAAAAAATCAGAAAAAGACCTAAAGGAAATCATGCAAACAATAAAAGAATAAAACAAGAATTTCAATAAAGAGATAGAAATCTTTTTAAAAAATACAAATTCTTGAGTTTAATATTAAAATAATAGTAATTAATAACTCCATGAAAGGACTCAGAAATAGAATTCAAAAGGCAAAAGAAAAGATTGGCAAAATAGAAGAAAAGGTTTTTGAGATTGTTCAGTCTGAGGAGTAAACAGAAAAAAGAATGAATAAAAATGAACAAAGCCTAAGGGATACATGGGATATCATCAAGAGGAATAATATTCACTTTATGCATCCTGGGGAGGGGCACAGGGAAACTGCAGGAGTGTGGGCATGAGCTTTCATGTCCCAGGTGAGTGCAGAGATGGGAGAGAGCCAAGAATAAGACCCAGGACCACTCAGCAACCATGAAACTCATCAATTACCCAGGATGTGAGCAGCTCTTCACCTTAGCAACCCACTGTGGGGTTCCAGAAGGAGAAGAGACAAAAACAATCTGGGAAAAAATTTTTGAAGAAATAATGGCAGAAAACTTCCCAAATATAATGAAAGATGAGAAATTTTACATCCGAGAAGCTCAACAAACTCCATATAAGATAAACCCTGAAAGAAATACACCAAAGCATATGAAAATCAAACCCTTGAAAATCAAAGACAAAAAAATAATTTTGAGAGCAACATGAGAAAAATAAAGTATTACATACAAAGGGTCTTCAATAAGATTAAATGCTGAATTCTCATCAGAAACCATGCAGGCAAGAAAGCTTGGGTTGACATATTTAAAGCACTGAAAGGAAAGAACTGTCAACTAAAAATAATATATCCAGCAAAACTGTTGTCATGGTTTGAATTATGTCCCCCCAAAAAAGTAGGTATCAATTTGGCTAGGCCACGATTCTTGGTACTGTGTGATTTTCCTGTACGTTGTAAACCTGCCTCTATGATGTTAATGAGGGAGGATGGGTGGCAGTTGTGTTAGTAAGGCAGAACCTGATCTACAAGACTGGATTGTGTCCTGAGGCAATCTCTTGAGATATAAAAGACAGAAGTGAGCAGTGAGACAGGGGGACCTCATACTATCAAGAAAGCAGTGCCAGGAGCAGAGCACGTCCTTTGGACCTGGGTCCCTGCACAGAGACGCTCCTAGTCCGGGGGAACACTGATAAGAAGGCCAAGAGAGAGAAAGCCTTCCCCTGGAGCTGACGCCCTGAATTTGGACTTTTAGCCTACTTTGACTGTGAGGAAATAATTTTCTCTTTGTTAAAACCATCCACTTGTGGTACTTTTGTTATAGCAGCACTAGATAACTAAGACAACTGTCATTGAAAAACAAGGGTGAAATTAGGACTTTCTCAGATAGGCAAAAATTAAGAGAATTTGTTACAGCCAGAATGGCTCTAAAAGAAATATTAAGGGGAGTCCTCCAAAAGAATACAATGGAACCAGATAGGAACCTGAAGAGATACATACAGGGGATTCCATTAAAAGGAATGCACTGACAATACAAAGAATTGAGCTAATACATTTCCAGTTGGTAAATACAATGGGCATGTCTTTCATGTCCTACAATGACAAAATTATAAGGGGGAGAAAAGAGGAAAATAATAATTGAGTACATATAATGGTAAAATAAATTTAAATTTAGATTACAGGGAAGCCGAGATACAAAGATGCAATTGATGATAAAATTCAAGTAAAAGAGGAGGGGATTGTGTAGATAAAGACTTTTTATATGTTAAGGAAGTTAAGTTGATATCCAAATAAAACAGGCAGTTTTAAAGGTTAGATTTCAAACGTAATCCTCATGGTAACCACAAAGAAAGTAAATAATAAAATTATACATTTAAATAAAGAAGGGAAACAAAAAACTCAACACCCACCAAAAAGAAAAAAAAAAAAGAAATCTATAGATAAAAACAGTTCAACACAGGAATAAAGAGGAACAAAGAAGCCATAAATCTCTCTCTCTCCAACACACACACACAAATACATGTAACAAAATGGCAGAAGTAATTCCTGCCCTATGGATAATTACAGTGAATGTAAATGGATTAAATGCTCCAATAAAGAGAAGAGAGTGGCAGAATGGATAAACAACATTACCCATCCATATGCTATCTATAAGAGACACACCTTAGGCACAAAGACATAAATAAGTTAAAAGCCAAAGGATGTGGAAAAAATTCCAAGCAAACAGTAACCAAAAGAGAGCAAGAGTGCCAACATTAATATCTGACAAAATAGACTTTAATCCATAATATATCATAAGAGACAAAAAGGACATTATATAATGATAAGAAGGTAAATTCATAAAGAAGCTATAACAATTACAAATATCTACACAGCTAACATCAGAGTCCCACAATTTATAAAGCAAAATCTTACAGAGTTAAAAGGAGAAAAAGACAGGTCTACAATAATAGTAGGAGACTTTAATATACCACTTTTGATAATGGATAGGACAATTAGAAAGAAGATCAATAAGGGAATAGAAGACTTGAATAACACTATTAGCCAACTGGACCTAACAGACATATATAGAACATCCAACAGCTGCACAATATACATTCTTTTCCAAAGCACATGAATCGTTCTCCAGAATAGACCATATTTTAGGACACAAAGTAAATCTCATTAAATTTAAAAAGATTGAAATCATACAATGCATGTTTTCTGATCATAATGCAATGAAGCTAGAAATCAATAACAGAAAGAAAAAGGAAACAAACAAAATACACAGAAACTAAATAACACACTACTAAAAATCAATGGACCATAGAAGAAATCAAGAGAGAAATTTAAAAAAAAAATGAATTGAACAAGAATGAAAATACACATACCAAAACCTCTGGGTCACAGTGAAAGCAGTGCTGAGGAGGAAATTCATAGCAACAAATGGAGGATTCTAAATCAATAGCTTAACTTTACAACTTGACGAAATTGAAAAATAAGAGCAAAAGAAGCTCAAAGCTACCAGAAAAAAAGGAAATATTAAAGATCATAGTAGAAATACATGAAATAGAAAGATTGAAAGAATCAACAAAACCAAAAGCTGCTTCTTTGAAAAGATCTATAAAATAGACAACCCACGGGCTAGACTGACAAAGGAAAAAAGTGAGAAGATGCAAATAACCACAATAAGAAATGAAATTGCAGACATTGCAACATATCCAACTGAGATAAAGAGGATCATAACATAATACTATGAAAAACTGTACTCTAATAAACTTAAAAACTTAGACGAAATGTAGAAATTCCTAGAAAGACGACCTACCAAAACTCACACAAACAGAGGCAGAAAATCTCGACAGATCCATAACAAGAGAAGAGGTTGTTCAGTTATCAAAAACCTCCCAACAAAATACAAATCCCTGGATTGGATGACTTTATTGGGGAAAATTATCAAACACAACTACAAATGCACGAGCAGAAGACAAAATAGACAACTGGGACCACATAAAATTAAATACTTATGTTCTTCCAAAGATCTTACCAAAAGAGCAAAAAAGACAACCCATAGACTGAAAAAAATCTTTGGGAGCAATATATCTGATATGGGTCTGTCTTAGTTATCTAGTGCTGCTATAAGAGATTTATCACAAGTGGATGACTTTAACACAGAGAAATTTATTTTCTCACAGTTTAGGAGGCTAGAGGTCCGAATTCAGAGCACCAGCTCTGGGGGAAGCCTTTCTTTCTCTGTCGGCTCTGGGGGAAGGTCCTTGTCTCTTCAGCTTGTTTCCTGGTTCCTTGGAGATGTCCATGTGGCTTGGCATCAATCTTCCCCCATCTCTGATTCTCTGGCTTGCTTGTTTAATCTCTTTTATATCTCAAAAGAAATCAACTCAAGACACACCCTACATGAATCCTGTCTCATTAACATAACAAAGACAACCCATTCCCAAAAGGCATTATAACCACAGGCATAGAGTTTAGGATTTACAACACATATTTTTGGGAGACATAATTCAATCCGTAACATTCCACCGTTTGGCCCCTAATAATTCATGTCCTTGTCACTTGCAAAACACATTCACCCTACATATCATCACAAAGTCTTAAATCAACTCCAAGTCCAAAATCTCATTTTCTGAAGCATCCTAATCAAATATGGGTGAGACTTTAGGCATAGCCCATCCTGGGGCAAAATTCCTCTTCATCTGTGAACCTATGAAATCTATAATACAAGTTATCTGCTTGCAAAGTACAGTGGTAGAACAGACACAAGGTAGATATTTTCATTACAAATTGGAGAAATTGGAGATACAGAAGGGATAACAGGCTCCAACTGAGTCGAAAACCCAGCAGAACAAATTACATTAGCTCTCAAGTCTTGAAAATAATCCTCTGTTCTCTGAGACCATCTGGGCAATGGCCTGCCCTCCAGACGCTGGGCGTTGGCTACACCCTCTGGATTCTGGGTGGAGGCCCCTCAGACCTGGGCTTCAGCTCCGCATTCCAGGCCCACTGGGACAACTCTTTGGACAGCCCCATTCTCCTAGTCCATCTGAGTGGTGACCCCACAACCTTAGCCCAGGTGGGTCTCATTCTTCTACCCCTTGAGCATTGGCAGCCCACCCCCTACACTTTGGGCAGCAGACCCATCCTCTTGGCCAAACTAAATGGCAGCGTCACACTCTGGAACCAAGTTGGTGAAAATCTGACTCTTTGAAACCTTGGAGGCCGAGGCTCTACTCTGAGACTCCAGAGACCGTGGCCCCACCCTTTGAGATTGAGAGAACTCTGCTTCCTGTGCTCCTTCCAACAACTCTGCTGATTTCTGAGCTGCTCCAGGGATGGTTCTGTTATTTTCTTGGGGGACAGCAGATATAGCTCCTTTTGCCTGTTTTCTTTTGTAGAATTTCAAGAAGCAGAGAGCATTCTTTCCTTTTGCTCTTTCTCTGTCCCCCTTTAAGTCTCATTCTAAGATGATGGGTTTTCTCCTGTGGTAGTTGGTTAGATTCATCAGTCACAGGCTTAATCTCCTTAACAAAAGATTGTGTAGCCACATTCTTGGTCAAAATCCTAGCATATGTGTCCTTAGTTAGTACAGCAGAATTTTCCAAATCTTTAAGTTTTGTTTTCATTTTGCACAGTTCATTTTTAAGTCCATCTCTTTCCTCTCGAATTTCCCTATAAGCAGCAAGGAGAAACCACAAGGTCCATTTAAGGTCTTGCTTAGAAATCTCATCTGCCAGATATCCAAGTTCATCACTTACAAATTCTACCTTGTACCAAAGATTTGACTATAATTCAGACCAGTTGTTTGCCACTGCATAGAAAGCATCACTTTTCTTTCATTGTCGTATCATATGTACATTATTTTCTTTTAAAGCCTCATCAGAAGCACCTTTAATGTTCATATTTCTAGCAACATTCTGTTGCTGGCACCATATGTATTCTCTAAATGGTAGAGACTTTATAGCTCTTTTCATTTTCTTCTGAGCCTTCATCAGAATTGCCTTTGACTTCCATAATTCTACTAACAGTGTCTTCCAGGCAATCTAGGCTTTTAGTATTAGGCACCTTAAAACTTTTCCAGTTTCCACCCATTATCCAGTTCTAAAACCGCTTCCACATTTTAGGTATCTGCTAGAGCAGCACCCCACTCTTCTGGTACCAAATTATGTCTTAGTTATCTATTGCTGCTATAAAAGAAATACTACAAGTGGACGGCTTTAACACATAGAAATTTATTTTTCTTACAGTTTAGAAGGCTAGAAGTGCTAGTGCCAGCTCTAGGGAAGGTTTTCTCTCTCTGTTGGCTCTTGGGGAAGGTCCTTGTCTCTTCAGCTTGTTTCCTGGTTCCTTGTTCCATGTCCATGTGGCTTGGCATCAATCTTCCCCCATCTTCGCTTCTCTGGCTTGCTTGTTTGATCTCTTTTATATCTCAAAAGAGATTCACTCCAGACACACTGCACACTAATCCTGTCTCATTAACATAACAAAGATAATCCATTCCCAAATGGGATTATAACTACTAGTATAGAGGTTAGGGAGGGACATAATTCAATCTATAGCAGGGTCTAATATTTAAAATATATATAAAACTTCTACAACTTAAGGACTTCTGGCAACATGGAGCTCTAGGCAGAAGCACCACGCCATCCCTCCACAGCAAAGATCCGAAAAACAAAGCCAAGCAGAGAAAAGAGCAATCCTGAAATCCTAAACAGCCAATGAAGAGATAAAGAACTCAGCCAAGCACCAAATGGAATAAGAAATTGACAGAGAACAGACAGTGAGGAGACATACATGGAGAGGTCCCTATCAGCTAATGCAGTGCGGATCTGTCGTCTTGGACTGCTATCAGAGATGAGCAAATAGGGGGTACGAAAAAGTAGCTTCACGGAGCTTCCAGCAGGAGACAGAACAACCAGTAAACAGCAATATACGCTTTCTCACCCCCCACCCTTCTTCACCCCAACTCAGTCTCCTCTGCTGCCCGCAGCCACAGTCTCTCAGCCGGGAAGCACCAGATGCTTGGATTCCACCTGCCTGCACTGGCCGACTCCCTGAGTGCTATTTGTTGGCTGCTGGTGTTGCTTTTTTTTTACTTCTTTTGCTTTCTTTCTTACCTCTCACCACCTCCCCCTCCTTTTGCTCAAATACCTGGCTCCGTGCACCATCTTCACTTCTTCCTGAGGGGCTGTGGAGCTCTGTTCAAGTGTGGAACTGCTTCCCTGTCAGTGCTGCTGTGCTGGTGGGATCCCAGGGCTTTTTTGTTTGTTTTTTTGTTTTCTTTCTCTTTTCTCTGCTTGGGAGCACTTTCTGGCCAGGCGATGCTGTGAGGCTTGGGACCTACCCCCTCAGCTTGTGCAGATGTGCAGAGGGATCCCTGAGGGCATTTATTTTTTCGTGGTTTTTTTTTCTGTTTTTTTGGGAGGTTTTCTTGTTCTTTTTTTTAAATGGTTTTGTTTTCTTTTCCCTCTTTTTCCCTTTTTCTCTTTCTTCATTACTCAGTTTCTCTTCTCTCTATACCTTCCTTATCTTCCTGACTACATATACACCTCCTAGACTGGCTGTACTTCAACACCTGAGAACAACTTCCCCAGATGTCATAGCCGCACTGGTGGGACCCCTGAGAGCTTTGCTGTTCTTTTTTCTTTCTAATTTTTATTTATTCATTCTTTTCTTTTCTTTTTTTCTTCTTCTTCCCCTTTTTGTTTTTCTCCTATTCATGGTCTCTCATCTCTCCACTCCAAAGGCAAGCTCACCTAGCACTCTTTTTTGTTTGTATGTTTTTGGCTCCTGTTCCTCTCTCCTCTCTCCCATACCCATCTTAGCTTCACACATAACAATCTCCCCCCTCCATCCTGCCTAACTGCACCGTGCGCTTAACACCACACCACCAAGCAGCACAGGCACAGCCTACCAGAACCTATCCTGCATGGATTAACAACCCACCCTGGTGGCTGTAGTAAGTGTCACAAACAACCCATCACAGCAACTCCTCTTCAGCTAGACCTGCCCTGCTGTACCATATTTGAGCGACTAACCCTGCCAATTGGAGAAAGAGGCAGAAAGTATCATGCCCACAGATGAGCAAACAACAAAGAACAGACAGCCTGCCTGCTCAGACATATCCAAATTTAAAAAAAGGACTAAACAAACAAGTCTACAATAAATAAACGAGAAAAATAACTACTGAATGCCTCAAAGACAGCAGACAATATCAAAACATTTACAGAAACAGGACAGAATGGTTCCAGTAGGCATCCAAAATAAAACACCAGATAACATTCCAGTAGAAGAAAAGACACTAGAACTACCTGATAGGGAATTCAAATCTCTAATACTCAGAATTATCCAAGAGTTGAAGCAAAAAGCAGACAAAAATGAGGAAAAAATAGACAAATTCATGGAAAAGACAGACAAATTCATGGAAAATACAGACAAAAAAATGGAAGAATTCAGAAAAATAATACAGGAACAAAATGCCAAAATAAATTCACAACTAGGAATTATACAAAAACAACAACTAGAAATCCAAAAGATAAACAACAAGATTTCAGAAATGGACAGTGTCATAGAAGGGCTGAGGAGTAGATTTGAAATGGTGGAAGACAGGATCAGTGGAATGGAAGACAAACACTTGGATACAACTCTGTTCAAGGAAAACTCAGAGAAAAGAACAAAGAAAAATGAAGAGACCCTGAGAATTATGTGGGATACTATCAAAAGCAAAAATCTGCCAGTGATTGGAATTCCAGAACACAGGGAGAAAACAGAAAACACAGAGAGGATCACTGAAGAACTGCTGACAGAAATCTTCCCCACTATCATGAAAGATGAAAAGCTGACCATCCAAGAAGCTCAACGAAGCCCATATAGGATAGACCCTAAAAGAAAATCACCAAGGCATATCATAATCACACTTGCTAAAACCAAAGACAAACAAAGAATACTGTGAGCAGCTCGTGAAAAACAAGAAGTCACATACAGAGGAGAAACAATAA
>NW_004443955.1:1790196-1793224 GCF_000243295.1 Trichechus manatus latirostris | reverse complement strand
TGGTTCAAATCTAGGAAGATAAGGGTAAATTTCATGGTAACCACAAAGAAAGTTAACAAACCTACTCATCAAAATAAAGAAGAAAACCATAAAGTCTCAGTAAAAACAAAAGAAATGAAAAAAAAATCCACAAACAAAAGCAACGCAACACAGGACAGTAAGAGGAATAAAACTGGAGGACATTATGCTGAGTGAAATAAGTCAATCACAAAAGGACAAATATTGTATGAGACCTCTACTGTATAACTCATGTAAAAGTTTACACACAAAAAGAATCTTTGTTGGTTACGAAGGATGGGGGGGAATAAATAGATAAGTGGTAACTTTGGTGAAGGGTAAGACAGTACACATTACTGTGGAAGCCAGTACAACTTGGATAAAGAAAGGTCATGGAAGCTCCGTAGACACTTCCAAACTCCCTGAGGGACTGAATTGCTGGGCGGAGGGCTGTGGGGACCATGGTCTCGGGGAATATCTAGCTCAATTGGCATAACACAGTTTATGAAAACTGTGTTCTACATTCTACCTTGGTGAGTAGCATCTGGGGTCTTAAAAGTCTGTGATCAGGCATCTAAGATACTCCACTGGTCTCACCCCTTCGGGAGCAAGGGAGGATGAGGAGAACATGATACAAGGAAAAGATTAGTCCAAAGGACTAATGGACCACAGCTACCACGGCCTCCACGAGACTGAGTCCAGTACAGCTAGATGGTGCCAGCTACCACCACTGACTGCTCTGAACAGGATCACAATAGAGGATCCTGGACAGAGCTGGAAAATGATGTAGAACAGAATTCTAACTCACAAAAAAAGACCAGATTTACCGGCTTGACAGACTGGAGAAACCCTGAGAGTATGGCCCCTGAATACCCTATTAGCTCAGTGGTGTAGCCCCTCCCAAAGTTCACCGTTCAGCTGGGGATTGGACAGCCACATAAAACAAAACAGGACTAAAGAGGCATAGCAGTCCAGGGGCAAGGACTAGAAGGCAGGAGGGGATAGGAAAGCTGGTGATAGGGAATGCAAGTTTGAGAAGGGACAGTGGTGTCATGTCATGGGGTTAACCATTGTCATAGGGCAATATGTGTACCAACTGTTTAATGAGAAACTATTTGTTCCGTAAACCTTCATCTAAGGTAAAAAAAAAAAAAAAAAGGAATTATCTATGTGAGATCAAATTGACAACAGCAACTCAAAAGGTTTGATCGGAATTCTAGGGGACAGTGAGTTGAAGATAATGGTGATGGAATAATTTGGAAAAGGTTAGTGAGAGTGGCAGCACAACTGGAAGAATGTAATCGATGTCACTGAACTGTTCATGTAGAAACTTTCAAAATGGTGTAACTTTGGCTATGTACATTTTCACCAAAAAAAAGGTCCTCAAGGTAAAGAAGGGAGAGTGCTGACATGTCGTGGGGTTGTTAACCAATGTCATAAAACAATATGTGTACTTACTGTTTAATGAGAAACTATTTGTTCTGTAAACCTTCATCTAAAGTACAACAAAAAAATTTAAAAAAAAGAAAAAACGTTGAAGATTGATTTTTCCATCTCTTTAAAGAATGTTGTTGGTATTTGGATTTGTTAATTACTTTGGGTAGAATTGTCATTTTTACAATGTTGAGTTTATCTATCTGTAAGTGGGGTATGTTTTTCCATTTATGTTGATCCCTTTGAATTTCTTGCAGTAGTATTCTGTAGTTTTCTTTGTATAGGTTTTTTACATCCCTAGTTAGATTTATAACTAAGGATTTTACTTTTTTAGGGGCTATTAGAAATGGTATTGTTTTCCTGATTTACTTTTCATCGTTCTCTTTATTGGTGTACAGGAATCCAACTGATTTTTGTATGTTTATCTTGTATCCTGCCACTCTGCTGAGTCTTTATATTAGTTCCAGTAGTTTTCTCATGGAGTCTTTAGGGTATTCTACGTATAGTATAGTATCATATCGTCTGCAAACAGGGACAGTTTAACTTCTTCATTACCAAGTTGGATGCCCTTTATTTCTTTTTCTTGCCTTATTTGCTCTAGCTAGGACTTCCAGCACAATGTTAAATAGGAGTGGTGATAAAGGGCATCCTTGTCTTGATCCTGCTCTCAAGGGGAATGTTTTCAGTCTCTCTCCATTAAGAATGATGTTGGCCATTGGTTTTGCATAGATGCCCTTTATTATGTTGAGAAATTTCCCTTTTATGCCTATTTTATTGAGAGTTTTTATCAGGAATGGGGATTGGACTATGTCGAAAGCCTTTTCTGCGTCAAATGAGATGATCATGGGATTCTTTTCTCTCCTTTCATTTTTGTGGTGAATTATGCTGATTGATTTTCTAATGCTGAATCATCCGTGCATACTTGGTATGTATCCTACTTGGTCGTGGTGTATTATTTTTTTTGATAGGATGCTGAATTCTATTGGCTAGAATTTTGTTGAGAATTTTTGCATCTATATTAATGAGAGATATTGGTCTGTAGTTTTCTTTTTTTGTGGTGTCTTTGCTTGGTTTTTGTATCAGGGTAATGCTGGCATGGTAGAATGAATTCAGAAGTATCCTTTCCTTTTCTATGTTCTGAAGTAGTTTGAGTAGTACTGGTATAAGCTCTTCTCTGAATGTTTGATAGAATTTTCTTGCCAGGGCTTTTTTTTGTTGGGAGGTTTTTTTTTTTTTTTTTAATTACTTTTCAACCTCTTCTCTTGTTATGGGTCTGTTCAGATTTTCAAAATCACTTTGTGGTAGTTTGGGTTGGTGGTGTGTTTCTAGAAATTGATCCAATTCCTCTAGGTTTTCAAATTTGTTGGAGTATAGTTTTTCGTAATAGTCTGTTATAATGCTTTTTATTTCTGTTAGAGCTGTTGTAAAGTCCCCCATTTCATTTTTTGTTTGGTTATTTGCATTCTCTCCTGTTTCTCTTTTGTCAGTCTGGACAGTGGTTTGTCGATTTTGTTGATCCTTTCAAAGAATCAGCTTTTGGTTTTGTTGATTCTTTCTATTGTTTTTCTATTCTCTATTTCATTTATTTCTGCTCTGA
>NW_004443955.1:1786963-1789842 GCF_000243295.1 Trichechus manatus latirostris | reverse complement strand
TTCTGGATAACATTCCATGTGCATTGGAAAAGATTGTGTACTTTGCAGCTGTTGGGTGTATTGTTCTACATATGTCTATGAGGCCAAGTTGGCTAATTGTGTCCTTTAGTTCTTCTGTATCTTTGTTGAGTTTCTTTCTAGATGTTCTGTCCTTTACTGAGAGTGGTGCGTTGAAGTCTCCTACTATTATTGTGGAACTGTCAATTTCTCTTTTCACTGATGTTAGAGCTTGTTTTATGTATTTTGGAGTCCTGTCATTGGGTGCATAGATGTTTATCATGGTGATGTCTTCATGATGGATAGTCCCTTTAATCATTATATAGTGTCCTTCTTTGTCTTTTATGGTATGTTTTGTTTTAAAGTCTATTTTATCTGAGATTAGTATTGTCACTCCTGCTCTTTTTTTGGTAGCTGTTTGCTTGATATATTTTTTCCATCATTTAAATTTTAATAAATTTATGTCTTTGTTTCTAAGGTGTGTCTCTTGTAGACAGCATATTGATGGATGCTCTTCTTTTATCCGTTCTGTAACTCTCCATCTTTTTATGGGTGCATTTAAGCCGTTTGCATTCAGTGTAATTATTGATAGGTGTGAGCTTATTGCTGTCATTTTGTAGTGCTTTTTTTTTTGTGGTGCTGACGTTTTCTTTGTTCCTCTTACTCTCCTGTGCTGAATTCCTTTTGTTTGTGGATTTTGTTTTCATAGGTTTTGTTTTTACTGAGACTTCATGTTTTCCTTCTTTATTTTGATGAGTACATATGTTAACTTCTTTGTGATTACTTTGAAATTAACCGTTATCTTTCTAGGTTGGAACCAGTCTATTATTACTTGGTATCATGTTGCCTTCCTCTTCATTAGAAAGTTCTGTACCTTCACTGTTTATTCCCTCTTTTATTGTTCTGATGCTGCTGTCATTTACAGGTTAACCTCTCTGGTTCCCTGTTGTAATTCTTTCTATTTTGGATGTCCTTGAGAGTTCATTTCCTAGGTTGGTATCTGGCTGGTAAAATCCTGTGTCCTAGATTCAGCCTGTTGTCTGATGTTGTTTGTTCTCAGATTGAAAGACTCCCTTTAATAATTCTTGTAAGTTTGGTTTGGTTTTTACATAGTCCCTCAATTTCTCTTTATATGGAAATGACTTAATGTCATCATCATATTTGAACAAGAGTTTTGCAGGGTATGTTATTCTTGGCTGGGAATTTTTTCTTTCAAGATTTTCTATATGTCATCCCATTGTCTTTTTGCTTGCATGGTTTCTGCCAAATAATCCGAGATTAGTCTTATTGTTTCTCCTCTGTATGTGGCTTTTTGTTTTTATCAAGCTGCTGTCAGGATTCTTTGTTTTTCTTTGGTTTTAGTGAGTGTGATTGTGATATGCCTTCGTGATTTTCTTTTGGGTTCTATCCTATATGGGTTTTGTTGAGTTTTTTGGATGGTCAGCTTTTCATCTTTCATGATATTGGGGAAGGTTTCTGTCAGCAATTCTTCAATTATCCTGTGTTTTCTGTTTTCTCCCCCTGTTCTGGAACTCCGATCACTCACAGATTTTTGCTTTTGATAGTATCCCATATAATTCTCAGGGTCTCTTCATTTTTTTTTCTTTTTTCTGATTTTTCCTCAAACAGAGTTGTATCCAAGTGTTTTTCTTCAATTTCGCTGATCCTGTCTTCATCATTTCAAACCTGCTCCTCAGCCCTGTGTATTTCTTAAATCCTGTTATTTATCTTTTGGATTTCTAATTGTTGTTTTTGTATGATTTCTAATTGTGAATTTATTTTAGCATTTTTTACCTCTATTATTTTCTTGAATTTCTCCTTTTTTTGTCTGTATTTTCCATGAATTTGTCTGCCTTTTCCATGGATTTGTCTATCTGTTCCTCAATTTGCCTGCTTGTTCCTTCAACTCTTGGATAATTCTGAATATTACAGGTTTGAAATCTCTATCTGGTTTTTCTAGTGCCTTTTCTTCTACTGAAAAGTCATCTGGTGTTTTATTTTGGATGCCTACTGGAACCATCCTGTCCTGTTTTTGTATATGTTTTGATATTGTCTGCTGTCTTCGGGGCATTCAGTAGTTGTTTTCCTAGTTTATTGATTGTAGATTTGTTTGTTCCATTCTGATTTTTTGCTTTATTTGATTATGTCTGAGCAAGCAGGCTGTGCATTCTTTGTTGTTTGCTCATCTGTGGGCATGATACTTTTCACCTCCTTCTCCAATGGGCAGGGTCCGTCACTCAGGTATGGTACAGCAGGCCAGGTCCAGCTGAAGGGGAGTTGCTGGGATGTGTTGTTTTTGTCAAGTACTAGGGCTAACTTGGCAGGCCAGGAATCAGTGCAGGCCAGGTTCTGGTAGGCCTTGCCTGTGCTGCTTGCGGGTGTGATGTTAAATTCACAGTGCAGGCAGGTATGAAGGAGAGGGAAGATTGTGATGTGTAGAGCTAAGATGGGTATGGGGAAGAGGAGAGAGGAGAGAGGAACAAGAGCCAAACACATACACACAAACAAACATAAAAGAGTGCTAATGGAGCTTGCTGTTTGGAGAGATGAGAGACTGATCAACGGAGAAAAACAAAAAGGAATACAAGAAAGAAAAAGGGTAAAGAAAAAAAGAATAAATAAAATTTACAAAACAAAAAAAGAAAATCCCCCAATGATTCCACCGGTGCAGCTGCTAGGACTGGGTTAGTTGCTCCCAGACCATGAAGTACCAACTGGTTAGAAGTGGTAGAAGTGTCACACAGAGCCAGGTATTCAGGAGACAGGAAGAGAAGGTAAGTATAGAGAGATGAGGAACTGGAAATGAAGAAAGACAAAAACGGAAAAAGAGAGAGAAGAAAATAAAACAAAGAAAATAAACCAAAATTGATTCAGTTCATTTT
>NW_004443955.1:1780609-1786863 GCF_000243295.1 Trichechus manatus latirostris | reverse complement strand
AAAAAAAAAAAGCAAAACAAGAAAAAAAGAAATTCTTCCAGGGATGTCACTGAATCTGTGCAGAGTAAGGGAGTAGCTCCCAAGCCACACAGTACTGCCTGGCTAGAATGGGCTCCCAAGCCAAGAAAAGAAAATGAAAACAAACAAATAAATTAAAACAGAACAAATCAGAACAAACAAACAAACAAAATAAGCCCCAGGCTTCCCACCAGTGTGGTGGCACAGGCCAGGAGCAGTTTCACAGTCAAGCAATGTTTCACAGCCTTTCAGGAAGAAGCAAAGATGTCACACGGAGCCAGGTATTTGAGAGAAAGGAGGGGGACGTGGTGAGAAGAAAAGAAGAAATCAAAAGAAGAGGAAAAATGCAACACAAGCAGCAAACAAATGACACTCAGGGAGCCGGCCAGTGCAGGTGGGTGGAACCCAAGTGACACCAGGGTGAAGCTGATGCTTCCTGACCAAGACACTGTGGCCACAGGAAACAAAGGAGACTGAGTGGGGGGGTGGGAAAGCATATATTGCTGGTTACTGGTTGTTCTCTCTCCTGCTGAAAACTCTGTGAAGCTGCTTTCTCGTAGCCCCTGTTCTCCAATCTCTGATAAGAGTCAAAGATGGCGGATCCATGCTGTGGTAACTGATAGGGGACCTCTGCATGTATCTCTCCTCACTGTCTGTTCTCAGTCAGTTTCTTATTCCAGTCAGTGCTTGGCTGAGTTCTTTATCTCTTCATTTGATGCTCAGGGTTTCAGGATTGACGTGTGTCTCTGTTTTACTTAGTTTTTCGGATCTTTGCTGTGGAGGGATGGCGTGGATCTTCTGTCTATAGTTCCATGTTGTCCAGAAGTCCTCAGCTGTCTATTTAAATGTCACTGCCTTAAAGAGGTATTCTATGACCTGTGAATCTAAAACAGCCTCCGATAACCACCAGTTATACTTCATCCTCTTTTCCCCCATAACCTTTATTGGTGTATAATTTTTATTTTGTCTTCACAAATGTAATTTCAAGGTCCATGAAGGTAGGTAGATTGTCTCTTATTCATTGAATCCTCCAAACTCTATAACAATGTCTAGAACATATAAATGTTCAATGAATGAATGAATGAAAGAGGAGGGGTATCATAGCCCCAGAAAAGGGGAGCAGGGATCATAACAAGAATCATAATAGTAGTACTAAGAAATTTAGATTAGAAGGTATATGTAAATATGCTATTTTTCAATACATATTATTTCTAATAATGTAGTGAGTATATAGAAAAATCATAAATTATTTAAGAAGTAAGAAATGTGATAAAAGGTATAATATTCCTTTGGCAAATATATATATATGCATAAGTTGGTGTTCAGTTTTTGATCCAAAGTAAGAGTCAAATATACAAAACAAATAAAATCATCAATTTAATTAAATAACATCATCAAAATTCCCTATGCATTAAATAAAAGAGAAAGATATGTGTTTCCAAAATATAATCCGGCTAGAAGCCAGCATGTAATTTACTATTTGATCAATACAAGAGAAAATATTAATACTAAACATTATGTAAAATGAAAACCCTAAAATCTGAATTATATTGGGGTTACTGTCTTTTAATTACTTTTAATTTGTTACATTAGTTGCTAGATGAGGAATGAATGCCACTAGAATATTTCATATTATCTCTATGTCTTTCCTTTAACCTGGGTAGTTAGGAATTTCCTTCAATATTCTACAGGAATTCCTTCTTCCATTAATTTTTAATTCTAAATTTAGACTTCAGCTCTTGCAAAAGTTTCAAGCTTAACACTGGTCCATTCTTTTTCTAATACCAAATTACTAGCTTTTGAGTCAATGGATAATTTTTTTTTAAAGAATAAATTTTGGTTATTCGAAGTGGCCAAATAAGGAACAGAAAGTACGCAGTTAAGGGAATCTGACCACAAATACTTGAGGATGACAAGTGGAATCAAAATCATGGAGATAATCAATAACGCAGTAAGATTATTTGCTAGAATTCCTTTCTAGAGAAAATAGAGGTACTTGAGAGGGCCTTAAAGAATAACTGCAATCATCAAAGACAGGGTTTGAGTCCATTCAAGTCATCAGCAGTCCATATGATTGGCCGTGGTTTTCACAAGAAAATCATGACAACATGGACTTTTGTACTCACGTACATCTTGTCAAAGAGTATAATCATGAACCTTCTATGGTTAGTAATTCTGACAACCTTGGCTAAGAAAAATCATATATATGGAGGATTGTCCGAAAGACAGTAGATCATTCACTCCTGTAAGTACATTAAACCTATCCCTAGGTGAGGTCAGATCATGGGAGTTCCACATAGTTATTCCATACAGTTTTGATCGTCCCAAACAACCACTTGCGCTCATGAAGAAAAAGAGCTGAATAGAAGATTTCAAAGGGCAACTCGAGAAGACAAAGGAAAGTATAATAATGACATGTGCAAAGACCTGGAAGTAGAAAATCAACAGGGAAGAACATGCTCGACATTTCTCAAACTGAAAGAACTGAAGAAAAAAGTCAAGCCTCGAGTTGCAATACTGAAGGATTCTACTGGGAAAATATTTTTTAAACAATGCATGAAGTATTAAAAGAAGATGGAAGGAATACAAAGTCACTATATCAAAAAGAATTGGTCAATGTTCAACAATTTCAGGAGATAGCATATGATCAGGAACCGATGGTAATGAAGAAAGACTGCACTGAAGGCATTGGCAAAAAACAAGGCTCCAGGAATTGATGGAATACCAATTGAGATGTTTCAACAAACAGATGCAACACTGGAAGTGCTCACTTGTCTATTCCAAGAATTTGAAAGACAGCTACCTGGCCAACCAACTGGAAGAGATCCATATTTATGCCTATTCCCAAAAAAGGTGATCCAATTGAATGTGGAAATTATCAAACAATATCAATATCACAGGCAAGTAAAATTTTGCTGAAGATCATTCAAAAGTGGCTGCAGCCGTATATCAACAGGGAACTGCCAGAAGTTCAAGCTGGATTCAGAAGAGGACATGGAACCAGGGACATCATTGCTGATGTCATGTGGATCCTGGCTGAAAGCAGAGAATACCAGAAAGATGTTTACCTGTGTTTTATTGACTATGAAAAGACATTCAACTGTGTGGATCATAACAACTTACGGATAACATTGCAAAGAATGGCAATTCAAGAACCCTTTGTTGTGCTCATGAGGAACCTGTACATAGATCAAGAGGTAGTCGTTGAAACAGAACAAAGGGATACTGTGTGGTTTAAAGTCAAGAAAGGTATGCCTCAGGGTTGTATCCTTTCACCATATTTATTCAATTTGTATGCTGAAAAAATAATCTGAGAAGCTGGACTATATGAAGAAGAATGCGACATCAGGATTGGAGGAAGACTCATTAACAACCTGAGATAGGCCAATGAAACAACCTCGCTTGCTGAAAGTGAAGAGGACTTGAAGCACTTACTGATGAAGATCAAAGACCACAGCCTTTGTTACTGCAAAAAGCGGATCAGAGCCGCCTGCCGCAAAAGCCAATACTGAGACGGGTGAGGTGATCAGCAAGAGGGTTTTATTGTATATACATATACAGGAGACAGAGGGGAATGAGCTCCTCCAAAAAACCTGTCTCCTTGTATTGGAGACTGGCTGAAGGTTTTATACGGATAAGATTATAGTTTTTCTGCACGGTAGTCATGCTTGTCACGTCCCAGATGAGTTAATCCTTTTACTGGCAATCCTTGAGAGTTATCGATTTGTTTTGCCACTCTCCGAGGAGGAACTTTAGTTAATCTTAAACTTTTATAGGGACTGGAATAGGAGCAGAGAGAAAGAAGAAGAAATATGAGACAAAGCGGGGGCTAGCAATGGTGGAAATCAATTTTTCAGCAATGGTGGTAATTGAGTTTATGCAGCCTGTTCCACCTTCAGTGTGGATTACACCTGAACTTAAAGAAAACAAAAATCCACACAACTGCCCTAATAAGCAACATCATAATAGACAAAGAAAACAATGAGGTTGTTAAGGATTTCATTTTACTTGGATCCACAATGAACACCCATGGAAGCAGCAGTCAAGAAATCATAAGATGCACTGCACTGGGCAAATCTGCTGCAAAAGACCTCTTTAAAGTGTTGAAAAGCAGAGATGTCACCTTGAAGACTAAGGTGCACCAGACCCAAGCCATGGTGTTTTGAATCACCTCATACGCATGCGAAAGCTGGACCATGAATAAGGAAAACCAAAGAAGAATTAACGCTTTTGAATTGTGGTATTGGTGAAGAATATTGAATATACCATGGACTGCCAGAAGAACGAACAAATCTATCTTGGAAGAAGTACAATCAGAATACTCCTTAGAAGCAAGGGTGGTGAGACTTCGTTTCACATACTTTGGACATGTTATTAGGAGGGAACCTTGCCTGGAGAAGGACTTCATGCTTGGTAAAGTAGAGGGCCAGCGAAAAAAAGGAAGATCCTCAACAAGATGGATTGACACAGTGACTAGAACAATGGGCTCAAGCATAACAGATTGTGAGGATGGCGCAGGACTGCGCAGTGTTTCACTCTGTTGTACATAGGTTCGCTGTGAGTCAGAATCGACTCGAGGGCACCTAACAACACCCCAGGGTGATTTCATGAGAAAGAGCCCCAGGAAACTCACTACTGTGTGTACTGTGGAAATGTTGGTAAGAGGGATGACCCTGCATTATATTATCTTCTATCTGTGTAACTGTTGGAGATGATTTCCTCCTGCCTCTAAACTAGAAATAGCTATGTCAACTCTCATTCTGTATTCTGCTTGGATTTTCATTATCGACTGCCAGAAAACTTGAATGCAAGTTAAAACCTTATTTCTAGTAAGGGTATAAGACTCTATGGCATTTATTTTGTTGATTTAACTCAATACTGTTTGTGATCATTAAGGCTGTGTGTCAACTTGGCTGTGCGTCACCTTGGCGATGCCATGATTTTCAGTTGTTTGGCCATTATGATGTAGTTTTTCAGTTGTACAATGATGTGATCACCTCCGTGATGAGATTTGATATAATGTGATCACCTTCATGATGAGATCTGCTGTGAATAGCCGATCAGTCGAAGGGGAGTTTCCTTGAGGATGTGGCTTGTATCCAGTATAGGTGGACTTTCTGGCAAGGCTCAAGGGCTATACCTCGTTCTGAATGCTGCAGCTGGCTCCTGACCTCTGGTTCTTGGTATTTGAGCTAGCAGGTTACCTGCCGTCTCACCTGCCAATCTTGGGATTCATCAGTCTTCACAACCTGTGATCCAGAGCCCTACTGTCTGACTTGCTTACCTTGGGATTGCCAGCCCCTGTGGATGCATGAATCAGGAGAAGCCTCTAGCCTAACTTACAGACTTGAGATATTCCAGCCTCTACAACCATGTGAGCTATTTCCTTGATATAAAACTCTCTCTCTCTATTTATATATATTTATACACTTTACTTGTTTTACTTCTCTGGAAAACCCCACCTAAGACATTTGGTACCGAGAGCAGTTCTAGAGAAACAAAATTTAAGGATGAGTTTTCTAAATTGATTATCAAGACTTGTTAGTCTCAAAAACTTTGATGACTCTGCTTCCAGTAGTAAAGAGGGCACTGCTAATCCTTGGCATGAGATGCCAATAGAAATACACAAAATATCACCACCAATAGATCAAGTGTTGAGGAAAGGCAAGGTCTGGATGATCTCAGGTTTGATAACTTTCTACAATTTTGTCATAAAGAGAAGTAAAATGAAGCTGGTTGTTTGGTCCTACTTTCACTAGACAAAGTGGTGAAAGAAAGAGATGAGATCAGAGTTAAAGTTCCACACAAATGACCTCAAAGTTTCCACTTGTGCCTTGAAAGAAAGTCTTGTTTCTTGTAGTAAAGAGCTGATATTGCTGAAAACCAAACCCAGAGTCTTATCATAAGAGTGGCTGAATTACAATGCCAACTAAACTTCCAATCCCAAGTGGTGTCTGAAGTTAAAGTGAGGACATTGATGGGGAAGAAATTAGATCCTGAAACTTGGGATGGTGTTGTATGGGCATATAATCAGGAAGATGGGGACACTGAGCAGCTAAATTCCATTGAATCACCGTTGCCAACAGAACCATTCCTCTCACTCACGTTTGAAAAGATTACTCCATCTTTGTCTGCTAAGTCACTGTGATGGTTAAGATTGTGTGTCAACTTGGCTGGGCCATGATTCTCAGTGTTTTAATGTAATCACTCCCATGATTGAATATACTGTGAGTCCC
>NW_004443955.1:1754482-1772818 GCF_000243295.1 Trichechus manatus latirostris | reverse complement strand
TTTTCCTGAAACAGAATTGTATCCAAGTGTTTGTCTTCAGTTCCACTCATCCCGTCTTCCACGGTTTCAAATCTGCATCTCAGCCCTTCTACGACATCATCCATTTCTGAAATCTTGTTTTTTATCTTTTGGATTTCTAATTTTTGTTTTTGTATAATTTCTAGTTGTGAATTTATTTTTGGCATTTTGTTCCTGCATCATCTTCCTGAATTCTTCAATTTTTTGTCTGTATTTTCCGTGAATTTGTCTATTTTTTCCTCATGTTTGTCAGCTTTTTGCCTCAGTTCTTGGGAAATTCCGAGTATTAGAGATTTGAATTCCCTATCAGGTACTTCTAGCACTTTCTTCCACAGGAGAGTCATCTGGTGTTTTAATTTGGATGCTTAATGGAACCATCCTGTCCTGTTTTTGTAAATGTTTTGATATTGTTTGCTGTTTTCGGGGCATTCAGTAGTTATTTCTCTCATTTATTGATTGTAGATTTGTTTGTTTCTTCCCTTTTTAAAAAAAAATTGACTATGTCTGAGCAGGTGGACTGCATGCTGTTTGTTGTTTGCTCATCTGTGTGCTCAATACTTTTCACCTGCTTCACCTCCTGGTATAGCAGGGCAGGTCTAGCTGTAGAGGAGCCACTTGGACTGGTTGTTTGTGGTACTCACTACAGCCACCAGGGCAGGCCAGTAATCAGTACTGGGCAGGTTCCAGTAGGCCGTACCTGCACTGCTTGGTTGTGTGATGTCAAGCGCACAGTGCAGGTAGGCAGAATGCTGTGGGGAGATGGTTATTTGTGGAGCTAAGCTGCTGTTTTGTGTCCCGCTGGATGGTCCGTGAGGCTGCTTTCTCGTACCCCCATTTGCTGGTCTCCGTTAGGAGTCCAAGATGGTGGATCCGTGCTGCGTTAGCTGGTAGGGGACCTCTGCATGAATCTCTCCTCGCTCTCCATTCTCTGTCAGTATTCTCACTCCATTTGGTGCTTGGCTGAGTTCTTCATCTCTTCATTTGATGGTTTAGGGTTTCAGAATTGTAGTATTCTCTGTTTGGCTTAGTTTTTCGGATCTTTGCTGTGGAGGGACGGCGTGGTGCTTCTGCCTAGAGTGCCATTTTGCCGGAACTCCCATCTAATATTTTATTTGGTTGTGTAGCTGATGCATGGATTACACCACGGCCTACATTAAATCAAGCTGAAGTACAAGACCTGCCTTGGTATACTGTAGGAAAAGGTATCCAAAGTCTTAGGGAAATTGGCATGTTAGGGTGGATTTATCAGGTTAGATCCACAGATCCAGACATGGAGTGCCCAGAGGACACACCTGTTACCACAACATTGAGGAACACATTTGTGAAGGGTGCCCCAGCATCCTTCAAGACCGCAGTGATTGCTATTTTATATAAGTCAGATTTGATAGTGGGAACTGCCCTAACTGAATTAAGACACTTAACTAAAATGGGGCTGATTGGATCCCATGGTGGTAGGGGCTAAGTGACAGCACTCAATCGACAAAGACAAGGTGTGCGTGGTTACTGTAATGGACATCAGTGTCAAAGCAGTAATCAGAACAACCTGACTTGTATTGACTGATGGCATTGGCTACTTAGTGTTAGACATGGTGTCCCTAGGAGCAAAATAGATAAGAAGTCTACTAAATATTTACTTGATCTGTACAAGTGGAAGAATTCTACATCAAGTGAAAAGCGTTCTAACTCAAATTACCAGAATAGAAAGTCACAGCCACTCAATCAATTCCTTGACTTGAGCTAGTTGACAGACCTACAACCCCTTGAATGAACAGGTGGTCAAGTCCCCTCGAGGAAGTACTTCACTACACTGCCAGAAACTTATACTGTTAATCTTCCTGCCAAAATTCCTCAAATGGATCACAGCCTTTTACTAGAGTGTCTGTTCATTGGTAAAAAGGAAATATTTGGAATTTTCAGGGATTACTAGATACTGGCATTGAACTGACACTAATTCCAGGGGACCTAAAACATCACTGTGGCATGCCAGTCAGAGTGGGGGCATATGGAGGTCAGGTTATTAAGGGAGTATTAGCTTATGTCCATCTCACAGCAGGTCCAGTGGGTCACTGAACCCAACTTGCAGTGATTTCCCCAGTTCCAGAACGCATAATTGGAATAGATACACTCAGCAACTGGCAGAACCTCCCACACTGGATCCATGAAAAGTGGAGTAAGGGCTATTATGGCAGCAAAAGCCAAATGGAACCAATTAGAACTGCCCCTACCTAAGAAAATAGTGAACAAAAAGCAATACAGCATTCCTGGGGGTATTGCAGAGATTTCTGCCACCATTAAGGACTTGAAGCATGCAGGAGTGGTGATTTTCACCACATCCCCATTTGACTCACCTATTCAGCCTGTGCAAAAAACAGATGGATCTTAGAGAATGACATGGGTTATTGAAAACTTAACCAGATATTGACTCCAATTGTAGCTGCTGTTCCAGATGTAGTTTCATTGCTTGAGCAATTAATACATCTCCTGGTAGCTGGTATGCAGCTGTTGATCTGGCCAATGCCTTTTTCTCCATACCTGTTTTGAAGGACCAACAGAAGCAGTTTGCCTTTAGCTGACAAGGCCAGCAATATACCTTTTCTATCCTTCCTCAGAGCTATATTAACTCTCCAGCCCTATGTCATAATTTAGTCCACAGGGAACTTGATCCCCTTTGCCTTCCACAAGATGTCACAGTGGTCCATCACACTGATGAAATTATGCTGATTGAATCTAGTAAGGAAGAGGTGTCAAAGACTCTGTACTTATTGGTAAACCATTTGCATGCTAGAGAGTGGAAAATTAATCCAATAAAAATTCAGGCTTCTTCCACCTCTGTGAAATTTCTGTGGAGTCAGTGGTGTGGAGCATGTTTAGATATTCCTTCTAACATGAAGTATAAGTTATTACATCTAGCCCCTCCCCCAACTAAAAAGGAGGCACAATGCCTAGTGGGCCTCATTGGATTTTGGAGGCAATATATCCTTCACTTGGGTTTGCTACTCCTCCCTATTAATCAAGTGACTCGAAAAGCTGCTAGTTTTGAGTGGGGCCTGTAACAAGAGAAGGCTCTGCAAAAGGTTCAGACTGCCATGCAAGCAGCTCTGCTACTAGGACCATATACTCTGACCGATCCAATGATGCTTGAAGTGTCAGTGGCAGATAGAGATGCTGTTTGGAGTCTTTGGCAGGCTCCTATTGGTGAATCAAAGCACAGAACCTTAGGATTTTGGAGCAAATCCTTGCAATCTTCTGCAGATAACTGCTCTCCTTTTGAGAAACAGATTTTGTCTTGTTACTGGGCCATAGTAGAGACTGAACGCTTATCCATGGGACACCAAGTCACCATGTGGCCTGAGCTGCCCATCATGAACTGGGTGTTGTCTGACCCACAGAGCCATAAAGTTGGATGTGCACAGCAGCACTCCATCATTAAATGGAAGTGCTATGTACGAGATCGGGCCTGAGCAGGACCTGAAGGCACAAGTAGCTGCATGAGGTAGTGGCCCAAATGTCCATGGTTGCCATTCTTGTCACATTTCCTTCCATCTCCCATTGTGCACCTATGGCTCATGGGGAGTTCCTTATGATCAGTTGACTGAAGAAGAGAAAACTTGTGCTTGGTTTACAGATGGTTTTGCATGATATGCAGGCAGCAATCAAAAGTAAACAGCGACAGCACTACAGTCCTTTTCTGTGACCTCCCTAAAGGATAGTGGTGAAGGGAAACTCTCCCAATGGGCAGAACTTCAACCAGTGCACCTGGCTGTTCACTTTGTCAGGAAGGAGAAATGGCCAGATATGTAACTGTATACTGATTCATGGGCTGTGGCCAATGGTTTGGCTGGTTGCTCAGAGACTTGGAAGGAACATGATTGGAAAATTGGAGACAAGGAGGTATGGGGAAGAGGTATTGGATAGACCTCTCTGAATGGGCCAAATAAGTAAAGATATTTGTGCTCATGTGAATGCTCACTGAAGGATGACCTCAGGAGAGGAGGATTTTAACAATCAAGCAGATAGGATAACACATTCTGTGGAAACCAATCATTCTCTTTCCCTAGCCACTCCTGTCATTGCTTGATGGGCTCATGAACAAAGTGGCCATGGTGGCAGGGATGGCGATTATGCATGGGTTCAGCAACATGGACTTCCATTCAACAAGGCCGACTTGGCTACAGCCACTGCTGAGTACCCAATCTTACAGCAGCAGAGACAAACCCTGAGTCACCAATATGGCACCATTCCTCAAAGTGATCATCCAGCATCCTGGTGGCAGGTTGATTACATTGGACCACTTCCACCATGGAAAGGGAAGTGTTTTGTTCTTACTGGAATAGACATGTACTCTGGATATGGATTTGCCTTCCCTGCGTGCAATGCTTCTGACAAAAGTGCCATTCATGGACTTACAGAATGCCTTATCCACCATCATGTTATCCCGCACAGCATAGCCTCCAATCAAGGGACTCAATTCACTACAAATTAAGTTCAGCAATGAGCCCTTGCTCATGGAATTCACTGCTCTTACCATGTTCCACATTATCCTGAAGCAGCTGGCTTGATAGAACAATGGAGTGGCCTTCTAAAGACACAATTACAGACCCAGCTAACTTGCAATACCTTAAAGTGTTGGAGCAATGTTCTCCATTAGGCTTTATAAGTGCTGAACCAGCATCCAGTATATGGTGCTGTTTCTCCCTTAGCCAGGATTCATGAATGCAGGAATTAAGGTGTGGAAATGGGAGTGGCACCACTCCCTATTACTCCTAATGACCCACTCACAAAATTTGTTTCCTAGCTCCTCGATCCTATGTTCTGTGCGTCCAGAGGTCTTAGTTTCAAAGGGAGCAATGCTCCCATCTGGAGACAGATTACTGATTCCATTGAACTGTAAACTAAGAATGCCACCTGGTCGATTTGTGCTCCTTATACCTCTGGATCAACAGGCAAAGAAGGGAGTTACCATACTGGCTGGTGTGATTGACCCTGACTACCAAGAGGAAATTGGATTGATAATACATAATGAATAATTGATAATACAAGAAAAGTATGTCTGGAATGCAGGAAATCCTTAGGGTATCTCTTAGTACTACCATACCCTGTGTTTAATGTCAATGGAAAACTACAGCAACCCAATTCTGACGGGACTACTAATGACCCAGATTCTTCAGGAATGAAGGTTTGGGTCATCCCCCCCACCCTAGGCAAAGAATCATGATCAGCTGAGGTGGTTGCTGAGGGTAAATGGAATTCAGAATGGGTGGTGGAAGAAGGTGCTTCTAAATACCAGCTACAACAATGTGAACAGTTACAGAAACGAGGACTGTAATTGTTATGAGTATTTCTGCCTTGTATGTGTACATCATACTTTTTTGTTTTCTTCACTTATAAAATATAAGATGTAAACAGGGCTAGTGGGATTTCAGTAGTATATGTGTTTGTTATATCATGTTAGGCATAAATATGACTTTTTAATTGTCTTTATTCAGAGATTGTGTATGGTTTAAGGAGATGTGTATAGGTGCCAAGTTGACAAGGAGTGGACTATGATCATGAAGGCTGTGTATCATATTGGCTGGGCCATGATTCTCAGTGATTTGGCAATTATGATGCAGTTTGGAAGTCGTATAATGATGCGATCACCTCCACGATGAAACTTAATATAATCTGATCACCTCTATTTTGAGATCTTCTGTGAGTAGCCAGTTAGCTGAAGGAGGGTTTCCTTGGGGGAGTGGCTTGCATCCAATATAGGTGGACTTTCTGACAAGGCTTGTGAGCTTTTGTTTGATCTGCATCCTGCAGCTGGCTTCTGTTTGTCTCACCTCCAGTTTTTGGAGTTTGAACTAGCAACTTACTTGTCATCTTGTCTGTTAATTTTGGGATTCGTAAGTCTTCACAGCCTGTGAGCCAGAGCCCGGCTTATCTTGGGTTTTCCAGCCCCTGCAGCTATGTGAATCAAGAGAAGCCTCTAGCCTGACCCACAGTCTTGGGACGTTCCAGCCTCTACTACTGTGTGAGCTATTTCCTTAGTACAAATCTCTCTATATATATACGTTTATACACTTTACTGGTTTTACTTCTCTGGACAACAGAGCCTAAGACACTGGTCATGCCTTACTTTTCTTCTCATATATTATTTTTTATCAGTTTTTTCATTAAGCAACACATAGTTTAAAAATCATTAAAAAATGTATATACGAAGAAAATATTTACACTCAAGTTTTCTCTCTCCATATATCCTTTCACACTAACCACTAATATATTTTTCTTACTTTTTCCCCAAAACTTTCTAAGCAAATATGAATGTCATTTCTTCTGTTTCTTACATTCTTTTTTTACAAATGGTTGCAAAATTCTACTATACTCTACACGTAGCTTTTACACATAAAATCTACTTCTTGGGCAACTTTTCATCTATTTATATCAATATCCTCACTTTCTTTCAATTGTTTGATGTTTCATTTTATGGATTTTCTACAATGTATTTAACCAGGCCCCTATTGATGGGCATTTGGGTTGTTAACAGTTGTTTATTTTTAGAAACAATGCTATAATGCATTATTTTGCATTTATGTCTCTACAAATGTCTATATATGAATATTAGGATAATTTCTAACTGTAGGGTTTCTGGGTCAAAGTGTATAATAAGCATGTTAGCTTTTTATAGATATAGCTAATTTGTCCTTCACAGAGAGTGCCTTCTCCCAGTTTGCTCAAAGGTTGTAATACTTTATATTTTCTGATAGTCATTGATAAAAAGCTATTGTAGAATCATTTTGATTTGTTCATTAATATATTTTTATATATTTATGGGTTATTTGTATTTCCTTTTCATTGCCTATCTTTTACTCAATTCTGCATTAGATTCTTGGTCATGTTATTAATTTCTAGAGAATCTATATATAAACACTGAAATAATAGTGTGGGGGTGGCATCTGACTTCCTGTAACTTCACAAAGAAGGAGGAGAATCAAGATCAACAGCACAAGGCTGACTCGTATGAGGCACAGGTCAGATATGCCTCCTCTCTTCACTGTCTTTACCAATTCTGACACCAACTGTCCCTCCCGCAGCACTCTCTACTTCTCTGCTAGATTTGATAATGCATTGCATGGCCACACAGAACTCACAGACAATACGATTATGGGGTTTATTAGGGAAGTAACAGGTTACAACACAGGTTCAGGAATGCTCAAGATACTGTTCTTTCATCAGGACAGCATCTTCTCAGCCAAGACCACAGGCACACCTCTGTCTTGCCTCTCAGCCTCTGCCCTGCTCAGGCAAGTGTTACATAGCTCTATTAGCTCTTATGACCCCCGAGCCACCCCACTCCACCAGTAAGTCCGAAGGCACTCAGGTTTCTCACTCTGTGAGCCGGGAAGCCCACCACACTGTCTCCAGATGATCTCTTCAGCTGCCATGTCTCTGCCACTGCTTCTCACTGTGTTCATTGTTACACCTCTCTCTCGATCCCAGGTCCAAAGGACATGCTCCGCTCTTGATTCTTCTTCCGTAGTAGTGATGGGATCCTTTAATTCCCACCACCGGAATGGCTCATTTCCAACCCAGTGGGACGGCAAAACCTACCAATCCTTTCCTTAGGGTTCCATAGACCTTATTTTTATGGTTCCACGTAGTCACTTGGGTGAGAGTTACAAAACCAAGGCAAGAAAGGCCATGCAAAAGTGATCCATTGCATCGCAAGTACTTTGTGATATGAGTTGGAAATATTTTTCTGTCTGTTGAGTTTTTTACAATTTGGATTATCTTATTTTCTGCCTACAGAAGTTATTGAGTTTTATGAAGTAAAAAACTGTATATGTATATAATATACATATATACCCCCACTCGTCTTTCAGTTTCTTGTCCTGTGGTAGCTTGCATGATGCTGTGATACTGGAAGCTTTGCCACAGGTATTTCAAATACCAGCAGGGTCACTTTTGGTGGATAGGTTTCAGCAGAGATTCCAGACTAAGACAGACTAGGAAGGAGGACCTCGTAGTCTACTTCTGAAAATATTAGCCAGTAAAACCTTATGAATAGCAGCATTGTCTGATATAGTGCCAGAAGATGAGCCCTTCAGGTTGGAAGACACTCAAAATATGACAGAGGAAGAGCTGCCTCCTCAAAGTAGAGTCGACAGTAATGACCTAGAGGGAGTGAAGCTTTCAGAACCTCCATTTGCTGATGTGGCACAAGTCAAAATTAGAAGAAACAGCTGCAAACATCCTTTAATAATCGGAACGTGGAATGTACGAAGTATAAATCTAGGAAAATTGCGAGTCATCAGAAATGAAATGGAATACATAAAGATCAATATCCTAGGCATTAGTGAGCTGAAATGGACTGTATTGGACAGTTTGAATAGGACAAACATATAGTCTACTATGTCGGCAATGACAATTTGAAGAGAAATGGAGCTCCATTCATTGTCAGAAAGAACATTTCAAGATATATCCCGAAGTACAACGCTGTCAGTGATAGGATAATATCCATATGCCTACAAGGAAGACCAATTAATATGACTATTATTCAAATTTGTGCACCAACCGCTAAGGCCAAAGATAAAGAAATTGAAGATTTTTACCAACTTTTGCAGTCTGAAATTGATCAAACGTGCAATCAAGATGCTTTCATAATTACTGGTGATTAAATTCAAAAGTTGGAAACAAAGAAGGGTCCATAGTTGAAAATATGGTCTTGGTGATAGAAATGATGCTGGAGACTGCATGATAGAAGTTTGCAAGATTTGCAAATACCTTTTTTCAACAACATAAACAGCAACTATACATGTATACCTCGCCAGATGGAATACACAAGAATCAAATCAACTATATCTGAAAAAAGAAACAATAGAGAAGCTCAATATCATCAGTCAGAGCAAGGCCAGGGCTGACTGTGGAACAGACCATCAATTACTTATATGCAAATTCAAGTTGAAGCTGAAGAAAATTAAAGAAAGTCCATGAGAGCCAAAATATGACCTTGAGTATATCCCACCTGAATTTAGAGACCCTATCAGGAATAGATTTGACACATTGAACACTAATGACCAAAGAACAGATGAGTTGTGGAATGACATCAAGGATATCATACACAAAGAAAGCAAGAGGTCATTAAAAAGACAAGATAGAAAGAAAAGACCAAAATGGATGTCAGAAAAGACTCTGAAACTTGCTCTTGAAATTAAAGTAGCTAAAGCAAAGGAAGAAATGATGACATGAAAGGGATGAACAGAAGATTTCAAAGGGAAGCTCAAGAAGATGAAGTAAAGTATTTAATGACAAGTGCAAAGACCTGGAGTTAGAAAACCAAAAGGGAAGAACATTCTTGGCATTTCTCAAGCTGAAAAAACTGAAGAAAAATTCAAGCCTCATGTTGCAATAGTGAAGGTTTTTATGGACAAAACACAGAAAGACACAGGAAGCATCAAAAGAAGATGGAAAGAATGCACAGTCACTGTACCAAAAAGAATTGGTCAAAGTTCAACCATTTCAGGAGGTAGTATATGATAAAGAACCTATGGTATCGAAGGAAGAAGTCTAAGCTGCACTGATAGCATTGGTGAAAAACAAGGCTCCAAGGATTGAAGAATACCAACTGAGATGTTTCAACAAATGGATGCAGTGCTGGAAGTGTTCACTTGTCTATGCCAAGAAATTTGGGAGGCAGCTACCTGGCCAACCAACTGGAAGAGATTCATGTTTATGCCTATTTCAAAGAAAGGCGGTCCAACCGAAAACAGAAATTACTGAACAATGTCATTGATATTACACGCAAGTAAAATTTTGCTGAAGATCATTCAAAAGTGTTGGTGGCAGTACATCAACAGGGAATCGCCAGAAATTCAAGCTGGATTCAGAGGAGGACCTGGAAGGAGAGGTATCATTGCTTACGTCAGATGGATCCTGGCTGAAAGCAGAGAATACAGGAAAGATGTTAACCTGTGTTTTATTGACTATGCAAAGGCATTTGACTGAGTGGATCATAACACATTATGGACAACATTGTGCTCATGAGGAACCTGTACATAGATCAAGAAGCAGTCGTTTGAATAGAAAAAGGTGATACTTCGTGGTTTAAAGTCAGGAAAGTTGTGCATCAGGGTTGTATCATTTCACCATACTTGTTCAACCTATATGCTGAGCAAAAATCAGAGAAGCTGGACTATATGAAGAAGACTGTGGCAGGAGGATTGGAGGAAGACTCATTAACAACCTTTGATATGCAGATGATGCAACCTTGTTTGCTGAAAGTGAAAAGGATTTGAAGCACTTACTGATGAAGATCGAAGACTACAGCCGTCAGTATGATTGCACTTCAACATAAAGAAAAAATCCTCACAACTGGACCAATATAAACAACATCATGATAAACGGAAAAAATATTGAAGTTGTCAAGGACTTCATTTTACTTAGATCTACAATCATTGGCCTTGAAAGCAGCAATGAAGAAATCAAACAACAAATTACATTGGTCAAATCTGCTGCAAAACACATCTTTATAGCGTTAAAAAGCAAAGATGTCACTTTGAGGACTAAGGTGCACCTGACCCAAGCCATGGTATTTTCAGTTGTCTAAGATATATGTGAAAGCTGGGCAATGAATAAGGAAGACTGAAGAAGAATCGATGCCTTTGAATTATGGTGTTGGAGAAGAATATTGTATATACCATGGACTGCCAGAAGAACAAAGAAATCTGTCTTGAAAGAAGTACAGCTAGAATGCTCCTTGGAAGTGAGAATGGCAAAACTTCTTCTCAAGTACTTAGGACTTGTTATCTGGAGAGATCAGTCCCTGGAGAAGGGCATCATGCTTGGTAAATTAGTGAGTTAGCCAAAAAAGGAAGACCCTTAAGGAGATGGATTGACACAGTGGCTGCCACTATGGGCTCAAACGTAACAACTATTCTTAGGATGGCACATGACCAGGTATGTTGTACATAGGGTTGTTCTGAGTCAGAACCAGCTCAAGGGCACCTAACAACAGCATAGTATGTGTATATAGTATTATATAGATCCCTGGTGGCTCATCAGTTAAGAGTTTGGCTGCTAATCAAGAGACTGGCAGTTTAAATCCACCAGCTGCTTCTTGGAAACCCTATGGGGCAGTTCTACTCTGACTTGATGGCAAGAGATTTGGTTTGGAGTTATAGTATTATTTTATGGCTCCTGGATTGGAGCTTTTTAGTAAAATAGACTCTCTTCACTTTATGACTATAAAAGAATTTGCTCATATCTCCTTCTTACACATTTTTCTATTTTATTCTTTGTTCTAATTTGAGTTTGTGTAGGTGGAAATAACTTTATTTTTCACCCTGACAGTTTACCCAAGGAGTCTCTGGGTGGCTCAAATAATTAAGTGCTTGACTACTAGCCAAAAGGTTCATGATTCAAACAAAACCCACTCAGAAGTGCCCCAGAAGACAGTACTGGGAATCTGCTTCTGAAAGGTCACTGTCTTGAAAACCCTATTGAACTGTTCTACTCTGTTGACACAGTCTCGCCATGAGTTGGAATCAACTTAACCACAACTAACAACAACAAAGTTTTCCCAGTTGTTCCAAAAAGAACTTATTAAATAGTTTATCTAATTTGAAATGCATCTTTCATCAGCTAATAAATTTCCATTTGTATTTGAGTCTATTTCTTATCTTCATAGTGTTTCACTATTCTCTATGTCCTTCTATATGCCACCACAGAAATGTTTTAGTTATTCAGATTATAAAATATCTGATAATATTACCCTTCTCCCCCCAATCATTGCTGTTTTTATATTTTCCAAAGATTTCTTGCCTATTTTTCTTTGTGTGTTTTTCCGTATAAATGTTAGACTTGCCTGGTTCAAGTTTTGTTGTTGTTTTTTTTTTTTTTTTCATTTTAAATTTTGTCTGAAGTGTTCTTATGTAGGTATTAAACATTTCCTGCTCGCTTCTTATCAAGTTAATTATTAGACATTTTCTCTTATTTTGTTGTTGTAGATCCATCTCATAACATTAATGAAGTCCCAGGATAGTTGGAATGCAGGAATCTTCAAGAATAGTTACACTGGTTGGACTAAACTTAATAATGAAGGATTTCAGTGGAGATAGTGCTAGAAAAAGCCCTGATGTCCTAGATTTAAGTTTGTGGCTAACTTATGGATTAAAACACACACACAAAGCCTGAAAGTATCAGGTAAACATAAATACAATCAGAAACTCCAGAGGGTGGGAAGCCTTCAGAATGAAGACATACATATTAACAGCCTTCTGAGTTAAGCAATGAACCTTATCTACCTAGTTACAAATTGGAAGAAGATGATGAGAGATAAAGATAGGGACACTGAAACCTCATCTTAATATGTGGGAAGCCAATTGATACTGTATACATTGTTGCAACTAAAATAAACGTTTACATACCTAATTTACATTTAAAAATGTAAACAATAGAGTAGTGTATTTCAACCTGTGAGTCACAACCCATTAACAACAACAACGAAACTTCTTGAGGTTGAGTCAATTCTGACTCATAGTAAACCTATAGGACAGAGTAGAACTGCCTCATAGGATTTCCAAGGAGTGGCTGGTGGATTCCAACTGCCAACCTTTTGGGGAGCAGCTGAGCTCTTAACCAATAGTAGTTCTTAAAATCAGTTTTGCTAGTTTGATTACTTTTTTTTTTTTCCTAGACTGTAATTTTTTGACATACATCCTTTTTCTCTACATACATAGTTTTTTTTTAATTGCACCATTTGAAAGTAAGTTGCAGATATCATGTCATCACCTCTAGATACTTTACTGTTATCATTGCTGTTGTGTGCTATGGAGTCAATTCCAATGCATAGCGGCACTATAGGACAGAGTAGAACTGCCCTGTAGGGTTTCCAAGGCTGTAATCTTTATAGAAGCAGATTACCACATCTTCCTCTCACAGAGCAGCTGATGGTTGAAACAGCCAAAACTTTGGTTAGCAATGGAGTGTTTAACCACTGCACCACCAGGGTTCCTTATTCATCTACTACCCAAAAACAAAAACCAAAAAAAAATCTGTTGTCATCTAGTTGATTATGATTCATGGCAACCCTATAGAAAAGAGTAGAACAGCCCCATAGGGTTTCCAAGGAGTGGAGGGTAGATTTGAACTGCCAACCTTTTGGTTAGCAACCCATATCTTAACCACTGTGCAATGAGGGCTCCTATTTATTTATCAAGAACCTTTATTTCCTAAGAATAAGGGCCTTCTCAATACCATGATTTCATTCTAGAAAATTAACAATAATTTCATAATAACATCTAATAATCAGCCTACATCTAAAGTTCCCATTTGAGAGAATTGTTTTTTAACTAACATGTAACTTAATAATAGTGGGAAAATGGTAAGAAAATATGGACATCAAAAATAGACAAAATTTTTTAAAATTTAATTGTCCACTTGTATTTTGTAAGATTTCAGAAATAAAGAAAAGGGAAATAAAACCACCCACAATTAAAAAGGAAAGAAAGAAAGAAGGAGGAGAAAGGGAGGGAGGAAGGAAGGAAGGAAATAGAAAACAAGGGTATTGCACACAGGGTAAATATTGTTTCATAGACACATAGATAAGTAGAAACAGATCATGTATATGCATACTGTGTATTGATGTAAATTGTGTATCTTATTATGGGTCACAACCAAAAAGAGTTTGAAGAATATTGCCCTTAAAACGAGCCCTTAAAGACTTAACCCACTGGCATTGGTCACCAAAGTACAGACTGTTTGTGGGACTACAAAGACAGCCAACCCCCCAAACCAGAGTGAGAGTACAAGCCACTAGAAGACTTAAGACTACTCTTTAAGAAACAACTTCAACCTACAGATAAGTAATACATATGTGTCTTTTTCTGTTAGTAGTTCTTTTCACTATAATAGTTCTCCTTTCCCACCTTGTAAGTCTTCTTTGCCTGCTACCCCTAGGAGCTAATCATTCTTTCCCTGTTAAAATTCAACCTAGGTCCCTAAACTCCACCCCATGTCAGCAGGAACTAGACAGATGAGTTGCTGACACATCCCTTAAGGTTAAGGAATTTCTACAACTCAATGGGGGATTGTAACTTGACCCTATGAATGCGAGTAAATTTCCATTAGTCAGAAAAGACTGCCTTAAACTAGCCCAAAACAGATTTGGTCCAGCTACGATCATTAGTTGACCTCAACAGAGGACATAGCAACCAGTGGAACAAATCAGTAGGAAAATCATCACCTGGACCCCATTCCGAAGTGAGAAGTCTGACAAGAACCACGTCACCTGCTGTTTCCGGGCCGCCATAATTCCTGCAACGTTTTGCCTAAGTATTCCTCCTAGAATTTTCCCTTCCCAGTAAGCCTGTGTGGCTGCCATCTTACTGCCCAAATCACATATAAGCCTGGCTTCCCCATAGCTCGGAGAGTTGGATCTGAGGAACTTCTTTTCGGCTCCTTGCTCAGCTCATTGCAATAGTTACTTTCTCTTTCTCAAAGGCTAGTGTCCAGATTTTGGGCAGGTCTGGGCAGGTCTGAGCACGTCAGACAGAACCTACTTTCTAGGGTTTGGCAACATATATGTGTACTGTGTATTGATGTAAAACGTGTATCTTACTGTGGATCACAACCAAAAAGAGTTTGAAAAATATTGCAATAGAAGAACCAATAAATAAATAAAAAGTATTAGAACAACAGAAGGAAGGTAGGTGATGGCATAAATGAGTAAATTCCCCACCTCACATAAAATCAATCAATCAATAGAAAACATCTACCTTGAGAAATTAGGAAATAATAATTTTTGCATATTAGCTGTTGCTGTTAGTTGCCATGGAGTTGATTCCAACTCATGGCGACCCCATGTGTGGAGAGTAAAACTACTATAAAGGATTTGTAAGGCTGTGAACGTTCAGAAGTAGATCACCAGGCCTTATTTCCTAGGAACCTCTGGGTGAGTTTGAACCACCAACCTTTCAATTAGTAGTCCAGCACTTAACCATTTGTGCTACCCACGGAGATATAAAAATAACTATCAGAAAAACTAAAATAAAAAGTTGAAAAGGTTGGAAACCATTAGTCATTCAGGGATGTTCAGAGGAGATCTAAGGGTTAGGTTTTTCAGTACAGATCCTTCTGGAAATCTAATGTTTAAAAAGCACGCTAATTTATTCATTTGATTAAAATATACTTTTGTCTAAAAGCTAATGAAGGTATTAAGTGGAAAAGAAAATATAGAATTGCTATATGTGAATATAAGAGTGAGAATATGTTATATATGTTGTGAACATATACCTGATTACTATTATCTATGTTAGAGATTGCTTTTTAAATTTTAATTTTAGAGGATATTTAGGTTGCATGTTTTCCAAAGAGTATATTTATTTGAGATCTCTCCTATCATGTCATATGCATTATTCCTCTCTCTAAAACTCCAATCCTACATTTTGCTGCTTCTTTTCCTGTTTAATTTTCATTCTTTCAGGTTGCTCGCCAATGTGCTCAGCATTACGTGTTGAATATGTGTGACTCCTTTTGACAACAGATTTACCTCCTGATCTGCAACTCGCTGACTGAATTAAATCACTTTTCATCTCTTCATTACACATTGAGTGATCTAAAGATAATGTCATGGATTGAATTGTGACCCCCCAAAATATTTGTCAACTTGGCTAGGCCATGATTTCCAGTATTGTGTGATTATCCGCCATTTTGTGATCTGATGTGATTTTACTATATGTTGTAAATCTTACCTCTATGATGTATAATGAGGTGGGATTAGAAGCAGCTATGTTAATGAAGCAGGACTCAAACTACAAAATTAGGTTGTGTCTTGAGTCAATCTCTTTTGAGATATAAAAAAGAGAAGTGAGCAAAGAGACAGGGAGGCCTCATACTACCAGGAAAGAAGCACCAGGAGCATACAGCATCCTTTAGACCTGGTGTTCCTGAGCTGAGAAGCTCCTTGACCAGGGAAAGATTGATGACAAGGACTTTCCCCCAGAGCTGACAGGGAGAGAAAGCCTTACCCCAGAACTGACACCCTGAATTTGGACTTCCAGCCTCCTAGATTGTGAGAGAATATTTTGTTGTGTGTGTGAAAGTCATCCACTTGTGGTATTTCTATTATAGCAGCATTTGATAACTAAGAATAATTTTATAATTTAAGCAAAACTTTAATTTATCACATTAAAATCTTGAAAAAATGTGTACATTCTATATCCATCCACACATAGTTCCATCCAATGAACTTCAGTGGAAGATGTGTCCTGCATCAGACGCTGCCATGGGAGCTGAGGATTTAGACACCGTCTTAGCCCTTGCGGAGGTTATAACCAACTAACAAATTTTTATAAGAATGCAAATCTCATTTGCCTTTAAGGAAACTATTTTCATTTTTATGTTTTAACTCCTGATCCTTAATGATGCATATATTTTATTTTAGCAAGATATTGCTAATTTTAATTGCAATCATAAAATCTTTACATATTTGACTTTCTGTCTTGCTGAAAATCTAAACATTCTATGGCAAACATGTTCCCATCTTATCACTAAATATCTGTGATGACCCAATATTATTTAGCTGCATTCTATTGATTTCAGTATACTTATCAAAACAGGAGGCTCCATTCAGATATTGATATTACCAAGGTATATATTTCTTGTGCCTATGAAAACAAATGTTGTTTTAAGATAGCATTCAATTTAGGTTCACTCAAGAGTAGCATTACAGAACAGTATTAAAATGTTGTTGTTAGGTGCCGTCAAGCTGATTTTTTACTCATAGCAACCCAATGTGACAGAGTAGAACTTCCCACAGAATTTTCTGGGCTGTAATCTCTACAGGAGCAGATTGTCAGGTCTTTTCTCCCTCAGAGCCACTGAGTGGGTTCGAACAACCAACTTTTTGGTTAGCAGCCTAGTGCTTAACCATTGCAATGCCAGGGCCCATAATATTAGAATAATTACATGTAATTGAGAAAAATTTACGTGGGCATGGACAAATGCCTAGATTAAAATTTATAAGACATTTAAAAAATAGATTTAATAATATCATATAACACTTTTATTTAATATTTCATTGTAAAACTATTAGTATACCCACCTTTTAGGTCTCCTTCACTCACGCACAAACACACACACACACACACACAAAACAACCTTACTGCTATGGAGGCTAGGATATTTTAAGTGACTAATTAGTATTTGACAAGGAAAGAAAAAAGAGAAAGTAGGAGGGAGGGAGAGCAGGACAGAGGGGAAGAAAGAGAACAGAAGGAGGAAGGGTATTGAAGCAAGAGCAAAGAGATCCATTATAGACAGTTTATGGATCATAAACAGTGCTGTGAAGCTAATAGTTTGATAGCTTTTTTTTTTCCTGTTTTTTTTTTTTAATTGTACTTCAGGTGAAAGTTTACAGAATAAATAGTTCTCATTAACAGTAATACACATATTGTTTTATGACATTGGTTAACAACCCCATGACATGTCAACCCTCTCCCTTCTCGAACTTGTTTTTTCTTTTTTTGGTGAAAATATACGTAGCCAAAAATACACTATTTCAAAAATTTCTACATGCACAGTTCAGTGACATTGACTACGCTCTTCCAATTGTGCTGCTATTCTCACTTTATGATGACGGTTTACAGAACAAAATAGTTTCTCATTAAACAGTTAGTATACATGTTGCATTATGACAATGGTTAACAACCTCACTACACCTCAACACTGTCCCTCCTCAACCTTGGGTTCCCAATCACCAGCTTTCCTGTTCCCTTCGACCTTCTAGCCCTTGTCCCTGGACTGCTGTGCCTCATTAGTCCCATTTGGCTTTATGGGGCTGTCCACTCACCAGCTGAACGGTGAACCTCGGAAGTGACTTCACCACTGAGCTAAAAGGGTGTCTGGGGGCCGTACTCTCGGAGTTTCTCCAGTCTCCTTTAGGCCAGTAAATCTGGTCTTTTTTTTGTGAGCTAGAATTTTGTTCTACATCCTTCTCCAGCTCTGTCCAGACCCCTCTGTTGTGATCCTGGTCAGAGGAGTCAGCGGTGGTAACCGGACACCATCTAGCTGTACTAGACTCAGTCTGGTGGAGGCCTTGGTAGCTGTGGTCCATTAGTCCTCCAAACTAATCTTTTCCTTGTATCCTGTTCTCTGCATTCTCCCTTGCTCCCGAAGGGATGAGATAGCTGCTCACAGGTTTTAAGACCCAAGACGCTACTCACCAAGGTAGAATGTAGAACATTGTCTTTATAAACTGTGTTATGCCAATTCATCTAGATGTTTCCCGAGACCATGGTCCCCACAGCCCTCCGCCCAGCAATTCAGTCCCTCAGGGAGTTT
>NW_004443955.1:1750594-1752604 GCF_000243295.1 Trichechus manatus latirostris | reverse complement strand
GAACTTCCAGCACAATGTTAAATAGGAGTGGCATTAAAGGGCATCCTTGTCTTGTTCCTGTTCTCAAGGGGAATGTTTTCAGTCTCTCTCCATTAAGAATGATGTTGGCCATTGGTTTTGCATAGATGCCCTTTATTATGTTGAGAAATTTCCGATCTATACCTATTTTATTCATAGTTTTTGTCAGGAATGGGTGTTGGATTTTGTCAAATGCCTTTTCTGCCTCAATTGAGAGGATCATGTGATTCTTTTCTTTCCTTTTATTTATGTTGTGGATTACTTTGATTGATTTTCTAATGTTGAACCATCTTTGCATACCTGGTATGAATCCTGCTTGGTCGTGGTGTATTATTTTTTTGATATGATGCTGAATTCTATTTGCTAAAATTTTGTTGAGAATTTTTGCATCTATATTGATGAGAGATATTTATTTGTAGTTTTCTTTTTTGTGGTGTCTTTGCTTAGTTTTGGTATCAGGGTAATGCTGGCTTCATAGAATGAATTTGGAAGTATCCTTTCCTTTTCTATGTTCTGAAGTAGTTTGAGTAGTACTAGTATAAGCTCTTCTCTGAATGTTTGAATGAATTCTCTGGTGAAGCCATCAGGGTCAGGCCTTTTTTCTGTTGGGGGTGTTTTCTATTACTTTTTCAACCTCTTCCCTTGTAATGGGTCTGTTCAGATTTTCAACATCACTTTGTGGTAGTTTGAGTTGGTGGTGTGTTTCTAGAAATGTATCCATTTCCTCTAGGTTTTCAAATTTGTTGGAGTATAGTTTTTCATAATACTTTGTTATAATCCTTTTTATTTTTGTTAGGTTTATGGTAATGTTCCCTTTACATTTTTTATTTGGGTTATTTGCATCCTCTCCTTTTTCTCTTGTCAGTCTGGCCAGTGTTTTGTCGATTTTGTTAATTCTTTCAAAGAACCAACTTTTGGTTTTGTTGATTCTTTCTATTGTTTTTCTGTTCTCTAATTCATTTATTTCTGCTCGGATCGTTATTACTTCCTTTTTTGGTAACTGTGGGCTTTTTTTGCTGTTCTCTTTCTATTTGTTTGAGTTGTGTAGTTAATGTTTTGATTTTGTTGCTGTCTTCTTTTTGATGTGTGCATCTATTGCTATAAATTGTCCTCTGAGGACTGCCTTTGCTGTTTCCCCAAGGTTTTGGTATGATGTATTTTTATTCTTGTTTAAATCTAGGTATTTTTTTATTCCATCTCTGATTTCTTCTATCACCTAGTGATGTGTAAGCAGGGTATCATTCAGTTTCCATGTAGGTGATTTTTTTCCCTTACTCTTTCTGTTGTTAATTTCTACCTTAATGGCATTGTGGTCAGAGAAGATACTTTGAATTATCTCATCGTTTTGGATCTTGTTGAGGATTGCTCTGTGGCCTAAGATGTAGTCTCTTCTGGAGAACATTCCATGTGCATTGGAAAAGAATGTGTGCTTTGCAGCTGTTGGATGGAGTGTTCTATATATGTCTATGTGGTCAAGTTGGCTAATTGTGCCCTTTAGGTCTTCTGTATCTTTGCTGAGTGTCTTTTTAGTTGTTCTGTCCTTTACTAAGAGTGGTGTGTTGAAGTCTCCTACTATTATTGTGGAACTGTCAATGTCTCTTTTTAATGTTGTTAGAGTTTGTTTTGTGTATTTTGGAGCCCTGTCATTGGGTGTGTAGATGTTTATTATGGTTATGTCTTCATGATGGATCATCCCCTTAACCATTATATAGTGTCCTTCTTTGTCTTTTATGGCGAATTTTGTTCTAAAGTCTATTTTATCTGAGATTAGTATTGCCACTCCTGCTCTTTTTTCATAGTTGTTAGCTTGATATATTATTTTCCAAACTTTGTCCTTTAATAAATTCTCCTCTTGTTTCTATGCTGTGACTCTTGTAGACAGCATATTGATGGGTCCTGTTTTCTTATCCATTCTGTCACTCTCCGTCTCTTTATGGGTGCATTGAGTCCATTTACATTCAGTGTAATTATTGATAGATGTGAGTTTGTTGC
>NW_004443955.1:1731386-1750494 GCF_000243295.1 Trichechus manatus latirostris | reverse complement strand
ACTGTCTTGTGCTGAGTTACTTTTGTTTGTGGATTTTTTTTTCATTTCTTTTGTTTTTGTAGGTTTTGTTTTTGCTGAGACTTTATGATTTTCCTCTTTATTTTTATGAGAATGTTTGTTAACTTTCTTTGTGGTTACCATGAAATTTACACTTATCTTTCTAAGTTTGAAGCAGTCTATTATTACTTGGTATCACCTTGCCTTCCTCTCCATTAGAAGGTTCTATACCTACATTGTTTATTCCCACTTGTATTGTTCTAATGTTGTTGTCATTTACAGATTAACTGCTTTGATTACCTGTTGTATTTCTTTTGGTTTTGGATAGTCCTGAGAGTTCATTTCCTAGATTAGTATCTGGCTGGTACAATCCTGCATCCTAAATTCTTCCTGTGAGCCAAAGTTGTTTGCTCTCAGATAGAAGAACTCCCTATAAGAATTCCTGTAAGTTTGGTTTGGTTTTTACGTATTCCCTTAATTTCTGTTTATCTGTAAATGTCCTAATTTCACCATCATGTTTGAATGAGAGTTTTGCAGGATATATTATTCTTGGCTGGCAATTTTTTTCTTTCAAGGTTTTGTATATATCATCCCATTGCCTTCTTGCCTGCATGGTTTCTGCCAAATAATCTGAGCTTAGTCTTATTGTTTCTCCTTTGTATGTGACTTGTTGTTTTTCACGAGCTGCTCTCAGGATTCTTTGTTCGTCTTTGGTTTTGGCAAGTGTGATTATGACATGCCTTGGTGATTTTCTTTTGGAGTCTATCCTATATAGGGTTCATTGAGCTTCTTGGATGGCCAGATTTTCATCTTTCATGATATTGGGGAAGTTTTCTGTCAGGAGTTCTTCGATGATCCTGTTTCCTGTTTTCTCCCCCTGTTCTGGAACTCCAATCACTCAAAAATTTTTGCTTTTGATTGTATCCCACATAACTCTCAGGGTCTCTTCATTTTTCTTTGTTCTTTTTTCTGTGTTTTCCTCATAGTTGTATGCAAGTGTTTGTCTTCAATTCATCTGATCCTGTCTTCCACCATTTCAAATCTGTTCCTCAGCCCTTCCATGACACTGTCCATTTCTGAAATCTTGCTGTTTATTTTTTGGATTTCTAATTTTTTTTTTGGTATAATTTCTAGTTGTGAAATTATTTTGGCATTTTGTTCCTGTATTATTTTTCTGAATTCTTCCAATTTTTTGTCTGTATTTTCCATGAATTTGTCTATTTTTTCCGTATTTTTGTTTGCTTTTTGCTTCAGCTCTTGGATAATTCTGAGTATTAGAGATTTGGATTCCCTATCAGGTAGTTCTAGTGCCTTTTCTTCTACTGGAAAGTGATCAGGTGTTTTGTTTTGGACGCCTACTAGAACCAGCCTGTCCTGTTTTTGTAAATGTTTTGATATTGTCTGCTGTCTTTGTGGCATTCAGTAGTTATTTTTCTTATTTATTGATTGTAGATTTGTTTGTTTTGTCCTTTTTTTTTTTTTTTTTTTTTTTGGCTATGCCTGAGCAGGAGACCTGTGTGTTCTTTGTTGTTTGCTCATCTGTGGGCACAATATTTTTCACCTCCTTCTCCAATTGACAGGGTCAGTCGCTCAGATATGGTATAGCAGTGCAGATCTAGCAGAAGAGGAGTTACTGGGGTGCTTGTTTGTGGCACTTACTACAGCCACCATGGTGGGTCAGTAATCAGTGCAGGGCAGGTCCTGGTAGGCCATGCCTGTGCTGTTTGGTGGTGTGGTGTAAAGAGCACGGTGCAGGTAGACAGGATGTAGGGGGGAGATTGTTATGTGTGGAGCTAAGATGGATATGGAAGAGAAGAAAGAGGAACAGGAGCCAAAAACATACAAACAAACAAAAAAGACTGCTAGGGGAGCTTCCCATTGGAGTGGATAGATGACAAACTATGAAATGGAGAAAAACAAAAACGGGAAGAAGAAGAAAAAAGAAAAGAAAAAAATGAATAAATACATTCAGAAAGGAAAAAGAACAGCAAAGCTCCCATAGGTGCAGCTATGAGTTCTAGGGAAGTTGTTCTCAGGTGTTGCAGTACAACCTGGCCAGAAGAGTATTCAGGGAATAGAAAGAGAAGGTAGGTATAGAGAGACGAGAAACTGAGCAATGAAGAAAGACAAAAAGGGAAAAAGAGGGAAAAGAAAACAAAACAAATTAAAAAAAAAAAGAACAAGAAAGACCCCAGAAAAAACAGGGAAAAAAAAAACACGAAAAAAGAAATGCCCTCAGGGATGCCTCTGCGCATCTGCACAAGCCGAGGGGGTAGGTCCCAAGCCGCGCAGCACCGCCTGGCCAGAGCGGGCTCCCAACTCAAGAAAAGATAAAGAAAACAAGCAAACAATGCAAAACAAACAAACAAACAATCAAAAGCCCCAGGATCCCCAGCATGGCAGCCCAGACGAGGAAACAGTTCCACACTTGAAAGGAGCTCCGCAGCCCCTCAGGAAGAAGCAAAGATGTGCATGGAGCCAGGTATTTGAGCAAAAGGAGTGGGAGGTGGTGAGAGGTAAGGAAGAAATCAAAAGAAGTGGAAAAAAGCAACCCCAGCAATCAACAAATGGCACTCAGAAAGTCGGCCAGTGCAGGCAGGTGGAATCCAAGCAGCCGGTGGCCATGGGAAGGAGAGGAGGCTGAGTGGGAGTAAAGAAGGATGAGGGATGGGAAAGCATATATGGCAAATTACCAGTTGTTTTGTCTCTTGCTGGAAGCTCCGTGAAGCTGCTCTCTCGTACCCCTATTTGCTGGTCTTCTATAGGAGTCCAAGGTGACGGATCCGCACTGCATTAGCTGATAGGGGGCTCTGCATGAAACTCTCCTTACTATCTGTTCTCTGTCAGTTTTCTCACTCCTTTTGGTGCTTGGCTGAGTTCTTTATCTCTTCATTTGATGTTTTAAGGTTTCAGGATTACTCTGTTTGGCTTAGTTTTTTCAGATATTTGCTGTGGAGGGATGGAGTGGTGCTTCTACTTAGAGCGCCATTTTGCTGGAAGTTCTCATTTGATAGTTTTTTAACTTAAAAAAATGTGCTTAATTCAATTTAAATTTTAAAATGGAATTTATTGGTTAATTTTTATTTCTTCAATACGCAATTGCATTATTATTGTTTTAAAACAAAAACTTGTCCTACATTGAGGTCTTTCTTCTTAAAAAACAAATGGTATATTTGCACTTTTATACAACAGCTCACTGATACCTTTGGAACAAAGAAATGTCCAAGTTTTTGATCACATAATCAATATGACTGCATTTGTGTAATTTAAGTCTCTTCTCCTTGACTTTAAAATAGGTATTGGTGGTAAATATTTGCACAGAAGGTAGCGCTGAGTCAACCTCTGTACGGCACAGGTGCCAGCCTGTGTGAGGAGAGGATACAGTCTCAGAAAAAAATCTCATTATAAGACACTAGAATGTTTTGTTGGTTATAAGACAGAAAAACAGGATGACTGCCAATAGGAAAATTCATTTCTTTTCTCTTACAAAACTTGCTAGGAAACACATGGATGACAGCAGCACTGCCATTTTTATCCCCCCCCCCCGACATAGATTGCATTTCTCTTTGTTCACAATCTAAACCCACTTCAGGACCAACACCCGCTACTTTAACCAATTAGACCCCCAAAATTAATTAACCAGAATAAGCAGACTACAATGAACAAAATAAACAGAGTCACCTAATCATTGGCTTTCAATTAATCAACATAGACACTACCTTAATTTCAGGCAAAAATAGCATCTTAAAAGAAATATCAGTGAGCAAGCTTTTCTGAGTTTCTATTGTATAGTTTACTGCACTTTAGAATGTGGAAGCCAGTGAAGATGTATTTTCAGTTACCTATCCTGCAAGATCATTCCACAGTTAATTTCTTGATCAGTGTTATATCTCCCTGGGAACACATGCTAACATATTTACTTGCATGTATAATCAATTCAGCCTTTATTCCTGCCATAAGACTGATTAGGTTGAAAATGAGGACTAACTCTGCTAGTTAGGTTAATTGAATAAGATAAAATGGGAGTTCCAATTTTAGACCTAGGTACATAAGACACACATAAGATAAAATTATTTCATTAAAAATATTTTGTTGGAAATGCAACTAATGAGGCACACCAGCCCAGGGACAAGGACTAGAAGGCAGGAGAGGACAGGGAATCTGGTGATAGGGAGGCCAGAGTTGAGAGGGGACAGTGTTGACATGTCGTCGGGTTGTTAACCATTGTCATAAGACAATATATGTACTGTTTAATGAGAAACTATTTGTTCTGTAAACCTCCATCTAAGGTACAAAAAGAATTATCTATGAGAGATCAAATTAACAATAGCAACTCAAAAATTTTGATGGGAAGCCTAGGGGGCAGTGAGTTGAAGATAATGGTAATGGAATAATTTGGAAAAGGATAATGAGAATAGCAGCACAACTGGAAGAATATCCTCAATGTCACTGAATTGTACATGTAGAAATGTTTGAAATGGTGTATCTTTGGCTATGTATATTTTCACCAAAAAAAAAAAAGAAAGGTCCTCGAAGGTCAAGAACAGAGAGTATTGATATGTTGTGGGGTTGTTAACCAATGTCATAAAACAATACGTGTACTGACTGATTAATGAGAAACTATTTGTTCTGTAAACCTTCATCTAAAGTACAATAAAAAAAATTTAAAAAAAACAAAAAAAAATTTTTGTTGGAAAAGATAGAGTAAAATTAGCAACAGTTTGATTTTCTGGCTCTTTCTGAGTATATCTAGTTGAACAAGGAATCTTTCAGTGGCCAAAAAACCACACCTGTCTCCGTCGAGTCGATTCTGACTCATAGCCACCCTATAGGACAGAGTAAAACTGCCCCCATTGGGTTTCTAAGGAGGGGCTGGTGGATTCAAACTGCTGATCTTTTGGTTAGCAGCCAAGTTCTTTAACTACTGCACCGCCAGGGCTCCTAGGAGATAGATCTAATTAGAGGTTCTTTGCTAATTGTTGTAGACCTTTTTGATGCCCTTCTCAGAAACTGAGTGAGGGGATGACTCTACTGCCAGGGTAAGGACTCCCTTTCCAAACGAAAGTAGTACCTAATTGACTTGTCAAGTGATAAATTATTAAATTTAATATTCTCATAATAATACTTGATTTTGTAGCATATATTGCAATGGAATACCAAATAATGAACTGACATCAGTGTAACACATCTTCTCCCATATTCACATTTATATATTGATGTGAACTGAGGCTCAACAAGATTTTAATCTCTCATTTAATTTACGTTAAATGACAGGTATATTAATTAATTCTCAAAAAATCTCATTAATTGAATTAAGGGATAAATTCTCAATAAATATACTTAATTTATTTATCACCAAATAATATTACACTGATTTGACCAATAGTGTATAATCATATAAAAACAAATTAACCTACAAGTTTCTGACACTTAGAGCCTTAATAGTGACTGGATTTAAAATAAAGTTTAGAGTTTCTAATTATACACATTTTCTAGCAGATATATATATGACAAGGTAATTAATAAGTCTTTCTGAAATAATGATAGGTAAATTAAGTTACAATATGGTGAGGAAAGTGGAATGGGAATAAGAGCTCATGGAGAAAAACAAAAGGAACAAAATTTACAACTTAAAAAATCCAAGATATCACATTCCAAGAGAATGAACAGAAAGTAGAAAAGTCCTTAAAGAATTCAGGTAATGGAGTAATCATACATGGGTTTTAAAACAACTATGATAAAAATATTGAAATAACTTAAAAATATTTAGAACTGGAGCACAGAACTCCATTCTATAAAAAGAATGTAATGTTAATTTTAGAAGTGAACAACAATCACTAAAAGTAAGAACTTACCTGTAACAGATGAGAAAAAGTCAAGAGGGGCAGGAGCACATTGGAAGTCTAGGCCCAGGAAGTCCTCCTGCAGGCAGGACTTCCAGGGGCCTGGGCTGTTTGGTGTCCCAGTTAATGGGACCAACAGCAAAGTGGTCCCTGGGCTGGAGCCAGAGCTCTCAGCAGAGGGCCTCTTGCACAGGGGCAGCAGAAGCAAATAGTAGCCAACCCAGAGCTCACCTGGACCCAGAAGAGAAGCCCTTAGGCATCCCCTCAGAGGGGAAATACTGACAGGGTACAGCCCCCATCAAAGAAAGGAGAAGTTTGGAATTGGATCCAAGAGGTAGTACACGATGATGGGCACAAACCTGCCCCCTGCTTGTCTTTCTATGAGAAAACAGGTTTCTTCTGCTGATTCTCTGGCCTCTGCTCCCTTGAGAGTTACCTCTTGTGTTTATTTTTCTAGGTTGACCCTTTCTCATGGTATCCTCTTTCCTCAAGTTTTCATGATACTCTCTTCTAATCTTTTTCTTCTCTTTTGTTTTATTTATCTTTCTGCTCTTATTTTGAATTTTCATGTTAGCTTGTCAAATAATCTGTTTCTCAGCACCTCTGCCAGCAGACTGTGGTGAGGGTCATGGTAAGTGAGATGTGCTAGCAGGTGTGCCCCTTTGGTGTGGTTGCCTACTCAAGAACCCTCCTTGCTCCCTCCTGAGCAGTGGGGCCTGCTGTGTGCTGCTTCGAAAACCTCAAACCTCTTTCAAACCCCAAACTTTCTGTTTTCCCCATCACTGCCTTGAACTTGGAGTAGACCTAATGCTACCCTTGCCTTCTAACCTCCAAACTGGTTCTCTCTCTGGCTTGTTCTGTAGACTTTTTTACCTTCAATTTTATAAATATATTTTCCTGTTGTCATTTCTGTAAATCAGGAGCTGGATCAAGTGCTCACTCTTCCTTTTGATCTAATTTTTGTCTCATGTTTTCAAAATCAAATTGATTTTAAAGATCTCACTTGACCTCTTAATAGCCTTGAGTATAACCACATCCACCTCATGTAACTTGAAGCAGTTCAACAGTATTTGCAGAACTTTTCAACATTTTCTGGGTCACCTGAAAGGAAATAGACTTGAGGAAACTGCTAAATTTCAGAAGGGTGGAAGAACAGGAGTCAAAGGTGAGTCTTAGAGCAGTGGGGTTTCTCCTCTAATGGAGACGGGAAGTCAAGGAAGGAGCTGCTCTATGCTGGGAGATAACCAATACATTCAGTTTGCAGTTTATTATTGTATAATTTGCACCAAACATGTATGGAACATTTAATACTTTTTAAATTTTGGATAGATTTTTTCCCCTGTAGGTACAGCCAGAAGTAATTTTATTTGTCTTTTTGCACATATATAAATTTAATTGACTTTGCTTCTCACTAAGACCTTTGCTTTAATTAGTAACCTTCCTTATTTTTAATCAAGGAGGCCAGAGCCACAATATGAATTTGCATAACAAATGGAAGCTGTCTGAGCTTGATCACAGAAGATGTGCAGTATCTGTGTCAGAAACCCCTTAAGCCCTCTGCTGGAGCTGGTGCATTAACTAATTTTCTGTGTCAGAGATGATCATAGCTCACATGACTTCATGAAGGAGCTATTTTTATGCCTTCACTGCTGTCAAGATCTTTGCTTTTCCTTTCCTTTTAATCTTTTAGATCAACAGGAGTTACGCAAGAATGTAATTCCTTTGGAGGAAAATCTGTGAAAAAGGGAAATGACTCTCAAGGTATTAAATTGGGAGGATGCCCTGCCTGAGGCTGCCTGGATTCTGGTCCCCTGGGAGGCCTGCACTGTGTGCTGTGAGGGTGCTGGGGGGAGGTATGCATCCAGGATTTTCCACATACTCTGGATGCACAAGAAACGTGTGTGGGAATCTCTCCAAACTTTTCTACCTTGTCACCTCCTTAAAACTCCCAAATATATCTAAAGGTAGTCACAAGGGGTTCAGGACAAAATGGAAAATATACTATCACAAACTGCTCACTCTAAAGAGTTTCTTTCAATATTGGAAAACAATATATTATTCATGTTATGAACACTTATCTAAACACTCTTGGAGCCCCAAAGAAATATACTGGTATATAAGGCTGCTTTCATTTGAAATAACATATTTTTTCTTTTTCTTCTTGTTAGTTCTTTGCAGTCTTGTTTTAGTTTGTACCTGAAAACTTTCTTTATTTAACTGGAGTTCTTTTTTTTTTTTTTCATTTTTTAAAAAATTGTGCTTTAGGTGAAAGTTTATGACACAAATTAGTTTGTCATTCAAAAATTTATGCACAAATTTTTTGTGGCATTGGTTGCAATCCCCGAATTGTGTCAGCAATCTCCCCTATTCCCTTGCTACCCCTGGTTCCCCATGTCCATATTTCCAGTTTTCCTGTCCCTTCCTGCCTTCTCTTCTTTGCTTTTGGGCAAGTGTTGCCCATTTGGCCTAATACACTTGATTGAATTAAAATGTATGTTCCTCATGTGTGTTAATTTTTGTTTTATACGCCTGTCTAATCTTTGGCTGAAAGGTAGACTTCTGGAGTGGCTTCAATTCTGAGTTAGCAGGATATCTGTGGCCATAGTTGGAGGTTTCTCCAGTCTCTGTCAGACCAGTAAGTCTGGTCATTTTTTTGGTATGAATTTGAATTTTGTTCTATATTTTTCTCCCACTCTGTCCGGAAACCTCTATTGTGATCCCTGTTAGAACTATCCATCGTGGTAGCTGGCCACCTTCTAGTTCTTCTGGGCTCAGGCTGATGGAGGTTGTGGTTCATGTGCTCCGTTAGACCTCTGAACTAACATTTTCCTTGTGTCTTTGGTTTTCTTCATTCTCCTTTGCTCTGGACTGGATGGGACCAGTAGATGTATCTTAGATGGCCACTCCGAAGCTTTTAAGACCACAAACACTACTCACCAAAGTAGAATGTATAATATTTTCTCTATGAACTATGTTATGCCAGTTGACCTAGATGTCCCTCGAGACCATGATACCCAGCCCTCAGCCCCAGTAACTCAGTCCCTCAGGGTGTTTGAATGTGTCAAGGAAGCTTCTATGACTTTGCCTTAGTCAAGTTGTGCTGACATTCCCTATATTGTGTGTTTTCTTACCCTTCACTGAAGTTCACACTTGTCTACTATCGAGTTAATGATTTCCCCTTCCCACTCTACCCCTCCCGCATAACCATCAAAGATTTTTTTTCTGTGTGTAAATCTTTTCTGGATTTTTATAAAAGTGGTCTCCTACAATATTTGTCCTTTTGTGATTGACTTATTTCACTCATCATAATGTCCTCCAGATTCATCCATGTTGTGAAATGTTTCACAGATTCATCAGTTTTTTATTATTGAGTAGTATTCCATTGTGTGTATGTACCATAATTTGTTTATCCATTCATCTGTTAATGGGCACTTAGGTTGTTTCCATCCTTTTGCCACTGTGAATAATGCTGCAGTGAACATGGGTGTGCATATGTCTATTCGTGTGATGGCTCTTATTTCTCTAGAATATATTCCTAAAAGTGGGATTACTGGATCATATGGTATTTCTGTTTCTAGCTTTTTAAGCAGGCGCCATATCTTCTTCCATATTGGTAGTACCATTTTACATTCCCACCAGCAGTGCATAAGATTTCCAATCTCCCCACATCCTCTCCAACATTTATTATTTTCTGTTTTCTTGATTTGTACCAGTAATGTCAGAGTGAGATGGTATCTCATTGTAGTTTTGGTCTGCATTTCTCTAATGGCTAGTAATCGCAAGCATTTCATTGTGTATTTGTTAGCCGCCTGAATGTCTTCTTTGGTGAAGTCTTCGTTCATATCTTTTACCCATTTTTTAATTGGATTATTTGTCTTTTCGTTGTTGAGGTGTTGAAGTATTCTATATATTTTAGAGATTAGACCCTTGCTGGCTATGTCACAGCCAGAATTTTTTCCCTGATTGTAGGTTCTGTTTATACTCTCTTGGTGAAATTTTTTAATGAGCATAAATGTTTAATTTTTAGGAGCTCCCCGTGACCTAGTTTCTCTTCTGGTGTTTCTGCATTGTTAGTTATGCTTTGTATTGTATTTATGCCATGTATTAGGGCTCCTAGTGTTGTCCCTTTATCATTTTAGGTTTTATATTTAGGTCTATCTTAGTCATCTAGTGCTGCTGTAACAGAAATACTACAAGTGGACGGCTTTAACAAAGAGAAACTTATTCTCTCACAGTCTAGGAGGTTAGAAGTCAAAATCGGGGTGCCAGCTCCAGAGGAAGGCTTTCTCTCTCTGTTGGTTCTGGGTGAAGGTCCTTGTCATCAATCTTCCCTAGGTCAAGGAACTTCTCAGCACAAGGACCCAGGGTCCAAAGGATGTGCTATTCTCCTGGCTCTTGTTTCTTGGTGGTATGAGGTCCCCATGTCTCTCTGCTCACTTCTCTCTTTTATATCTCAAAAGAGATTGGCTTAAGACACAATCTAATCTTGTAGATTGAGTCTTGCTTCATTAACATAACTGCCACTAATCCCATCTCATTAACATCATAGAGATAGGATTTACAACCCATAGGAAAATTACATCAGATGACAAATGATGGACAATCATACAATACTGGGAATCATGGCCTGGCCAAATTGATAGATATTTTGGGGGGACACAATTCAATCCATAACAAGGTCTATGATCCATTTCAAGTTAGTTTTTGTGTGTGGTGTGAGGAATGGGTCCTGTTTCATTTTTTTAACGATGACATCCAGTTTTGCCAGCATCATATGTTAAAAAGACTGTTTTCTCTATTGAATGGGCTTTGGTTTTTTGTCAAAGATTAGCTGACCGTAGGTGGAAGGATTTACATGTGGGTTCTCGATTCTGTTCCATTGGTCTACGTGTCTTTCATTGTACCAGTACCAGACTGTTTTGACTACTGTGGCTGTATAGTAGGTTTTTTGAGAGCAGGTAATGTGAGGCCTCCTACTTTGTTCTTTTTCTTCAATAACTCTTTGCTTATTTTGGACCTCTTCACTTTCCTTATAAAGTTAGTGATTAGTTTTTCCATCTCCTTAAACAGTGCTGTTGATATTTGGATTGAGATTCCATTGTATCTGTAGATTGCTTTGGGTAGAATTGACCTTTTCAAAATGTTGAGTCTTCCTATCCATGAGCATGGTATGTTTTTTCCGTTTATGTAGGGCTCTTTTTGTTTCTTGAAATAGTGTCTTGTAGTTTTCTTTGTATAGGTCTTTTATGTCCCTGGTTGGATTTATTCCTAAATATTTTATCTTTTTAGGGGCTATAATAAATGGTATTTGTCTTAGCCATCTAGTGCTGCCATAACAGAAATACCACAAGTGGATGAATTCAACAAAGAGAAATTTATTCTCTCCTAGTCTAGTAGGCTACAAGTCTAAATTCAGGGCGTCAGCTCCAGGGGAAGTCTTTCTCTCTCTGTTGGCTCTGGAGGAATGTCCTTGTGGTTCATCAGTCTTCCCTTGGTGTGGGAGCATCTCTGCACAGGAGCATCAGGTCCAAAGGATGTGCTCTGCTCCCAGCACTGCTTTCTTGGTGGTGTGAGGTTCCCAATTCTCTGATTATTTCCCTTTCCTTTTATCTCTTGTAAGGTAAAAGGCGGTGCAGGCCACACCTTAGGGAAACTTCCTTTACATTGGATCATGGACTTGACCTGGGTGAGGGTGGTGTTACAATCCCACCCTAACTCTCTTTAACATAAAATTACAATCACAAAATGGAGGCCAACCACACACTTCTGGGAATCATGGTGTCATGGATTGAACTGTGTCCCCCCAAAAATGTGTGTAACAATTTGGCTAAGCCATGATCTACGTGTCTTTCTTTATCTTACAAGAGATAAAAGGAAAGGGAAGCAAGCAGAGAAATGGGGACCTCATACCATCAAGAAAGCAGCCCTGGGAGCAGAACGCGTCCTTTGGACTGGGGTCCCTGAGCAGAGAAGCTCCTAGTCCGGGGGAACACTGAAGAGAAGCCCGACAGAGAGAAAAAGTCTTCCTCTGGAGCTGACGCCCCAAATTTGGACTTTTAGCCTACTTTAACTATGAGGAAATAAACTTCTCTTTGTTAAAACCATCCACTTGTGGTGTTTCTGTTATAGCAGCACTAGGTAACTAAGACACATGGCCCAGCCAAATTTATACACACATTTTTTGGGGTACATAATTCAAACCATGACAGTATTGTTTTCCTGATTTCTATTTAAAAGTTGTCTTTGTTGGTATATAGAAATTCAATGGATTTTTGTATGATGATCTTGTATCCTGCTACTGTGCTGAATCTTTCTATTAGTTCCAGCAGTTTTCTTGTGGAATCTTTGAGGTTCTCTTAGTATCATATCATCTGCAAATACAGATAGTATTACTTCTTTCTTTTCAATTTAGATGTCCTTTATTTTTCTTGACTTATTGCTCTAGCTAAGACCTCAAACACAATGTTAAATAGGAATTGTGGAAGTAAGAGTTCTTGTGGCCAACTTTCCTAAAACCAAAAAACCAAACTCATTGCTCTCAAGTTGATTCCGGCTCATAGCGACACTATAGGACAGAGTAGAGCTTCCCCATAGGGTTTCCAAGGAGCAGCTGGTGGATTTGAACTGCTGACCTTTTGGTTAGCTGCCCAGATCTCAACCACTGTGCCACCAGGGCTCCAAAAGTCACTTTAAAACATTTCCCTGCCAAGTGTGGGTTTCTCCAGCCAATCTTATTAAGAAAATACTAGCTTTTTCTAATTTAGAGCACAATCTTTTATTTACAAATGAAAGGATAAAAACTAATAAATACTTATTTTAAGATCATATTGTGAAGCAAACCACACTTGCTTCAGATAAGCCTTTGCCTTTCATAAGAGGGCATGTCTATTCACCGAGCAGCATGACTCTGGCTCCCTCCGCTGATGTATCGACAACTGAAGGTCTTTCCTCCTTGCAGTGCAGTACACATCCTCCGGCTTTGCTGTGTAAGCAGAGCCCTGGCCTCTAGTCCCGTGAACCATACCTTCACTCACAGAAAGAGGGTTCAAGTCCCAGCAAATCTACTTTCCCAACAAGTGGTGGGTTGGTAGTTTTCATCTTTAGTATCCTTTGCATTTATGTAGACACTTCATGCTCTAAAGTGCTTCTCGCTCTGTCATGTTTTTGCAGTGGTAAAACCAGCCTCCGAGCTCATTCAGCCTTGCTTCCATTTACAGACACAAGCTCAGAATGGCTTCTTGACTTATTCAGGATCAAAGATATATGTCAGAGACCTGAAAGGAAAGAACCAGAAGGAGAATCCAGGACTGCTTTCCCTTAATATTTGCTCAAGAAAACATGAGCAAATATGTTTTATAAAAAACAATCTCCCTCATGGGAAATGGACACATGGATTCCTTGAGTATTAGAAGTAGGCCTTCAGCAAAAAAGAGGGGATGGTGAGAATTTCTCCCTCCTTTTCCCCTTAACACTTACACAACAAGACACACGTATTAATCAGTCAAAATTTATCAAGCACCCAGTATCCATCCCTGTGCACGAATATAAAAATAGTTCCTGAGCTTAGAGACAGCAGTCATATAGATAGGGGGTTCCCCCTTGCCATCACCCAGGAGTTGACAGAGCAAACTCTCACTATGAAGAAAGGGTGCAGAGCCAGTGTAATCACGTGGAGCCACACTGGCCCATATCAAGGCCCTTGGCCATGTGTATCCTGATATGCATGCCCTGCATGGTGACAATTTGACTGTCATAGTCACAAGCTAGTTCCCTGAAGAGCTGAGCTCTATGGAAAGGCGATGTCCAGGCAGGTCGGAAAGGAGGGAGAGCTAGGTGGGAGGAGGCACAGTCAGCCAGGTCCCTGGAGGGAAAGGAGACACATATGGTGTGCTGTTCTCTGGGATACATGTCTGCTGGGCCCTGCAGGCTCAAAAGCCCCTTAGGTGTGCTGTTTTCCAACTTCACTGCTGAGCAAACAAGGCCCACCAAGGCCCACCAAGGAGTGCTAGTGCCAACAGAACCTAGTCAAAATTCAAACCTTGTCTCTCTGAGCTCCATAAACAGTGTGCTAGGTGTTGACCATGGTACACAAAGGCTTCCAGGAGGAGTTCAGACAGGACTTCATTTTCCCTGGAAAAACAGCATCTTTCTCATTACTCCAATTACTTCTCTCACTTTCTAAAATAAAGGGAAAAAAAAGAAACAAGTTCTAACATCACCTACGCAGTGCACATGGTTTTATAAAATGAAATATTCACATTATTTAGAAAAATAGGTTTTTCAATAAATATAAAATCTGTAATACCACAGCTTGTATGCCTGCAGCCTCCCTACCCTTCCCGCTATGCATACTGTATGTATGTTAAGACTCATGCCAGGAGAAGGGTTATAGGTGGGAGTAGATTGGACATAAAGATGTAGAGCAGCTGTTGCCATTCTGTAGTAAGCACATTTTTAGTTGCCATTTTAAGAAAGCAGTGTGTCAGCCCCAGCATCTCTCTATTCATTTTTATGCTTTTATTTTTAAATCATAAACCCAAAACAGTACATAGAATAAGACACATATACTCATGTTTTGCTCTCCCTTTAAAATTTTTTGCCTTTTGATTTTGATAATTTACTGAATATAGATATAATACTCCATAGAGTGCAAATAATTATTGGGAAACATTTCAAAATCAGTCTATTAATTATTCATGACTGTTTCTGTAAAAATCCGAGTTTAAAAATAGACAATAGAGGCAGTGACAAGATGGCAGAGTAGTCAGACAGCTTCCTATATCCCTCTTACAACAAAGACCTGGAAAAACAATTGATTTGATTGTATATGAATATCTAGGAGCCCTGAACAAGGCAAAGTTGAGGAATCGGACTGAGTGGCGGGCAGAGAGGGAGACAGTTCAGAAGAAGTGAGCAGCACCTTAGCAGCGGCGGCAGGACTGCAGCTCTTCAGCCACTCTGGGTCAACAGTGAAGCAGACAAACAGCTGTGCGAGTGCTCAGGAAGCAGTTTCCACCTCGAGAGAAATCCGGCAGCAGATATACTGCTTGGACACTCTGAACCAGTGAAAAGTAGCTCCCAAGTGGCTAAAGACAAGTACATGCATGCGGCCTTTCATGGAGATTTAAAAAAAAAAAAAAAGAAAGACCATTTGGGAAAAACCTCTCCCCCTTTAACCTCCTCCCTCCCCGCTCGGCAGCTGGTCCAGCTGGCTTAGGCAATCTGAGAGTCCCCTGGGCTGGAAGTAGATCCCAAAAGGCTTCCTGACCAATTCTCCTGGCCTTGGAGAGGGAACAAATAAGCTACTGGCTCCCCTAAACCAGGAACTCAGGGTCAGCACAGCTCTTTTGCTAGGCACAGGCATAAGGGGTCTGCAGACTTTGAGTATCTTACACCCCTGTATAGACTTGTAGGGACCCATCTCAAAAGCTTTAGCCCTTACTACCACAGAATAATAGGGCAAACATCTGAAGTTTAACTTCAACTGTTTCAGCTGTGAAGTCGCAGATTTGTGACCCTCGAAACAGCCCTGCCCCTTAAGTATGCACTTTTACTGATCCACAACAGGGGCTTGAGGACTGGTGGCGTCATCTAATCCACCTAGTCACCTGCTACAGGAGTCCAAGAAAAAGTGGTTCCCTCGAGTCTTTACAGCCAACAGAGTGGAGTGCTCATAGTCTGGCTACAAAACTCACCTACCTACTCGCCCTGGGGAATAGGGACATGCTTTCCTTTCAGACTCTCAGGGCCAGCTGTCAGTGCACTGCCTGGCTCAGTGCATGATCACCTACCACAGCCATATTCCAGTACCTGCACCAATCACCCATGCCTTTCTAAGACTGTAGGTGAGAGCCTGCACCACACACTTGGTGACAGACTGCCTGGACACCTGAGCTGAACCCATACAGGAAAATTTAATGGACTCTTATGTGCACATACTTAGTTACAGAACTAACTACCTGGTGACAGGACGTTAGAGCTTCAAAGGTGCCAATAATCAAACTAGCACACACGAGCAAGCTATTGGGGCATATCTAAACAAAACAAAACAAGAAAATAGGACTTACTAAACAAATATAAAATAAAATTATAATAGCTTATTGATAGCTCAGAGACAACAGTCAATATCAAATCACATAAAGAGGTGGTCTATGATGGCTTCCGTAAGCTCCCAAAATAATAAATGCTCTGGAGGAAGAGAATTACTTGGAATTACCAGAGGCAGAATACAAAAGATTAATATACAGAACTCTTCTAAAAATTAAAAAGGAAATTCTACCAAATGCAGAAATTGCCAAGGAACATACAGCAAAGAAGTAGCAGAACTTAAAAAATCAAGAACATAATGACAAATTTAATAGGCTGTAAGAATCCACAGAGAGACAGCAATCAGAAATCCAGAAGATTAACATTAAAATTTCAGAGTTAGACAACTCGATAGAAAGTCATAGGAGCAGAATTGAGGCAGTAGAACTTAGAATCAGTGACATTGAAGATAAAGCACTTGACACCAACTTATTTGAGGAAAAATCAGATAAAAGAATTAAAAAGAATGAAGAAACTCTAAGAATCATGTGGGTCTCTAACAAGAGAAATAACCTACGAGTGATTGAAGTACTAGAACGGGGGGATAACAGAAAATACAGTGAAAATAGTTGAAGATTTGTTAACAGAAAACATCCCTGATATCATGAAAGATACGAAGATAGTTATCCAAGATGCTCATTGAACCCCACATAAGGTAGATCCCAAAAGAAAGTCACCAAGATATAATCAAACTTACCAAAACCAAAGCTAAAGAGAGAATTTTAAGAGTGGCTAGGGATAAAAGAAAAGTCATCTACAAAGGAAAGACAATTAGAATAAGCTCAGACTACTCAGCAGAAACCATGCAGGCAAGAAGGCAATGGGATGACATATATAAAACCTCGAAGGAAAACAAATGTCAGCCAAGAATTATATATCCAGAAAAACTGTTTCTCAAATATGATGGCGAAATTACGGCATTTCCAGATAAACAGAAGTTCAGGGAATTTTCAAAAAAAAAAACCCAAAATTACAAGAAATACTAAAGGGAGTCCTACAGTTAGATAATCAATAATACCAGATAACAACACAAGACTAGAACAGAGGACAGAGTAATCAGACATTGACTCAGATAGGGAAGTTGAAAAATGTCAAAGCTAAAACATTGAAAATAAGGAAACAGAGATATCAATATGTAAGAAAGGACAACATTAAAACAAAAAACAGGGATGCAAAAAATGCAGACATTGATTTTTCATATGGAGGGAATGTCAAGGTGATATAAAGTAACAAAAGACTGGTATAAACTTAGAAAAATCGGGGTAAATATTAAGGTAACCACAGAGGAAACTAACAATCCGAGAAGTCAAAATAAAAAAGTAGAAAAACATAAAGACCCAGCAAACAAAAAATCAACAAAAATGAAAAAGATGAAAAAAAAAATAAAGAAATATGACTCCATACAGAAAATTAAGAAGAACAAAGAAACTGTGAACAACACACAAAAAGAGATATCAGGATGACAGCATTAAACTCATACCTATCAATAATTATGCTGAATGTAAATGGACTTAATGCACCAATAAAGAAACCAAGAGTGGCAGATTGGATAAAAAAGCATGATCCATCTATATGCTGCCTACAAGAGACGCACCTTAGACTTAAAGACACAAACAGGCTAAAACTCAAAGGATGGAAAAAAATATATCAAGACAACACTCAAAAAAGAGCAGGAGTGGCAATATTGACCTCTGACAAAATAGACTTTAAAGTAGAATCCACCACAAAAGATAAGGAAGGGCACTATATAATGATTAAAGGGTCAATATACCAGGAGGACATAACTATAATAAATATTTACACACCCAACAACAGGGCTCCAAAATGCATAAAACAAATTCTAAGAGCTCTGAAAAGAGAGATATACAGCTCCGCAATAGTAGTAGAGGACTTCAACATGCCACTTTTAGTGAAGGACAGAACATCAGGAAAGAAGCTCAACAAAGATACAGAAGAGATAAATGCTACAATCAACCAACTTGATCTCATAAAAATATCCTGAATACTGCACCCAACAGCAGCCAAATATACTTGCTTTTCCAAAACACATAGAACATTCTCCAGAATATTAAGCCATAAAGCAAGCCTTAACAAAATCCAAAACATCGAAATATTACAAAGCATCTTTTCTGACCATAAAGCCATAAAAGTGGAAATCAACAACACAAAAAGCAAGGGAAAAAAATCAAACAGATAGAAACTGAACAACACTTTGCTCAAAAACTAGTGGGTTGTAGAAGCAATTAAGGATGGAATAAAGAAGTTCATAGAATCAAACGAGAATGAAAACACATCCTACTAGAACCTTTGGGACACAGCAGAAGTGGTGCTCAGAGGTCAGTTTATAGCAATAAATACACACATGCAAAAAGAACAAAGAGCTATAATCAAAACATTAACCCTACAATTGTAACAAGTAGAAAGAGAACAGCAAAAGAAGCCCACGAGCACCAGAAGGAAAGAAATAATTACAATTAGAGCAGAATTAAATGAAATAGAGACTAGAACAACAACTGAAAGAGTTAACATGTCCAAAAGCTGGTTCTTTGCAAAGATCAACAAAATTGATAAACCCACTGGCCAAACTGACAAAAGAACAACAGGAGAGGAAGCAGATAACCCATATAAGAAATGAGATGGGTTATATCACAATAGACCCAACTGATATTAAAAGAATCATAACAGATTACTATGAAAAATTGTATTCTAACAAATTTGAAAACCTAGAGGAAATGGACAAATTTCTAGAATCTCACTACCTACCTAAATTAATGCAAACAGAGGTAGAACAACTAAATAAACCCGTAACAACAGAAGATATTTAAAAGGTTATTTAAAAACTCCCAACAAAAAAAAGCTCTGGCCGGGTGGAGTTCCGGCAAAATGGCGCTCTAGGGAGAAGCACTACGCCGTCCCTCCACAGCAAAGATCCGGAAAACTAAGCAACAGAGAATACTACAATCCTGAAACCCTAAAACATCAAATGAAGAGATAAAGAACTCAGCCACGCACCAAATGGAGTGACAAAACTGACAGAGAACAGAGAGCAAGGAGAGATTCATGCAGAGGTCCCCTACCAGCTAATGCAGCACGGATCCACCATCTTGGACTCCTATCAGAGACCAGCAAACGGGGGTACAAGAAAGCAGCCTCACGGAGTGTCCAGCGAGAGACAAAACAAC
>NW_004443955.1:1702499-1720915 GCF_000243295.1 Trichechus manatus latirostris | reverse complement strand
ATCAGTTGGATTCCTTTACACCAACAAAGAGAACTTCGAAGAGGAAATCACCAAATCAATACCATTTACAATAGCCCCCAAGAAGGTAAAATACTAAGGAATAAATCTAAGCAGAGACGTAAAAGACCTGTACAATGATAACTGCAAGACACTACTGCAAGAAACCAAAAGAGACCAGTATAAGTGGAAAAACATACCTTGCTCATGGATAGGAAGACTCAACATGGTGAAAATGTCAGTTCTACCCAATGTAATCTACAGCTACAAAGCAATCATGATCCAAATTTCAATGACTTTTTTTAATGAGATGGAGAAACAAATCACCATCTTCGTATGGAAAGGGAGTAGGCCCCGGATAGATGAAGCATTACTCAAGAAGAAAAACAAAGTGGGAGACCTCACACTACCTGATTTTACAACCTATTATACTGCCATGATAGTCATAACAGCCTGGTACTCGTCCAATAACAGATACGTACACCAGTGGAACAGAATTGAGAATCCAGACATAAATTCATCCACCTATGAGCAACTGATATTTGACAAAAGCCCAAAGTCCATTAAATGGGGAAAAGATAGTCTCTTTAACAAATTGTGCTGGCATAACTGGATATCCATCTGCAAAAAACTAAAACAAAATCTATACCTCACACCATGCATAAAAACTAACTGAAAAAGATCAAAGACCTAAATATAAAATCTAAAACGACAAAGATAATGGAAGAAAAAATAGGGACAATGCTAGGAGCCCTAATACATGGCATAAACAGAATACAAACCATCAGTAGCAATGCCGAAACAACCAAAGAGAAACTAGATAACTAGAATCTCCTAAAAATCAAACACATTAGTCAAAAGACTTCACCAAAAGAATAAAAAGATAACCTACAGACTAGGAAAAAAGTTTTGGCTGTGACAAATGGCATCAGCGTCTAATCTCTAAAATCTACAAGATACTGCAAAACCTCAACAACAAAAAGACAAATAACCCAATTAAAAAATGGGCAAAGGATATGAACAGGCACTTCACCAAAGAAGACATTCAGGTGGCTAACAGACACATGAGGAAATGCTCATGATCATTAGCCATTAGAAAATTGCAAATCAAACCTACAATGAGATACCATCTCACGCCAATGAGATACCATCCAAAAAACACAAAGTAATAACCTTTGGAGAGGTTGTGGAGAGACTGGAACACTTATACTCTGTTGGTGGGAATGTAAAATGGTACAACAACTTTGAAAATAGATTTGGTGCTTCCTTAAAAATGTAGAAATAGAAGTACCATAGGATCCAGCAATTCTACCCCTTGGAATATATCCTAGAGAAATAATAACCATCACACGAATAGATATATGTACACCCATGTTCATTACAGCACTGTTCACAATAGCAAAAAGATGGAAACAACCCAGATGCCCATCAACGGATGAACAGGTAAACAAATTTTGGTATATTCACACGACGGAATACTACACAATGATAAAGAACAACCATGAATCTGTGAAACATAACATGGAGGAATCTGGAAGACATTATGCTGAGTGAAATTAGTCAGTTGCAAAAGGACAAATATTGTATAAGACCTCTATTATAAGAATTCAAGAAAATATTTAAATACAGAAGAAAACATTTTTTGATGGTTATGATGGTGGGGAGGGAGGGAGAGGGGTATTCACTAACTGGGAAGTAGACAAGAATTATCTTAGATGAAGGCAAGTATAGCACACACTGCAGGGGAAGTCAGCATGACTGGACTAACCCAAAGCTAAGAATTTTCCTGAATACGATCAAACACTTTGAGGGACAGAGTAGCAGGGGCAGGGGTCTGGGAATCATGCTTTCAGGTGATATCTAGGTCAATTGGCATAACAAAGTTTACTAAGAAAATGTTCTGCATCCTACTTTGGTGAGTGGCATCTGGGGTCTTAAAATTTAGCAAGAGGCCATCTAAGATGCGTCAATTGGTCCCAACCACCTGGTGCAAAGGGGAGTGAAGAATACCAAAGACACAAGGAAAATATTAGCCCAAGAGACAGAAAGGGCCAAATAAAGCAGAGACTCCATCAACCTGAGACCAGAAGAACTAGATGATACCCAGCTACCACCAATGACCACCCTGACAGGGAACACAAAAGACAGTCCCTGATGGAGCAGGAAAAAAGTGGGGTGCAGAACTCAAATTCTAGTAAAATGACCAGACTTAAAGGTTTAACTGAGACTAGAGGGACCCAGGAAGACATGACCCCTGGACTCTCTGTTAGCCCAAAACTAAAACCATTCCCGAGGCCAACTCTTCAGCAAAGATTAGACTGGACTCTGGGACATAAAATGATACTCGTGTAGATTGTGCTTCTTAGTTCAAGTAGATACATGAGACTAAACGGGAAGCTCCTGTCCAGAGGTGAGATGAGAAGGCAGAGAGTGTCAGGAGCTGGTTGAATGGACCCGGGAAATCCGGGGTGGAAAGGAAGAGTGTGCTGTCACAGTATAGGGAGAGTGACTAGGGTCATATAACAATGTGTATGTAAATTTTCATATGAGAGACTAACTTGAATTGTAAACTGTCACTTAAAGTACAATTTAAAAAAAAGATACAAGGGAAAGATTAGTCCAAAGGACTAATGGACCACATCTACCACGGCCTCCACCAGACAGAGTCAGTACTACTAGGTGGTGCCCATCTACCACCACTGACTGCTCTGACAAGGATCACAATAGAGGGTCCCAGACAGAGCTTGAGAAAAGTGGAGAACAAAATTCTAACTCACAAAAAAAGACCAGACTTACTGGCCTGACAGAGACTGGAGAAACCCCGAGAGTATGACCCCCGGACACTCTTTTATCTCAGTAATGAAATCACTCCCAAGGTTCACCCTCCAGCCAAAGATTAGACAGTCCCATAAAACAAAAAGAGACTAAAGGGGCACAACACCCCAGGGGCAAGGCCTAGAAGGCAGGAGGGGACAGGAAAGCTGATAATAGGGAAACCAAGTTCAAGAAAGTAGAGTGTTGACATGTCATGGGGTTGTCAACCCATGTCATAAAACAATATGTGTACTAACTGTTTAATGAGCAACTAGTTTGTCCTGTAAACCTTCATCTAAAGTACAATAAAAAAAAGAAAAGCAAGACTGAAACATCATTTAAAAGACCGAAGAGGCCACCTCTTTGTTACAAGACACCCCTTTGTGAAGGGGACTCTGCATTGGCTAGCCCTCTTCTGACCATAATGCCCAGTTGCCCGAGTCATGGGTGTTCACTCCAGCCTGAGCCAAGGTCACTGGAACAGGCCTGGAGTTCAAGCAATACTCAGATAAACAACTGGAGTCCAGGTCTAACTCAACAAGAGAACTTCAACCTCTTAATCAGAAACTAACCTAAGATGCAGACACTTTATAGACTTGTCTTCCTTGATATTTCTTCGTGTCTGGTACTTAGGAAATAATGCATGATGGTTAAAATAATATATTTTAGGATATAAAAATAGAGAATTGATTGATAATAATTTTTTTATAAAGGTAAATTTTATTTGTTAGTAATAGCTGATATGTTGTAATAGTTTCACAAATATCGAATTCTACGATAATCTATTTGTATGTATTTAGGGGCCCCAAACCATTGGTTTTTCAATGCTATATAATTAATTATATCAATCAACATAATCTTGATGGACAATTAGAACTGACTCATAAAGAAGACTTTCAAAATCTAAACACGGGTCGTTAATAAATTTAATTTGAGGGAAAATTAGCAGAAATTTTTAATTGACTTCTCAGCATTTGTATTTTTTATAATTTCTAAACATGTTCAATTTCCTTCTCTACACTAAAAATTTCTTTCAAAGTTCACCTTTCTTAGTCTAGATATGATGACAATATTGTCCATTTCCCTTCATTAATCTCCTTTTTTGGCATTTTTAACATAAAGGGAGAAAAACTCATCTCCATAGAGTCTATTCCAACTCATAACAACCCTACAGGACAGAATAGAACTGCCCTATATGGTTTCCAAGGCTTTAATCTTTACAGAAGCTGACTGCCACATCATTCTGCGATATCTATCTCCCGTGGAGTGGCTGTTGGGTTCAAACCGCCAAACTTTTGGTTAGCAGCCAAGCCCTTCAACCGCTGCACCACCAGGGCCCCTTTAAAGGGAGAAAACCAAACCAAACCCTTTGCCATCAAGTGAGTTCCAACTCATAATGACCGTATAGGACAGAGTAGAACTGCTCCACAGGGTTTCCAAGGAGTGGCTGGTGGATTCAAACTGCTGACCTTTTGGTTAGCAGCCAAGCTCTCAGCTTCCCAAAATTCCTTGTAATTTATCAGTGTGTGTGTCATGGTTATAATTTTCTTATTTTGCATTGATCTCATTCCTTCTTAAAATCCAATTTAGCAACATGAGATATAGGTAGATTACATTTGTTTGACTTGGGCAGCCAGTTAATCTCTAGGAGTCGCCAGCCTTGGCTATGAAGCAAAGGGGCTGGGTTAGGGAAGTGCCATGATCCTTACTGTTAGGTGCTGTGGAGTTGGTTCTGACTTATAGCTATCCTATGTACAACAGAACTAAATGTTTCCTGGTCCTGTGTCATCCTCACAATAGTAGACATTTTTGAGCCCATTGCTGCAGCCACTGTATCAATCCATCTCATTGAGGGTCTTCCTTTTTTTCACTGACCCTCTACTTTACCCAGCATGATGTTCCTTCTCCAGGAACTGATCCTTCCTGTTAACATGTGCAAAGTAAGTGAGACAGTCTCTTCATCCTTGCCTCCAAGGAGCACTCTGGCTGTAAACATGATCTCTGCCAGGGTTAAATTCTGAGAGTGTCAATATATTTTTTGCCTGTATAATTTAAAAAAAAGAAATTGTCATGCATTTTATGTACAGTGGATTTCAAAGGATAGAGGGAGCACGATGTCATTGCTGAGGACACAGACAAAGCAACCTGCCTTGGTGTGATGCTTGACCTCACCAAACACTCTCTGTGACCGAAGGAAAGTCACTAAACCCCTTGAGTTTCATTTGTAAGGTGGAGATAATAGAGGTACACCTGCCTCACAGGGTTGTTTTAAGGATTAAATGAGTTCATGTTTACTTTAAAGCACTTAGAATAATGTCTGGCACATAATAACAAGTGCTTATAAATTTGTTAAGTAAGATCACACTTATGGAACCAAACCTATCAGAAGGACTACAAGAAATGGTATCAGGAAAAAGGAATTCAATTTTTTTAAGGTATGAACTCACATAGGAGCAGTCTTTATAAAAGATTTACCAAAGGCAACAGAGATTATGAAAAACATACAAATAAAACCTTTTGTTAGATTTGTATTTAATGGAAATTATCAAGTGCAACACACTTACTTAAGGATAACCTTAAGTAAAAGTATCTGGTCAGGGAGATTTTCTCTTAAAATGAATTCACAGGATCTTTTTCATAGGAATATATTAGGTAAACATTATAAGTCACTGAATATTTTTGCTCCTCAAGGTGAAGACAAATTCTGCTTCAAGAAATACTCACGAATCCAGTGTGTTTCCTCTTCTTTATATTACCAAAGCTAAGTACATTGACATATTACTGTGTCACTTGCATACAAAACTACATTGTATTAATGACTTATACATTTATCTCTCCTTTCTCCCTGCATGCCATTAAACTGATGCCAATAACTTCATACAGAAAATGACAAGAACTTTACTGAAAGACATGTATGAATAACCATATGAATTGAGAGAGAGATTAAGTTAATGGACAGGAAGAAGAAATTCAAGGGAAAGAGGTTATTTCTCCTCAAACTACTCTGCAAAGTCAATGCGATTCCAGTTAAAATCTCAACAGAATCTTTCATAGAAACTCATAAACTAATTCTAAAACACATATGGATAGGTATATGGACTAGAATAGCTAAAACAATGTTGAAAATTTAAAGAGGGGGGATTTCCTGATATCAAAATCTATCTATAAAGCTATAAGAATTAAACAATATAGTATTGACACATAATAGGCAGATTAGTGGAAAAAGATAGCTCAGAAATAGAATTATGATTAATTTGGGAATTTTACAGAAGGTATAATAAGTGTGATGTACTCACAAGTTGTCCCAGATTCCTAAATAGCCAGAAGGCCATTAGAAAAAAAGGAAGCAATCACTAATAGTAATTCCTCCATGAATATTATGTCCTTCTGCTCAGAGCTTGAACACACAAGACACTCCCAGAACATTAACACATGGAAAGTAGTTATATTACTTACAAAAAGGAGCAGACACCATACAACTGGAAAAGTTCCATGACAAGCACCCCGCCTGCCACTCAAAAGCTGTGAGAGTGGAAATGAAAAATCCGTGATGCACTATAGCTGAGGGACTCAAAGGAGCCAGGACTCATGGATTCTGACACCTCCCCAGCCCGGTTTCTGGAAGCTGTCTCCATGGAGATGGACAACTCTGTTATGTATACCTCCACCTAGCAATATAGCCAAGGGACTCAAAATGGGATCTACCTTTAGCCAATCTCCCCTGGCTAGGTAGGCTTAGTTAGATGGGCTGAAAAATTCTACTATGTACGCTTCACCTAGCGCAGTAGCTGAGGGACCCCAAAAGTCTCTCCCCCAGCCATTTTTACACCCTCAAGCCTATGTGGCATGCTACAAGGAGTGCAACGTAGATTTTCCCACCAAGTCGGATAATGTCATGTATTAGTTTTCCTATCCAAGAAATTTTGAGTCGCTAACGTGACTCTTTTAATGAGGATATTCACACGAGACAGATCAGAACCATTAGCGTGCATTTACAGAAGAGTAGGTATGAAAACAGAGACTAGGGTCATGCAGGTCTAGGGGGATCACCCCACATCAGAATCTGCTCAGTAATAGAAAATTTAATTAGTCAATTAAGGATAAAAATATATTGCATTCTTTTTTTTTTCAAAATTAATAAACATGGTTTCAACTTTGGAATTTAAAGGAAATGGCATTCATAGTCAACAAACAATTGTAGAAATCATTGCTAAATTTTAATTAGTTTTTTCTTCATTTGATCCCAGCCCTAGGGAGTTAATTCTACATTGAACTCATTAGGGAAAATTTCACATTTATATTTACTCCATGGAGGTACAAGTGCATTCATGGGGAGAAGACTATCCCTTCCAAGGAAATGGACACTTCCAGATGGTTCTGAGCAAGTACCTGAGTATGATAGAATCAACACTGAGAAGACCTGGGCACTCCAAATGAGATCTCAGCTGCTTACCAACATTCCCAGTACAGTGGCAACAATAGCTCTTTCCTGAAGGAAAACTTTTTTTTTATTTTATTTTTTATTGCTGTAATTAAATGAAGTTTGCGTTTCAAGTTAGTCTCCCATACAAAATTTTTCTACATACATTGTTATGAGACCCTAATTGCTCACCCCATTCTGAGACAGCACACTCCTCCTTTTCACCCCTGATTTCCCATGACCATTCAACCAGCTCCTAACTCTCTCTGCCTTTCCATCTCACCTGTGGACAGAAGCTGGCCCTTTGGTGTCTTGTATCTACTTGACTAAGAGGCACACTTTTCACGAGTATCACGTTATGTTCCACAGTCCAGTCCAATCCCTGTCTGAAGAGTTGGCCTCGGAAATTGTTTTCGTTCTGGGCTGATAGAGAGTCCAGGGGCCATGCCTTCCCGGGTGCCTCCAGTCTCAGTCAGACCATTAAGTCTGGTTTTCTAACTAGAATTTGAGTTCTGCACCCCATCCTTCTACTGCTCCATCAGGGACCCTCTGTTTTGTTACCTGTCAGGACTTTCATTGGTGGTGGCTGGGCACCATCTAGTTCTTCTGGTCTCAGGCTGATGAAGTCTCTGGTTTATGTGGTACATTCTGTCTTTTGGGCTAATGCTTTCCTTGTATCTTTGGTGTTCTTCTTGAAGGAAAACTTTTAAATAGGAGTGTTCTGGACCCTGCATGGCCCTCGGAAGCTGTCCCCTGCCTTCTCCAGATTCTACATTTGCTTTTCTCCGTATCTCAGAAATGATCCTTTTGCATTGCCTGCATGCTTTTCCTCAGGCTGCTGCAATTCCATGAAATGCCTCTTCCAGAACACTCTCCTAATCCTGCAAGTCTGACACCTCCTACAACACATCAAGACTAGAATTACCACTCCACTGTATATGCTGCCTGCGTGACCTCAGGCACTGATCTGGGTGCAAAGATGACAAGATCTCTTGGAGTCTGTCACAGAATTTCTCAGTCCTCCAGCTCTCTTGGCAGAAAGGCCCACCTGTCCCTCAAGTCTTCCATGCTCAGAACGTCCTGCTGTGGCCTAGCAGGCAGAAGGGCATAGAAACAGATCAGCTGACAGTCACCGTTACTTCTTGCTAGTACACTTGTCATGTGCTGAGGACTGGCCCCACACAGCTAGGTGACACTTGTGCCCAGTTGTCTAGTGATGTCCTGTTGGTCCACAAGCTCATCTGGATTGCAAGTCTCCCCACGCTGCCTCTAAGATGACCACTTCTTAAATTCCACATCCATGTGAGGGGGCATTAGTACCAAAGGCACAACCGCTTTGCCAGGTGACAGTGTCTGCAGAAGCATTTGGAGGCAGATATGTTGTGTCAGAACCAGACCTCCCCCTACAGCCCACAGATCCTTCAGTCTTTGCATCCAGACCAAGTCACAGCCTAAACCTCCCTCCAAAAGAAACGATTTTCTCCCAGGTCCTCAGTTTCTTTCCTGCCAACAGAATCTGTTCACAACAGCATGGGGTCCACTCTACGGGATTCCCTAATGATTCTTATGTAGGAAAACTGAAGTGTCCTAGATAAGGCCTTTTTCAACTAGAAGGCTCTGGACTTCCTTTGATTGGTCACACTCTACCACTCTACCTTGGAGTCCCACATACCAAGAAAAAAGCAATTCTTCCTAAGCCTCTCAGAACTGCACACACACACACACACACACACACACACACACACACACACACACACACGGTTCGGCTCTGCCTTTCTCAAGGTGACTTCCTGAAGAGCACCAGGTACTGCTAGACACTAACATTTTAATACCCCCACCTCCACTCTAGACTAAGTGATCCTCAAGTGCCAGGACTGGGTCTTGTCATCTTTGTATCCCTGAACTTAGCACACTGCTTGGAATTGAGTAGGTGCTTGATGAACATCTGTTGACACAAACTGACCTAACTCCCGTGGAAACCATAACTAAACTATATATATCAATTTTAGTTGTCAACGTATTCTGTGTTTGAAATCTTATTTAAACCCTTTGGTTTTTCTTCTTCCTGACACAAACTTAGCTGCTATATTCCTCATCCCTGCATCTCATAGAAGCATCCCAGAGGAAGAGAACCTGGAGCTCATCAGGGCCAAAGTTTTGCTGCTTCCTCTGAGCCCCTTGGTCATGTGAGAAGCAAACAATGTTTTTTATTACTAATTATTACTATGACCTCTGGATGTGATTATATTTAAAATCAACTTTTTGTAAGTGAGTCCAGCTTTTAAAAAATGTAAATGGATTCTTCTGATATAAGGAAAAACAAGACTAACTCTTGATTAGGTGTGACATATTTTTTTAAAAGCAAAGGTTGTGTCCTTTCTTTTTCTTTTATAATATCTACAAGCACTTGGGGCATTGATTTATGCCTCCATGTAGCAATCCTGGAATAACTTGTTTAGAAAGATACTAATAGCAGAAAACTAGAGTTCCTAGAGATTCTCAAGTGTTTTCAATAAAATAGAAAACTTTAGCCATCTTAGACTGCCATCCTGTTAATTGTTCTTCTGATCTCCCTCCTTTCCTTCCCATTTTCTGTCCAAATCCTAAATTCTTGCCTCCTCCTCAGCCAAAAACTGACACTGAAGAATAGGGGTTGGAAATTCCAAAAAGTGACTCACCGTACATGCTTAAGGCTGTGTCTTGGTGCAGTAGTCTAAGGCTTGATAAACAGCTGAATTAGAGGGCATAGAGCTGACTACATGTTTAACCAAATTATTTAGGCTTACAAACTGGCTCTTTTGAGTGAAATTTGACAAGAACTACTATTGAAGAAAGTTCACAAATTACAGTGTGCTAAATAATGCAACAATGTGGGAACTAGATATTAAGTTATTCATTTTGTTCATAAAGCATGGCTATTGAGAAGAAAAAAAAACCTGTTGACATTGAGTCAATTTAGACTTATAGCAAAGAAATTCAACAAAGGTTTGAAAGTGGGCACTATCTTACAATCTAAGTGTTGGAAGTTGTTGTAAATTATCACTTTTAAAAAATAATTACAGTAAGTAGTTATATAGATCACAAATATGTACTTTGAAAGAAATGTCCTAAAATTATGGACTGGATATTTGTGGCTGCCATAAAAATTCTAGTGACAACATCATATAAGATTTTTAAAAGTGTTTATCTCGAATAAATGAGAAGTGAAAATGATGTGGTCCAGAAACCTGTGTTTATCTCAAAAACCATCCCCTGGTGACAAGTATGCATATAAAAAAGTTTAAATGAATATATTTTATTAAGTGTGGAAGTGGAAAAAGAATAGGAAATTATTTTGAATGTGATGTTAAGAATGTATGTGGGAATTTTAATTTTGTCCATGATTTTAAATATGTATTTTCAATGTGATATTGACTATGATTTTGAATGTGATTATACCTATGCACATGATTTTAAATATGTATAAAGTAAATGTAGATAGACATTAACTATTATCTCTATATCCTTAAATATGCATGTTAACTTAAAAACGTTTATATCTTCTCATTGAGAGTATAGAGAATTACTTCTTAACTTTGGCAATGCAATATTATGCCACTTAATACTTATACAAACACTACAAATGATTCCTTCTTGAGTAAGTAGAGATCTGGAAAGAGTATTGTCCTCAACCTGGCAACAACAGAAAACAGGACAGACTGCAAGTTGATGAATTCTCTTGAACTTATCAGGGAACTGAGGTCAACCAACTACCCCAAAATATGAGGGACAAGGAGGGGTAGGACGAAGGAATTGCAATAGGTGTAGCCAGACACTGATAAAAAATAATTTGTCTGAAAGTGTTGTCAGATGGTAGAGGTCCACTGTGGACTGGCAAGAGAATATAAATTTTTGAGGTTCACAGAAGTGTGTGCCTTCTTGAAGGCTCTTTCTCCATGGGATCCATTTGAAAAGAATCTTGAAAAGGGTTCCTCGTGGTACAGACCTGGGAGATATGAACAGAAGACAGAAGCTGGTACATCCAAATATGAAACTCCATCCACTCCCTGCTTCCCTAGCTACCCTACAGAACAAAGCCAATCTTTACCTAGGGAGCAGGAGGGAGAATACAACAACCATTTAATCTGAAGAAAGAGGCAGAAAAATTCTTAGGCCCTGGAGGAAGGGCAAGCATATGTTCTGGGTCAAGAACCATAGCTTGTGGAGGGACAGGAGCACTAAATATCCCATGCTCAGGACCAGGAACATAGTACAAACCTAAAACTGAGAAAAAGTCAGAAAAAAAAGAGAGCATATACCTCCTGACCCACGCCCCAATCAGGCTAATAGTGGAATATTGCCAGAGAGATGCCAGATCCTAGACACAGACCTTCCCTTAGGCACAGCACAAAGGGAAGACCTAAAGCTGAGATTTAGTAAACATTGAGAAAAACTGATAAATCAGTCTCCATCCCAAACATTTGATATGATTGCAGGAATTTGAAACTGCGGTACATAGAAGTTAAAAGTAGCAATAAACATCTCAACTGCTGATTATATTAGTTCAAACCCCCACACTAGCACAGGGCCTAACAGAAGGAAAGGAATGCCTATATCCAGGCATACAAACTATTTACTTCATTGTCTATGGTCCTATCCAAAATGTATTGCTTTCAAAAACAATTTAAAAAAATGAGGCACATAAAAAGGTGCGGAAAAAACAGAACACTGCCAAGGAACAAAACAACCAACAGCACCAGATATCACAGATATCACACAGATATTGGAAGGGAATTTAACTATGATTAATATGTAAGAGGCTTAAAGGAATAGGTGGAAGATATGCAAGATCAAATGAATAATTTCAGCACAGTAGAAAACCATAAGGAAGAAGCAAATGGAAATAACTAGAAATGAAAAACACAGTAACAGAAATGAAGAAGGCCTTAGGTGGGCTCATCAATAGATTTGATTCAGCCAAGGAAAAAATCAGTGAAATCAAACAAACTGAATAACAAAGAGGAAAAAGAGTGACAACGAAAGAAAGAATAAAGCACCAAAGACACAATATCAAATGGTCTGATGTATTTCTAATTGAAAACTCAGAGGGTCAAGAGAGATAAAAGGGAGAAGAAGAGAGACTCGGGCAGACATGGCTGTGGCAGCATGCTTGTTCGTTTGCCACTTCTGCCTTTTTGAATATATGCTGAATAAAACTTATTTTTTGCTTCACTAAAAAAAAGGGGGGGTGTACAAGAAACATAAAAAGAATGGCTGAGAATTTTTCAAAATCAATGACAGTATCCAAACTGCAGAGAACACAGGGCAAGACTAGATAAGAAATACCTGTACTTACGCATATCCTATTCAAACGGCTGAAAGTAAAAGACAAAAAGAATAGAAAATTTTTAAGGCAGTCAGAGAAGAATGTACATTACATACAGAACAAAAATGATAAGAACTACAGTAGATTTCTTGTCAGGAACTATGCAAGCCAGCAGACGGTGAAGTATCTTTTAAATGCTGAAAAAAATAAACTATCAACCAAGAATTATACACTCAGTGACAAATATTTTTCAAAGATGAAGAAGAAATCAAGAATTTCTTAGGAAACCAAAAGCTGAGATAATTTCCAGGAGACCAAAACTATAAGGAATCTTAAAGAGGTTTTTCAAGTAGAAGGAATATGATGCCAGAGAGAAGCTTGGATCTACTCCCTAAAAAGGAAAAAAAAAAAAAAAAAAAAAACTGGAATTGAAATTAATGAAGATAAAATAAAATTTATCTCTTTTTTCTTATTTTTTTTCTTCTGAAAGATAACTGATAGTACAAAGCAAAAATAGTCAAAAGATATTGTATATTTATAGCATATGTAAAAGTAAAATATATGATAACAATAACACAGATTATTGGAGGAAGAAATTTGAAACACACTGGTATGAAGTTCTTATATCACATGAGATATGGTATATTATTATTTGGAGGTAGACTCTGATTAATTAAATATGCATATTTTAAACTCTAAGCCAGCACTAAAAATTGATTTTAAAAGAGGTAAAAATAATAAGTCAATAGTGGAGAAAAAAATAAAATCACAAAATATGGTCAATTAAAGAAGGAAAAGAAAAAAAGAACAAATGACAAAAATTAAAAACATCTAGCAAGGTGGTAGATTTTAAGCCAATCATATAAATAGTCATATTAAATGTTAAAATCTAAACACAACAATTAAAAAGGTAGAGATCATCTGATTGGATAATAAAAAAAGATACAACTATATGCTATCTACAAGAAGCATAAATAGATTAAAAATAAAAGTTTGAAAAATATGCCATATCAACAATTACCAAATGAGCTACAATTAATGATTAGATATATTAATATCAAATAAAGTATACTTCAGCATAAGAAATAATATCAGAGATATAGAGGAATATAGCATAGTAATAATGGAGACAAATCTCCAAGAAGATATAACAATCCTAAATGCATACATACCTAACAACAGATCCTCAGATGGGGCAAAAATTGATAATCTGAAAGGAGAAATAGACAAATCTACAATTATACTTGGAGACTTAAACACATCTCTCTCAATAATAAATATAGTAAGTATATACAGAAAATCAATAAGGACATAGAAAAGCTGGAAAGCTAGCAAACAACTTTACCTAATTTACATTTACAGAAAATTCCACACAACAGCAGCAGAATACACAATATTTTCATGTGCACACAGACATCATCAAGACAGACCATACTCAGGCCATGAAACAAACATTAACACAAGTAAAGAATATGAATAATATCAAATATATTTTGGACCATAGAGACATAAATAAATTAGCAGTAATAAAAACATTGTGGAAATTAGCAAACAATATCACTAATCTCACAAGCAAGTAAAATTTTGCTGAAGAACATTCAAAAGCGGCTGCAGCAGTGTATCAACAGGGAACTGCAAGAAATTCAGGCCAGACTCAGAAAAGCTCATGGAACCAGAATATCATTGCTGATGTCAGATGGATCATGGTTGAAAGCAGAGAATACCAGAAAAATGTTTACCTGTGTTTTATTGACTATACAAAGGCATTCGACTGTGTGAATCATAACAAATTATGGATAACATTGCAAAGAATGGGAATTCCCGAACACTTAACTGTGCTCATGAAGAACCTGTACATAGATCAGGAGTCAGTCTTTCAAACAGAACAAAGGGATATTGTGTGGTTTAAAGTCAGGAAAGGTATGCTTCAGGGTTGTATCCTTTCACCATATTTATTCAATCTGTATATGGAACAAATAATCTGAGAAGCTGGACTATATGAAGAAGAACAGGGCATCAGGATTGGAGGAAGACTCATTAATAACCTGAAATATGCATATGACACAGCCTCACTTGCTTAAAAGTGAAGAGGACTTGAAGCACTTACTGATGAAGATCAAAGTCTACAGCCTTTAATATGGATTACTCCTCAACATAAAGAAAACAAAAATCCTCACAACTTGAGAAATAAGCAACATCATGATACACGGAGAAAAGACTAAAGTAGTCAAGGATTTCATTTTACTTGGATCCACAATCAACAGCCATGGAAGCAGCAGTCAGAAAATCGAAAGATGTATTGCATCGTGCAAGTGTGCTACAAGAGACCTCTTTAAAGTGTTGAAAAGCAGAGATGTCACCTTGAGGACTAAAGTGCACCTGACCCAAGCCATGGTATTTTCAATCCCATCATATGCATGCAAAAGCTGGACAAAGAATAAGGAAAAATGAAGAAGAATTGATGTCTTTGAATTGTGGTGTTGGCGAAGAATATTGAATATACATCATGGATTGCCAAAAGAATGAACAGGTCTGTCTTGGAAGAAGTACAACCAGAATGCTCCTTAGAGGCAAGAATGACAAGAATACGTCTTACATACTTTGGACATGTTATTAGGGGGGATCAGTCCCTGAAGAAGGACATCATGCTTGGTAAATTAGTGGGTCAGCAAAAAAGAGGAAGACCCTCAAAGAGATGGATTGACACAGTGGCTGCAACAAAGGGCTCAAGTGTAACGATTGTGAGGACGACATAGGACTGGGCAGTGTTTCATTCTGTTGTACATAGGGTAGCTATGAGTCGGAACCGACTCAACGGCACCTAACAACAACAAAATACCTGGAAATTCCCCCAAAATAATTTGGAAAACAACACACTTCTAAATAACCAATGGATAATAGGGGAAGTTGTGAAGGTAATAAGACAATATTTTGAACTACATTGAAATAAAAATAGCTATCAAAATTTATGAAATTCACCTAAAGCAGTACTTAGAAGAAAATTCATATCAATAAATGTCTATATTAGAAAAGAAGAGTCCTAAATTAATACTCTAGACTGTCCTCTTAAGAAACTAAAAAGGTAAGATCAAGCAGAAGAAAGAAATAAAAAAAATTCATAACAGAATATTAATAGAAAAGTCAATGATATAAACAATTGGCTATTTGAAAAACCAATAAAAGATCAAAACAGCTCTAGGCAGACTGACAAAGAGAAAAAAAGAGAGGAAACATTAATTACCAATAATAAATATGAGAGGGAAAACTTCCTGCAGATTATTAAAAAGATAAAAAACAGACAATCAAATAATTGAATAACTATCAAATAATTGAATTCATACTTAAAAACTTTCAAACAAAGAAATCTCCTGGACCAGACATATTCACAGGTAAATTCCTCCAAACATTTAAGGAAGAAATAATAACAATTTATACGATACTGCCCAGAAAAAGAAGAGGCAGCAAACACTTCCCAACTCATTTTATGAGGCCAGTTTTATCTTTTTTTTTTAAATAATATTTTATTGTGTTTTTGGTGAAATTTACACAGCAATTTAGGTTCCCACTTGACAATTTTCACATAAGTTGTTCAGTAACATTAGTTACATTTATCACAATGTGTCAACATTCTCTTTAATTGTGTTCTGTTTGTTCAATTTCCAATATTCTAGTTTTCCTGCCCCCTTATCTTCTCGTCTTTGCTTTTGGGTAACTGTTGACATTTTGGTCTCATACAGATGGTTTCTAAGTAGAGCACCAATCTTACAGGAAATTTCCTTTATTTTGTGTGTCATTCTGCTATTTCACTAAAAAGTAATCTCAGGGAATAGGTTCCTTTTTAGGTTTAAATAGTGTTACAGGGCAATAGTCTCAGGGAGCCCTCTGTTCTCTACTCTTCCAGTTTGTCTAGCTATTTTTTTTTTTTTTTTTGGAAGAATTTGAGTTTTCTCTACATTTTTCTGCCATTCTATCCAGGACCACTGATTGTGACCCCAGTCAGAATGGTCAGTTGTTATAGCCAGGCACCATCTAATTTTCTGGTCTTGTTTCCTCTCTGAGTTTTAGTTACCGTCTTTACTCTTTTGCTCCTGGTGAGTAGAGACCAGTAGAAGTATCTTAGATAGCTGCTCACAAGCTTTTAAGATTCCAGACTCTACTCACATCACTAGGATGCAAACATGATTTTTGTGAACTATGTTATGCCAATTGACTGATGTGTACTATGAGACTATAGTTCTAAACTTTCAACCCAGAAAATCAATCCTGGAAGGTGTTTGATTATGTCTGAGTAGTATATCCACATTTGTGTCTTCAATGAATATATGTGCCTATACCCAAGTATTTTTATTTACATGCACATATGGATACTTCTATCTGTTCTTAGCTATGTATACACTTGTACCTACCCATATACCTATATACGTACACCCATCCATATGTGCTCAAACACACGCTTTTGCTTTGGTTGTGCTGTGCTTACAGTATCCACATTTGTTGTCACTTTTCTGATCACCAAATATAACTAATCTGTATAATCTAAAATGTGCTTTCCCCTCCCCACTCCTCTCCCTGATAACCACCAATGAATAGAATGAATGTTGGTCTCTCTCTATACTGTATCTATTCTTGTCTTCTTATAAAAGAGGGATCATACAATATTGGTCCTTATGTGCTTAATTTATTTCACGTAGCATTATGCTTTCCAGGTCCATCCATTTTATAATATGTTTTGTGGACTCATCATTTGTCTTTATGGTTACGTTGTTATCTTAGGCTGGGTTCTCTAGAGAAGCAAAACCAGTAAAGGGTATACGTTGTTATGAGTTGTTAGGTGCCATTGAGTCAGTTCCAACTAATGGTTACTCTATGTACAACAGAATGAAACATTGCCCAGTCCTCCTTCATCCTCACAATCATTATTATGCTTGAGCCCATTGTTGCAGTCACTGTGTCAATCTATCTTGTTGAGGATCTTCCTCTTTTTCGATAACCCAATAATTTGTCTAGCATGATGTCCATCTCCAGGGATAGGTCCCTCCTGATAACATGTACAAAGTATATAAGACAAAGTCTTGCCATCCTTGCTTCTAAGGAGTGTTCTGGCTGTATTTCTTCCAAGATAGGTATGTGCGTTCTTCTGACAGTCCATGGTATAGTCAATATTCTTCGCCAACACCATAATTCAAAGGTGTCAATTCTTCTTCGGTCTTCCTTATTCATTGTCCAGCTTTTGCATGCATATGAGGCAATTGAAAAGACCATGACTTGGGTCAGGTGCACCTTTGTCCTTAAAGTGATGTCTTTGCTTTTTAATACCTTAAAGAGGTCTTTTGCAACAGTCTTGTCCAATGCAATGCATCATATGATTTCTTGATTGCTGTTTCCATGGGTGTTGATTGTGGATCCAAGTAAAATGAAATCCTTGACAACTTCGATCTTTTCTCCATTTATCATGCTATTGCTTATTGGTCCAGTTTTGAGGATTTTTGCTTTCTTTATATTGAGGTGTAATCCATGCTGAAGGCTGTAGACTTTGATCCTCATCAGTAAGTGCCTCAAGTGCTATTCACATTCAGCCAGCAAGGTTGTGTCATCTGCATATTGCAGGTTGTTAATGAGTCTTCCTCCAACCCTGATGCCCCTTCCTTCTTCATATAGTTCAGCTTCTCAGATTATTTGCTCAGTATACAGACTGAATAGGTATGGTGAAAGGACACGACCCTGACACACACATTTCCTGACTTTAAACCACGCAATATCCCCTTGTTCTGCACAAACTACAGGCTCTTGATCTATATACAGGTTCCTCATGAGCACAATTAAGTGTTCTGGAATTCCCATTCTTTGCAATGTTATCCATAATTTGTTATGATCCACACA
>NW_004443955.1:1683115-1702399 GCF_000243295.1 Trichechus manatus latirostris | reverse complement strand
AATGCCTTTGTATAGTCAATAAAACACAGGTAAACATCTTTCTGGTATTCTCTGATTTCAGCCATGATCCATCTGAATCTGACATCAGCAATGATATTTCTTATTCCATGTCCTCTTCTGAATCCTGCTTGAATTTCTGGCAGTTCCCTGTAGATGTACTGCTGCTGCAACCACTTTTGAATGATCTTCAGCAAAATTTTACTTGTGTGTGATATTAATGATATTGTTCCATAATTTCCACATTCGGTTGGATCGCCTTTCTTTGGAATGGTTACAAATATGAATCTCTCACAGTCGGTTGACAACGTAGCTGTCTTCCATATTTCTTGTCATAGACAAGTGAGCACCTGCAGTGCTACATTCATTTGTTGAAACATCTCAATTGATATTTCATCAATTCCTGGAGCCTTGTTTTTCACCAATGCCTACAGTGCAACTTGGAGCTCTTCCTTCTGTACCATTGGCTCTTGATCATATGCTAACTCCTGAAATGGTTGAACTTTGACCAATTCTTCTCATTACAGTGACTCTGTGTATTCCTTCTATCTTCTTTTGATGCTTCCTGAGTCATTTAATATTTTCCCCGTAGAATCCTTAAATATTGCAACTCGAGGCCTGAATTTTTTCTTCAATTCTTTCAGCTTGAGAAAGGTTTAGTGTGTTTGTCTTAGGTTGGGTTCTCTAGAGAAGCAAAACCAGTAAAGCACATAAATATATATAGAGAGAGATTTATATCAAGGAAATGACTCACAAAGCTGTAGAGGCTGCAATGTCCCAAGTCCATGGGTCAAGATAGAGGCTTCTCCTGATTCATGTAGCCACAGGGACTGACGAACCCAAGATCAGGCCAGTGAGCAGGGATCTTTCTCACAAGCTGTGAAGATGGATGAATTCCAAGATTGGCAGGCAAGACGGCAGGTAAGCTGCTAGCTCAGGTCCCAAACCAGGGATCAGATGAACAGGGGCTGGCTGCAGGATCCAGCACTAGCAAAAAGCCCCCAAAATTTGCCAGAATGTCTGCTTATATTTGATGGAGGCCACACACCCAAGGAAACTCCCTTTCAACTGATTGGCTTCTCACTACAGATCCCATCATGGGGATAATCACATATTAAAACTAAACAGGGAAGTGATCACAATATTATAAGACTGCCAAAACACTGTGAATCATGGCCCAGCCAAGTTGACAAACAAACTTAACCATCACAGCATTCTTTGCTTTTGGTTTTCTATCCCCATGTCTTTGCACATTTCATAATTCTTTACTTTGTCTTCTCGAGGCATCCTTTGAAAACTTCTGTTCAGCTCTTTTACTTCATCATTTTTCCTTTTTAGTTTAGCTACTCTACTTTTAAGAGCAAGTTTCAGGTCTCTTCTGACATCCACTTTGGTCTTTTCTTTCTTTCCTGTCTTTTTAATGATCTCTTGCTTTCTTCATATGTGATGTTCTTGATGTCATTCCACAACTCATCTGTTCTTTGTTCATTAGTGTTCACTGTGTCAAATCTATTCTTGAGATGGTCTCTAAATTAGGTGGGATATACTCAAGGTTGTACTTTTTGCTCTCGTGGACTTGTTCTAATTTTCTTCAACTTCAACCTGAACTCGCATATGAGCAATTGATGGTCTGTTCCCCAGTTGACTGCTGGTGTTGTTCTGACTGATGATGTTGAGATTTTCCCTTATCTCTTTCCACATATGTAGTCAAATTGATTCCTGTTGTTGTGGATTGAATTTTATCCCCGAAAAATGTGTGTCAACTTGGTTAGGACACAATTTCCAGTATTGTGTGATTGTCCACCAGTTTGTCATCTGACATGATTTTCCTATGTGTTGTAAATCCTACTTGTATGGTGTTAGTTAAGCAGGACTCAATCTACAAGATTAGGTTGTATCTTCATTCAATCACTTTTGAGATATAAAAGAGAGAAACAATAAGAGAGACAGGGGACCTCCTACCACCAAGAATGAAGAATGAGGAAGGGAGTGCATCCTTTTGACCCAAGGTCCCTGTAATGAAAAGCTTCTAGACCAGGGGAATATTGATGACAAGGACCTATCTCCCAGAGCTGACAGAGAAAGCATTCCCCTGGAGCTGGCACCCTGAATTCAGACTTCTAGCCTCCTAGAAGCCATCCACTTGTGATGTTTCTGTTGTAGCAGCACTAGATAACTAAGATAGAATTTGGTCCCAAGAGGCTGGGGTGCTGCTCTAACAGATAACTAAAATGTGGAAATAGTTTTGAAACTGTGAATGGACAGAGACTGACAGAGTTTTAAACTGCCTAATAGTAAAAGCTAGATTGCCTTGAAGAGACTGTTGGTGGAATTATGGATGTTTTAAACAATTCTGGTGAGGACTCAGAAGGAAGTCAGAAGAGATGTTACACTGCAGAAGGCAAAGAGGGCAAGAAGCAGCGGCAGAGAAACGACAAAAGCAGAACCAGTAGACCAGCGTGAGACAGCACTGGAGCCAACCTATGGAGCGAGAGAGCTGAGTACCTTTGGCAGGAGCTTTCCTGGTCGAGTGGAGTGCTTCTGGGCACTTATTGGTGGAGCTAGGCTTGCCAACCCACAGAGCAAGAGTGCTCCGTGCCTTCCAGCCAAAGTTTACTGGCAGAGGAGGGTGCCTCCGGGCACTTATCTGTGGACCTGCAGAGCTTTGGAACACTTGCCCCAGCTAGGCAGTGAGGCCTAAAGGGCCAAGAGGTCAAGAATCCAGGAAACAGAAGCTTAAGAGACAAGGAGCACAGGAAGCAGAGCTGCCTCAGTGTCAAAGGGTAGGGCTATAACCTCTGGGTTCTCAAAGGGTGGAGTCGCCACTCAGATGAACAATGGTGCTGTCCAAGTGCAAGGGAGCATAGTTGCCCTTCCAGTGGACCTGGAAGGCAGAGCTGAAGCTCGGGGCCAAGCGGCCACAACCAGAATCCAGAGAGTGTGGCAAACACCCAGAGTCTGGAGGGCAGGGCCATTGCCTAAATAGTCTCAGAGAACAGTGGATTATTTTCAAGCCTTGACAGCTACTGTAATGTGTTTTGCTGATTTGCTTTGTTCATGTTATCCCTTCTTTACCCCCAATTTCTCCCATTTGTAATGGAAATGTATAGCTTGTGACTGTTCCACCATTGTATTTTGGAAGCAGATAACTTATATTCTAGATTTCACAAATGAAGAGGAATTTTTGGATTTTGCACTTGGAGTTGATTTAAGACTTTTGCTATGATATGATGGGGTAAATGTGTTTCACATATAGCAAGGACATGAATTTTGGGGGCCAAAAGGTGGAATGTTATGGATTGAATTGTGCCCCTCAAAAATGTGTGTCAACTTGGCTAGGCCATGATTCCCAGTATCGTGTGATTGTCCACCATTTTGTCATCTGATGTGATTTTCCTGTGTGCTGTAAATCATACCTCTATAATGTTAATGAGTGAGGTTTAGAGGCAGTTATGTTAATGAGGCCAGACTCAATCTACAAGATTAGATTGTATCTTCAGTCAATCTCTTTTGAGATATAAAAGAGAGAAGAAGAGAGACAGGAGGACCTCCTACCACCAAGAATGAATAATGAGGTGGGGAGTGCATCCTTTAGACCTGGGTTCCCTGTGCTGAGAAGCTCCTAGATCAGGGGAATATTGATGACAAGGACCTTCCCCCAGAGCTGACAGAGAAATTATTCCCCTGCAGCTGGCACCCTGAGTTCCAACTTCTAGCCTCCTAGACTGTTAAATTTCTCTTTGTTAAAGCCATCCACTTGTGGTATTTCTGTTGTAGCAATACCAGGTAACTGACACCTGTGTATTCCATCTGGTGAGTTCCACGAGTATAGTCGCAGTTTATGTTGTTGAAAAAAGGTATGTGCAGTAAAGAAGTCATTGGTCTTGCAATATTTTATCATGTGATCTCCAGTGTCATTTCTATCACCAAGGCCATATTCTCCAACTACCAGTCCTTCTTCTTTGTTTCTGACTTTCACATTTCAATTGCCAGTAATTTATTGATGCATCTTGATTGTGTGTTTGATAAATTTCAGATTGCAGAAGTTGGTAAAAATTTTCAATTTCTTCATCTTTGGCCTTAGTGGTTGGTGCATAAATTTGAATAATAGTCACATTAACTGGTCTTCCTTGTAGGTATATGGATATTATTCTATCACTGACAGAATTTGACTTCAGTCCTTGTTTCTGCAACTGGTCACGTGGTCATATCTGGTATTTAGAACTACCTTCTTCCACCACCCATTCCATATTCCCTTTACCCTCAGCAAGTACTTCACCTGATCATGGTTCTTCACCTGCTGGGGTGACCCAAACCTTTATTCCTAAAGGGTCTGAGCCATTAGTAGTCATGTTGGGTTACTGTAGTTTTCCACTGACTTTAATCACGAAGTTTGGTAGTACTAAGAGATGTGCTAAGGGATCTACTGCATTCTAGATATACTCTTCTTTACCTCCGTTATGTAATATCAATGTGATCCCTTCTTGGTAACCAGGATCAATCACACCAGCCAATATGGTAACTTCCTTCTTTGCCTGTTCATCCAGAAGCATAAGGAGCCCAAAATGACCAGGTGGCTTCTTAACTTCCAGTTCGTTGGAGTCTGTGATCTGTCTCCAGGTGGGAGCATTCCTATCTTCGGAACTAAGATCTCTAGACCTGTAGAACAAACAATTGCAGGGACGGGAAGCAAAAATATTGCAAGTGGTCACTCTGGGTAATAGTTAGTCGTACCACTCCAATTTCTACTCCTTGATTCCTGGACCCATGAATTCTGGCTATGGGAGAAACAGCACCATATACTGAATGCTGATTTAGAGCATATACAGCCTCCTGGAGAACATGGCCCCAACCTTGCAATGTATTGCACCTAGCTGGTGCCTAATTGTGTTTTTAGAAGGCCTTTCCATTGTTCTATCAATCCAACTGCTTCAGGATGATGGGGAACATGGTAAGAACAGTGAATTTCATTAGCAGGAGCCCAAGTACTGAATTTCACTTGCTGTGATGTGAGTCCCTTGCTGTGTGGGATACCATGATGGTGGATAACGCATTCTGTAAGTGCACAGATGGTAGTTTTGGCAGAAGCATTGTGTTCAGGGAAAGCAAATCCATATCCAGAGTAAGTGTCTATTCCAGTACAAACAAAATGCTGCTTTTTCCATGATGGAAGTGGTCTAATGTAATCAACCTGACACTAGGTTGCTGGCTGATCACCTAGAGGGATGGTGCCATATTGGGGACTCATTGCTGGTCTCTGCTGCTGGCAGATTGGGCATTCAGCAGTGGCTGTAGCCAAGTTGGCCTTGGTGAATGGAAGTCCATGTTGCTGAGCCCATGCATAACCTCCATCCCTGCCACCACAGCCACTTTGTTCATGAACTCATTGGGCTATGATGTGAGTGACTGGGGAAAGAGGATGACTGGTTTCCACAGAATGAGTCATCCTATCCACTTGATTGTTAAAATTCTCCTTTGCTGAGGTCACCCTTTGAGCATTCACATGAGACACAGATATCTTCACTTCTTTGGTTGATTCAGAGAGGTCTATCCACATTTCTCTTCAACATACCTCCTTGTGTCCAATTCTCCAATCATGTTCTTTCCATGCCCCTGAAAATACAGCCAAACCATTGACTATAGCCCAAGAATCACACAAGCAAAGTGCACAACTGGTTCTACTGCTGAAACTTTTACCCATTGGGAGGATTTCCCTTCATCTCTGACCTTCAAGAGGTCCTGTGATGTTGTCGTTGTCCACTTTCCAGTGGTGCCTCCATATCATGCAGAACTATCTGTAAACCCGGCACAAGTTTTCTCTTCCTCAGTCACTGATCATAAGGAACTACCCATGAGGCCATAGGGGCAAACTGGGAGAGAGCAGGTAATATGACAGGAGTGAAGACCATGGGCATTTGGGCCACTTCTTCATGCAACTTACTTGTGCCTTCAGGTCCTACTTGAGACCAATTCTGTATATACCACTTCCATTTAATGATGGATTGCTGTTGTGCATGTTCAATCTTATGGGTCAGACAACACGTAGTTCATGACGGCAGATCAGGTCACATGGTGACATGGTAATCCAAGCATTCAGTCTCTACTAAGTCCCAGTAACAAGCCAAAAGCTGTTTCTCAAAAGGAAAGCAGATATCTGCAGAGGATGGCAGGGCGTTGCTCCAAAATCCTTAGGATCTGTACTGAGATTCATCAACAGAAGCCTGCCAAAGACTCCAGACAACATCTCTATCTGCCACTGCCACTGCCACTTCAAGCACCGTTGGATCATCTGGATCATATGGCCCAAGTAGCAGAGCTGCTTGCATGGCAGCCTGAACCTGTTGCAGAACATTTTCTTGTTCTGGGCCCAACTATTTTCACAGTCCAAATAGGCAAGTTGAATGGGGTATGGTAGGAATCACAATCCCTGAATCCTTCAAATCTGTCACGGTGGCAATAATCTTTGCAATCCCTCGAGGAATGTGGTATTGCTTTTGCTTACTATTTTCTTAGATAGGGGCAGTTCTAATAGCTTTCACTTGGCTTTTCCTACCATAATAGCCCTTACTCCCTTTGTCAAGTCTCCAGTGTTGGGGTTCTGCCAGTTGCTGGTATATCTATTCCAATTATGCATTCTTGAACTGGGGAAGTCACTACAGGATGGGTTTGGGGACCTACTGGACCTACTGTGAGATGGACATGAGCTAAGACTCCATTAATAACCTGACCTCCATATTCCCCCACTCTGACTGATGGGCCACAGTGACGTTGTGGGTCTCCTGGAATTAGTGTCAGTTCAGAGCCAGCGTCCTGTAATCTCCAAAAAATGGGATTATTTCCTTTTCCCCAGTGAACAGTCACTCTCGTATAAGGCCACAGAACCCTTTGGGGAAGGTCGGGAGAGAGATTAACAGTATCAATTTTTGGCAGTGTAGTGAGATCCTTCCTCAAGAGGACTCAGCCTACCCTTTATTTAAGGGATTGTGGGTCTGTAAACTGACTCAAGTCTGGGAATTGTTTGAGGGGCCGTGATTCTCTATTCTGGCAATTGGAGTCAGAATGCCAATTCACTTGACCTAGAATTCTTCCGATTGTACAGATCAAGTTAATATTTAGTACATTCCCCATCTATTTCACTCCGATGGTCATCAAGACTAAGAAGCCAAATTCATAATTCCATATGAGTAAGACTGTTCTGATTACTGCTTTCACTCTGCTTTCCATTACAGTAACCATCTCCACCTTGTCTTTGTTGATTGAGTGCTGCTATTTGGCCTTTATCACCACGGGATTCAATCAGAACCATTGGAGTTAGGTGTCTTGATTCAGTTAGAGCAGCTTCCACTGTCAAATCTGACTTACATAAAATAGCAATCACAGCAGTCTTCAAGGATGCTAGGGCTCCCTTCAAAAATATGTTCCTCACCGTCATGGTAAAAGGTGTGTCCTCTGGCACTTTATGTGTATTCTGTAGATCTAACCTGATAAATCCACTCTAGCATGCCAATTTCCCTAAGGCTTTGGATACCTTCTTCTACAGTATACCAAGACAGGTCTGGTACTTCAAGCTGATTTATTATAGGCCACTAGGTAATCCATACTTCAGTGAACCAAACAAATAAACTATTAGATCATTTGGAATCTCTCAAGCTGAAACATTGAATGAAGAATCTCTGCTTACTGGGCCTATATAAATAAACTCAGGCCGATCAAAATTGATGTTGCTTGCACAGTTTTCCCACGCATAATAGCCATTCCCACACATATTCCTCAGGTTTCTGTTTGCACGTATTAGAAAAGTCAAGCAGGTTTTTTTTGGAGTGTAACATACCTCCTTCTCGATGACACTTTGTACTTCACCTTTTGGGGTTTACTGGGACTTAAGTCTAATTGTAGATATAGAAGCAAAAATGGGTGGTGGGGATGTGTTTTGACAGCATTCAGCAATGTCTTATAAGCCATCTGGCTCAGGCAATGTACCAGGCAATGACTCAGACTCCTCCTCAGGTGATGACTCAGATGCCACTCTACCAATCTCAAAGGCTTTTTAGACACAGTGGGGTTAATCTCATCAGACAGGTATGGAGGGGCTAATAGCTATGTTGGCAGAAGTGATTCAATGGAATTTAGGGGCTCAGCGTCCTCAGCTTCCTGATTATCTTCCCATACGTCCCTATCCCAGGTTTCAGGATACCTTTTCTTCCAATCAATGCCCTCATTTTAACTTCAGACCCCATTGGAGGTTGAGAATTCGATTGTCGTTATAATTCAGCCACGCTTACGATAAGACGCTGGGTTTGCTTTTCAGCAGTATCAGCTTTGTTACTACAAGAAATAAGGCTTTCTTTCAAGGCAGCAGTGACAAATTTGAGGTCATTTATGTGGCACTTGAGCTTTAACTCTGAACCCCTGAGCTCATCTCTTTCTTTCATGACTTTAGCAAAAGTGGGACCAACCAACCAGCTTCCTTATATTTCTCATCCTAACAAAATTGTAGAAAAGTATCAAGTCTGTGATCACCCAGAGCCTCACCTTTCATCAATACTTGATCTATTGGTGCTGATATTTTGCATATTTCTATTGCCACCACATGTTGTGGATTAGCAGTGCCCTCTTTACTACTGGAAGCAGAGTCATCAACATCTTTAAGACTAACCAGACTTGAGAACCAATTTAGAAATTTCATCCTTACAATTTTGTTTCTCTAGAACCACTCTCAGTACTAAATGTCTTAGTCTGGGTTCTCTAGAGAAGTAAAACCAGTGAAGTGTGTGTGTGTTTGTGTACAGAGAAAGAGAGATTTATATCAAGAAAATGGCTCTTGCAGTTGTAGAGGCTGAAGAGTCCCAAATTCGTGGGTCAGGCGTCAGGCTGGACACTTCTCCTGACTCACGTAGCTTCAAGGGCTGACAAACCCAAGATCAGTAGATCAGAAGTCAGACTGCTAGCTGAAGTCCCAAGAACCGGAGGTCAGATAATGATGAGTCGAATGCAGGATCCAGAGCACAGCAAAAGCCAGAGAGATTTGCCAGAAAGTCCATATATATATTGGATGCAAGCCACACCCCCAAGGAAACTCCCTTTCGACTGGTTGGCTGCTTACAGCAGATCTCATAAAGGAGGTGATTACATTGTCTCAGATCTTATTACGGAGGTGATTACATCATTACATAACTGTAAAACTACATCATAACTGCCAAACCACTGAGAATCATTGCCCAGCTAAGTTGATACATAACTCTAACCATGACAGTAGTATTCCATTATATGTATGTTCCACAATTTGCTTATCCATTCTTCAGTTGATGGGCACTTCAGTTGTTTACATTTATTTATTATTATGAATAAAGCAGCAATTAACATAGGTGTGTGTGTCTGTTCATGTCACTATTTTTAAGTTTCTAAGGTATATATGTAGGAGTGGGATTGCTGGATCATAGGGTAGTTCTAGTTCTAGTTTTTGAGAAAGTGTCATACTGTTTTTTATAGTAGTTGTACCATTTTACAGTCCCATCACCAATGGATAAGGGTTCACATCTCACCACATCCTCATCAACATTTGTTTTTATTTGTTTTTTTTTTTTTTTAATCAGTCTCATTTCAGCTAGGGTAATACAGTATCTCATTGTACTTTCGATTTGCATCTCTCTAATAGCTAATGATTGTGAACATCTTTTCATATGTTTGTTGGTTGCTTGGATGTCTTTTTTGGTGAAGGTTCTTTTCATATCCTTTGTCCATTTTATGACTGGGTTGTCTTTTTGTTGTTGAGTAGTTTTTGTTTTCCATAAATTTTAGGGATTAGACCTTTATTAGGTATGTCATTTCCACAAATTTTTCCCTAGTCTGTAGCTTGTTATTTACTCTCGTAAAAAAGTATTTTGATGAACATAGATTTTTTAATTTTAATGAGGTTCCATTTATCTATTTTGTCTTCTTCTATTCATTCACTTTGTTATGTTGGTTGTCTTTTTTACTAAAGATCATGTGTTATAGTTTTCCCCATGTTTTCTTCCAGGATTTTATGGTTTTAGGTTTAACTTTTAGATCTTTGATCCATTTTGAGTTAGTTTTTGGGTACGATGTGAGGCATGGATTCTGTTTCATTTTTCTGCACATAGATATCCAGTTTTCCCAGCACCATTTATTAAAAAAACTGTTTGTGCCCCATTGAATGGACTTTGAGGCCTTGTCGAAAATAAGTTGTCCATTGATGGCTGGGTTTAATTTGGAGTTCTCTATTCTGTTCCACTGGTCTATGTGGCTATCCTTGAACCAATACCAGGCTGTTTTGATTACAGTGGCTGTATAGTATGTTTTGATATAAGGGAATGTGAGGCTTCACTTTCTTCCTTGTTTTTTTCAATATTACTTTTCCCATTCAGGGTTTCTTTCTTTTCCATGTGAAGTTGGTCATTAGTTTTTCCATTTGAGTAAAAAATGTTGTTGGTATTTGGATTGGGATTGTGTTGTATCTGTAGATTATTTTAGGTAGAATTGACATTTTCACTATATTAAGTCTTCTAATGCTCATATGAAGTATTCCCTTTTCCCTGATGCCCTTGCAGTTTCTCCCAGTCCTACTGCTCATCTGTCTTGGGCCTCAGCAAGATTCAACAGTACTCTCTCACACTGCCACAGTCTCCCTTTGTCCCTTCCCAACTGCATGGCCTATGAAGTCCTATGGCTAATCTGTGCCACTTTAAATAATCCGGCTACAGCCTACTCAGTTTAGCTCCCTTTCTGTGCTCCCAGTTTGGGGTGTTGCTCAACTCGTTCCCAAAATGGCTGTGATGAGTGAGTCCTCCAGATGCTAGCAGGTAGGTTCACTCAGATTCTGTGCTGTCCCTGCTCCTCCTCTCCCCTACCTCTGGACTCAAACTCAACCCAACTCTCCAGCACCTCAGCAGCCATCATAGTTCTGAGATCTCAGTTTGTGCTTGTTTTTATTCCTTGTTTAGTGGGTTAGTTGCTGGGAGATAAAAAGGAGCAAATACTTCACCATCTTGACCCGCTCTCCTTCAGTTGTGCATTCTTAACTTGTATTGGCTGCTGCTGTGGAGAGAATGAATGATTCATGAGGCCAGGACTGGCTGGCTCACTCATGCCTATCTGCAGGATCATGAGGGCTGTCTGACCCTCACAAAGCATAAATGGGTGCATCCGCTCACTTTATTGTCTTACTCAACCCCTCCCAGCTTTATATGAATATAAAAACACAAAAAGAACACTAGATGAAAAACTAGTGAAATCTGAATAATTTCTGGAGCTTAATGTGATGGTTAAGGTTGTGTGTCAATTTGGCTGGGCCATGATTCTCAGTGGTTTGGCAGTTATGATGTAGTTTGGCAGCTATGCAATGATGTAATCACCTCCACAGTGAGATCTGATATAATATAATCACTTCCATGGTGAGATCTGCTGTGAGCAGCCAATCACTTGAAAGGGAGTTTCCTTGGAGCGTAGCGTACATTTAATATATGTGGACTTTCTGGCAAAGCTTGCTGGCTTTTGCTCAGTCTGGATCCTCATCCAACATCCAGTTCTTGGTACTTGAACTAGTAGCTTACCTTCAGATCTTGAGATTCGTCAGCCTCTATGGCCTGTAAGCCAGTTGCCTGCCATTTTACCTGCCAATCTTAGGGTTTGTCTGCCTCTGCAGCCTGTGAACCAGAGATCTGCTGTCTGACTTGCTGATCTTGGGTTCACCAGCCACTGCAGCTATGTGAGTGAGGAGAAGCCTCTGGCCTGACCCACAGACTTGGGAATTTCCAGCCTCTACAACCACATGAGCCATATATATATATATATATATATATATATAATGTGTGTGTGTGCTTATATATATGCTTCACTGGTTTTTCTTCTTTAGAGAATCCAGTCTAAGACACTTAGTTAATAGCACTGTATTGTTGTTGTTGCTGCTGTGTGCCAGAGAGTCAATTCTGACTCATAGTGACCCTATATGAGATTAGAACTGCCCCATAGGGTTTCTTAGGCTGTAATCTTTACAGGAGCAGATTACCAGGTCTTTTTTCCTGCAAGTGCCTGGTGGGTTCAAATTGCCACTCTCTCAGTTATTTTAACCATTGTACCACCCGGGCTTCTTAAAGATATTACACCAATGTTAATTTCTTAGTGTTTATAAGGTACATGGTTATGTAAGATGTTGGCATGGATTGAATAGTGTCCTCCAAAAACATATGTCAACTTGGCTATATCATGATTCCCAGTATTGTGTGGTTGTCCTCCATTTTGTGATCTGACTTAATTGTCTTATAAATCCTAATCTCTGTCTGTGGTTAATGAGTAAGGTTAGGCTATGTTAAAGAGGATTAGGGTGGGATGTAACACCCTTACTCAGGTCACGGTCCTGATATGATGTAAGAGGAGTTTCCCTGGGGTGTGGCCTGTATCACCTTTTATTGTACAAGAGATAAAAGGAGAAAGAAGTGAGCAGAGAGGGAGGGATGTTCTACAACTAAGAAAGAAGAGCTGGAAGAGGAGCACCTCCTTTGGACCAGGGATCCTTGCACTGAGAACCTCCTAGACCCAGGCAAAGACTGACGCCAAGACAAGAGGAGATCTCCAAGGAACACTTAACCCACAGATGTTGAAAAGACAAGGAACTTCCCTGAGAGCCAACAGAGAGAGAAAGACTTCCTCTAAAGCTGGTGCCATGAATTTGGACTTCTAGCCTCTTAAACTGTGAGAGAATAACTTTCTGTTTGTTAAAGCCATCTTCTTGTAGTATTTCTGTTATAGCAGTACTAGATAACTATGACAAATTTTGGAATAGGAGTAGGGTGCTGCTCTGAAAGATATCTAAAATGTGGAAGTGGTTTTGGAATTGAGTATTGGGTAGAGGCTCGAAGAGTTTTAAAATGCCTAATAGTAAAAGCCTAGATTGCCTTGAAGAGACTATTGGTGGCATTATGAACATTAAAGACAGTTCTGGTGAGGGCTCAGATGGAAGTAAAGACAGCTGTGACACTTGAGATGACACAGATGACGAGAAGCAGTGGCAGAGAAATGGTGGCAGTAGAACTAGGAGACTGGTTGGAGATAGCACAGGAGCTGAACCATGGAGCAAGACAGCTGAGTGTCTTTGGGCAGGAGGCTTTCTTGCAGAGTAGGGTGCCTCTGGGCACTTGTCAGCAGAGCTAGGCTTTCTGACCCATGGAGCAAGAGAACCAAGTGCTTTCGGGCCAAGCCTTACTGGCAGAGTGGTGTGCCTTGAGGGACTTATTGATAGGACTAAAGATCTTTGTAATACTTTCCAGAGCAGAGCAGAAGCTTAGCCTACACAAGAGGCCCAAGGGGGCTAAAGGCCAAGGAGTCAGGAAGCAGAGGCTGAAGAGACAAGGAGCATGGGAAGCAGAGCTGCTTTGGTGTCAAAGGGTAGGGCTATGATCTCTGGGTCTCAAAGGGTGGGGTTGTGGCCTCTGTAGTTTTAAAGGGTGGGGAACAGCGTTCTACGTTTCAAAGAGTCTGATCTTCACCAACTCTGTTCCAGAGTGTAGTGCTGCCACCTATGTGTGCCAGAGGGATGGGGCTGGATCCTCTGCCCAAAGCTGAAGGGGTGGGGCTACCATGTCCAAAAGGCAGAAGAATGGGGCCTACCAGGGTCAAGGGGATGAGGTCACCACTCAGTTGGACTAGGAGAATGGGGACACCCAAAGCCAAGGGTGCACAATTGCCATCCCAGTGGGCATGCAAGGGGAGTTGAAGCCCAAGGCCGAGGGGGCCTCCACCCAGAATCCAGAGGGCATGGCCAACATCTAGAGTCTGGAGGGCAGGGCCACTACCTAAATAGTTCAAAATATCTTCAGAAAGCCCATCAGATTTGTCAGCAGTGATTAAGCTTATCACTGTTGACCATGTGGTATGCATGATGCTAAGTGTTGATGTAGTCTCATGGCTTGTCCATTATTATTGTCTGTATTTTTAAATAAAACACTGATACTTCAAGAGTTTACATAAAACATGCAGCTAGTAATTAGCAGAGCTAGGGATGGAAATTGTGCCTCTGGATTCCAGAACCCAATCTCATTTCCTTGTATTATTCCAGGTGTTTGGATGTCCACACAGTGTGGTAAGAAAGTAAAATATTATTAGTACACCCCCCTACAACTGGAGCTACTAAAACCAACCAGTAAACAACCTTTGGCTCAGGTAAGTAGTAAACCCAGAGAAGCAGAAGAAGGGGCAGATTGCATTCCATGACAAGGGAGAAGTAGGAATATGATCAAATGTCCGCTTACATGTATGTGGTTTGTGAGGGGCACATGGTAGGAGTGAGGGTGCAGGGAAGTAGATGGAAGCAAACGGAACAATTGCCTTGAGTAAAAGTAAGAAAGAAGACTCTCATATAAGGTAAGGCCAGGTGGCAGCAGGCTTGACTAGTCTGAGAGAATCAGACCTGAAGAGAAGGACTCAGTCTAATAGTTATGTTCATACTCTAATCCTCTCTTCTAAGCTCAAGATCTGGATTTTGAATTTCCTACTGCCCTCTCTACTTAGCTATCTTGCAAGCATTTCAAACCCAAAAGATCCAAAACTAAAATTACCGCACAAACTTTTTTTTTTTTTGGCAAGGATTAGAAATCTCAGTAAATGGCGCTTTCACCCTCCCAGGTCCAAACCTGGAAGCCTGGATGCCACACTTTACTCTTCCCTCAATTTCCAGGCCCTGTTGATGAACCTGGTAAATTTATCTTAGAGCCAAGTACTTTTTCCAATCTCCACAGTCAACATCTATTTCAAGATTTCACTGTATTCCCCTGAACTATCACAATAGCCACCTCACTTTGCTCTCAGCCTTCAGCCTATTTATTTCCAATACAATTGGCAGCTGAGCACTTAATCAGACACTGTGCTTGTTACCGCTGTTACAGTCAAGAGATACCACAGAGGAGAAGGTACTTTTAAAATGTTGGTCTTACCATGTAACTGCCTTGCCTAATATCACTTCCATTTTGCCCTTGTGATAAATCGAATATCCTTGACACGGCTCCAATGTGATGGACAGTATCCCCCCAGCTTCATCTCTGACAACTGTCTCCTTTGTTCACTAAGTTCTAGACATTCCAGATACCTTTCACCCTAACCCTAACCCTAACCCTGGGACTTAAAACAATGATTTATCTTAATAAAATATCTTTTCTCAAATCTTCAGCTAACTACCTTCTATTCATTGGTCAAGTTTCCCCTTCCACCTTTTATTTTCTGACAGGTCTTCACAGACTTTCTTGTCTATTGATGTCCACTATGGCTAGCTCCTTGATTCACAGACTGGGGACTTCTCCTTCTCATAGGCTGCACTGGGGGAGGAAGAAGACTGGTGTCAGGTCTTACACTCTTGCCTCATGTGTCATTAGCCTGCTTGTTGGTAGACTGAAATGACAGCTATTTACATAGATCATGAGACACCATTCAGCATCCTCCCAGCCAGTGCTCTGCAGTCTGATCTAAATCAACAAGCACAATTCCTTGTTATGCAATAGTGAATTATAAAATTCTGTCAGGCATTGAGAAAAGAATTCTATACAAAAAAGGTATATTAAATGGACAATTACTGCATTACATGGTACAGTCATATTTTACCTTATTTTAGTTTTATTTAAGAGCCTGGTGATAATTAGTAGTTACTAAGCCTAGGAAAAGTAGGTAGTTCAATGGAGCTAGGTGACATGTAATGCACCCTGCTCTATCTATAATAAATGATAAGAGAAAGGAGAATTATTGTAAGATGTCCCTGGAGGAAGTCAATCCAGGAATACCTGAGAGAAAATATTGTTCTGGAAAAAATGACAACTTTCAACAACCAGAAAAGCAAGAACTAACTGAAGAACTGGAATGGCCAATTTTGTGACCTAGTAATTTATTAAGAAACATATGCATGTAAATTTTATAGTAGAAGTGGTCTCCAGTTAATGAATGCTTTATGCTCTATTTGTAAGTTTGTATATCTAACAAAAGTTACTATGATATCAATTCTGACTCACAGAGACCCTATAGGACAGAGTAGAACTGCCCCATAGGATTTCCAAGGAGTGCCGACCGTTTGGTTAGCAGCTGAGCTCTTAAACATTGTGCCACCAGGGCTCCATCTAACAGTTATTTCCAATTTATTACAGTTTTGATTACTCATTAAGTCAATGCATAAAAGCACAAAGTACCTGATAATGGACATCAATAATATTACAGAAACCTGATTATCATGTGTGACAATGTCTGCATGGGAGATTGCAGTCAGTAAGGAAATTATTTGTGGTTGTGACTTAGTTAAGACGTTGAACAAATCACCCATCTGTAATATTTTCTCTTGAAGTCAGGACTATAGCATGTGCTGGGGGACTCCCACCAGAGATAAGGTCCTTGGTGGCATTGGCTTAGCTAGTGATGGAAAGAATAGGGTGAGAGAAAGGTCCAGGTCTAGCAGTCAGGCAAGCTCAGGATAATGATCCAAGGGTGGATTGGAAGATGTTCAGGAATGTCATTATGGACTGGCAATAAATATAATAAAAGACAGGTGAAGGATGGAATGTAGTATAATTTTTAAAAACATGAAAATAAAAGAGGTTATTGAAAGATGATGGAGGGCTAATGGTCTGGAAGTGTCCCTGGATGGCAGAAATGGTTAATACTCGACTACTAGCTGGAATATTGATGATTTGAACATACCCGGAGTCTCCTCAGAAGATAGGCTTGGCGATCTGCTTTCAAAAGGCCACATCTGTGAAAAACCTAGGAGCTCTACTCATGGTAGCACACGCGGGATTGCCATGAATCAAAATCAACTTGATAGCAACTAACAACAACAACAATAATAGTCTGGAAGCAGAAATAGAGAAGGGTGTGCTAACCTGCTCCATCTGTTAAGCTGAGGTTGATAAGGAAGGAGTAGAATTCTAGAAAAGATGATTTTAAAGAAAATTGCATGGTCATAGGAAGTTCCAGATTACATCACAGTTAGGAAGGAAAAGGAGTGTAAGAAGAAAAGAGAAAGTCACTCTAGTAGATTATGATGATTTTCTCACTAACTAATCTGTGAGACACATAAGAATTACTTCATGAAAAAACTCAATAGTTAGAGTCAGTATGTAATGGATTACTCAAACTTTTGGGAGTGAAAGGATAAGCTGTTAATAATTATGTCTAGAAAGCAAGACTCTCCTGGGTAAACAGGGATGTGTGGTTGACCCCGTTGAGATAAAAAAAAAGTTTAGGAAATACTGACCGTTATATAACACTTTTGGAGATTCCTAATTCCCATGAGCATATTCACTTTTATGTAATGGCTGTTCATGTCACCAACACACTAGCACACATTGGAACACAGTTTCAGAAACATTGAGTGAAGCTTCCCCCAAAAGAGTCAGGCAAGAGTGGAGTGGGACTGAGATTAAGAAAAGGACCAGAGTTAACGCAAAGTGGATCATATGCCTAAGTGTAAAACACAAATCTATAAAAGTTCTAGGAGAAAAGCCAGGTGACACTGGATTTGGTAAAGAGTTTTTAAATGCAACACCAAAAGCACAATCCATGAAATAAAAAATTTATAAGTTGGACTTCATTAAATTAAAACTGAAAAATTCCACTTTGCAAAAGTCAATTAGGAGAATAAAAAGACAAGCCACATACTGGAAGAAAATAGTTGCAAAATGTATCTGATAAATGACTTTATCCAAAATATATGAAGAAAATTTACAATACAGTAATAAGAAAACAAACACCCCAATTAAAAATGGACAAAAATCTGGAGGCGTGGTCAACGTGGCGGACTAGTTAGACGCTTCCTATATCCCTCTTACACAAAAACCTGGAAAAACAAGCGATTTGATTCTGTGTGAGCATCTGACAGCCCTGAACAAGGCAAGGTTAAGAAACCCATCTGAGTCATACCGGAGAGGAAGATCATTTGGAAGAGGTGAGGAGCTCTAGAACCATGGCAGCGACACAGCAGAGACACAGCCACGCAGGGCTGCGGTGAAGCAGGCAAACAGCTGTGCTGTACACATGCTCCAGAAGCAGCTTCCGCACTGAGAGAGACCTAGCAGCAGAGGTTCTGCTTGGACACTCCGAACCAGTGAAGAGCAGCTCCCAAGAGGTTAGGATACATACATGCGTGCACCCTTTCGCGGCACTTAAAAAAAAAAAAGCTCATTTGGGAAAAACCTCTCTTCCTTTTACCACCTCCCTCCCCGCTCTGCACCTGGAGCCACTGGGCTGGAAATAGATCTCAAAAGGCTCCCTGACCCATTCTCCTGGCCATGGAGAGGGAACAAATAAGCTGCTGGCTCCTCTAGGCCAGGAGCTCAGGGTCAGCACAACTCCTTTGCTGGCCATAGAAATCAGCGTCCACAGACTCAGTGCCATACACCCCTGTATAGACTTGTGGGGACCCATCTCAATGGCGTTGGCCCTCACAATCACAGTATAACAGGGCAAACATCTGAAGTTTAACTTCAACTGCTTCAGGTGTGAACTGGCAGATTTGTGATCCTCGAAACAGCCCTGTTCCTCAAGTAGGCATTTTATCGATCTGCAGCAAGGTCTTGAGGACTGCTGATAGCTTCTGAAGTGCCTAGTCACCTGCTACAGGAGTTCAGGAAGGAGTGGTGCCCTCCAGTCTTTGCAGTCAACATAGTGGGGTGCTCTTAGCCCAGCTGCAGAACTCACCTACCTATTCACCTTGGAGAATAGGGACACACTTTTCTTTCAGACTCTCAGGGGCAGCCACTGGCCCCCTGCCTGGCTCAGCAAGTGATCACCTACCACAGCCACAGTCCAGTGCCTACACCAATCACCCATGGCTCTCTAGGACTGGGGGTGAGAGCCTGCTTCACACACTTGGTGATCTACTGCCTACACACCCGAGCTGATCCCATACAGGAAATTTTAACAAACTCCAGCGTGCACATACTTAGTTACAGAACCAACTACCTGGTGACAGGACATTAGAGATCAAAAGGTGTCAAAAATCAAACTAGTGCACACGAGCTGCCTATTTGGGCATATAAAAACAAAACAAAATAAAAAGCAAGGTCTCACTAAGCAAACACAAAATAAAATTATAATAAATTATTGATGGCTCGGAGACAACAGTCAATATCAAGTCACATAAAGAGGCATCCATGATGGCTTCAGCAACTCCCAAAATAAAGAATCAATGAATTCTCTGGAGGAAGAGAACTTCTTGGAATTACCAGAGACAGAATACAAAAGATTAATATACAGAACTCTTCTAGAAATAAGAAAGGAAATTCGACAAAATGCAGAAAC
>NW_004443955.1:1668860-1677740 GCF_000243295.1 Trichechus manatus latirostris | reverse complement strand
TCCATCACCCAGAACTAAAACATTTCCGAGGCCAACTCTTCAGACAGGGTTTGTACTGGACTGTGGGACATAAAGTGATACTTGTGAAGAATGTGCCTCTTAGTCAAGTAGATACAAGAGACCAAAGGGGCGGCTTCTGTCCGGAGGTGAGAGGGGAAGGCAGAGAGAGTTAGGAGCTGGTTGAATGTTCATGGGGAATCAGGCTCGGAGGGGAGGAGTGTGCTGTTGCAGAATGGGGTGAGGGGTTGGGGTCTCATAACAATGTATGTTAAAAAATAAATAAATAAATAAAAATTAAAAAGAAATCTGAACAGACACATCACCAAAGAAGATATACACATGACAACTAACTATATGAAAAGATATTCAAAAGTGTTTGTCAGTACTAAATTCCAAAATAAAATAGCAATGAGATACCACTACATATCTATTAAAATGGCTAAAATCGGGATTCTGGGAAGGTGGCAGTGTAAATAGATCATTGTTTGAACCCTCCCCCACAAATACTACACGAAATACAAGAAAATGGTGCTCGGCCTGGAGGGACTCTGAATTAGGGAGTAGAAGAAAGCAGTGGGGAACTGCAGACAGGCAAATATCAATTAATCAACAGTTGCATATAGGAAAATTTTTTCTCCCACCATCCCTGCACCTACCCCAGCCATGCAGGTCTCTAAGTCCTGTGAACTGGAGAAGTGGCCCCAGCAAAAACGCCTGCTTCCCTAACCACCACACTCCCAGCCTGGGAAAAGAGACTGGACCTTAATCTTCTCTAAAATTAACAAGGCAGACCTCCCTGGGGAACCATTTGGAGTGTTCCAGAACCTCCCCCACCCAGACACTGTCAGCTTCAAACTACTGTGATTTGCTACAGAAGATCCCTGTAGTGGAGTCTGTTCTCATAGTCAACAGTGTACCTGCCTCCCAGTGCATCCCATAGCTCAGGCCTCTGAAACCAATAGGATGGACTTCGCAGAGAGTAAGTCTGGGTCTATCTGCTCCTCATTCTGGTTAGTTCTGAGGGTTGCTGACTAAGTCTGCTGCTTGCTAGGAAGTAGGCATTTTGAGTGGAGGGTACACTGACAGCCAACATACTATTGGGAGGGTTCTGATAGCAAAAACGTAGACCGCTAGGGGTTGGTTCAGAGTCTGACAACCTCTCCCCCACCCAATAACTGCCAGCTGCTGGACTGATAAACACTCCTACAGAAAATTCCTTACAGTGGAGCCAGGAGGAGAGCCACCTAAGTGAAGATGGCTCCCCCAACAAACACACGGCCACTAGGGCTAAGAAAACAACAAGATAGATCTCTCAATGGTCCTTTTTGAGTTCCAGTCTCTCCTCCTCCTGAAATGTAGGAAGTCTGCCTGTGCTTCCCTTGAATGTCAGCTCAGATATAAGCAACTCCCACTGACCAGGGAAGGAAGACTTGGGCAAAACCAGAGGGCAACACCCAGCCCTGAAAGGGGTTTAGTTGGTATGGGTTTTATGACTGAAAACATGGTTTCAGAAACACAGAAGGGAAGGGAATAATAACCAGACAGAAAGAGAGGAATGCATCCCCTGGTGGACAGATTAATGCACAATGTCTAGCCTGAGTGGTGGTGCCTGCTGGTGGAGAGATTGACCACAGCGCATTCTCTGATGTGTTTGGGAAACCCTGAAAGTTGAAAGCCAAGATCTGGAACTTTCAAAACCTAAATAAACCAGAGAAGGAGAAGGAGCTATCACAGGGAGGAAGAGGAAATGGTAATCAAAGACCAAAAGCTCTGCCGGTCTATGAGTTTTCTGCACAAACTAGTGCAGACAAAAAACACCAAATACTGTGGAGAACTGAGAAAGTTAACACCCTTGAAAATCCCAACGCTATAACAAAAAATCACAAAACACACAAAGAACAGAGAAGCAATGGCCCATGCAAAGGAAAGACAAAGAGACTGAAAGTGCATTTAGAGATATCTGAAAAATTAAAAAAAAAAAAACAACCAAAAGAAGCACATAATACAACGCTAAACATAATTAAAGAGCTAAAGAAAAATATAGACAAAGACTTAAAGATATAAGGAAAACAATACAAGAACAAAATGAGCATATAAAAAAAGAGAGAGAGAGATACTGCAACTGAAAGGGACAATAACTGAAACCAAAAACACAATAGAAGGACTTATCAACAGATTTGATCAGACAGAAGAAATAATCAGCAAATTAGAGAATTAGAGGAGAATAATCAGCAAATTACAGAGGCTGAAGGGCTGAGCACAGATTAATGGAACAATGGGACAATAAAAAGAGACCTAATATATGCATCTTGGGATCCAGAAGGAGATGAGAGAGAGAGAAAGAAAGTATACTTAAAGAAATGATAGAAAATTTCCCAATTCTAATGAAGGACATGAATCTACAAATTCAAGTAGCTCAAAGAACTCCAGGCAGGATAAACTCAAAGAGATCTACACCAAGACACATCATAGTTAGTCTATCAAAAAGTAAAGATAAAGAGAAAATCCTGAAAGCAGCGAGAGAGAAGCAAGCAGTCACATACAGAGAATCCCCATAAGATTAAATGTCAATTTCTCCTGAGAAACATTGGAGAGCAGAAGGCAATGGAAAATAAAGTGCTGAAAGAAAAAAAAAAAAAAACTGTCAACCAAGAATACTATGCACAGCAAAACTGTCCTTTAAGAATGAGGGTGAAATTAAAACATTCTCAGACAAAAGAAGCAAAGAGAGTTCATATCCACCAGACCAGCTGTCTTAGTTATCTAGTGCTGCTATAACAGAAATATCACAAGTCGATGCCTTTAACAAAGAGAAATTTATTCTCTCACAGTCTAGGAGGCTGAAAGTCTGAATTCAGGGTGTCATCTCCAGGGGAATGCTTTCTCTCTCTGTTGGCTCTGGAGGAAGGTCCTTCTCATCCATCTTCCCCTGGTCTAGGAGCTTCTTAGAGCAGGGACTCTGCGTCCAAAATACATGCTCCCCTCCTGGTTCTTCATTCTTGGTGGCATGAAGTCCCTCTCCTCTCTGTTCACTTCTCTCTTTTATATCTCAAAAGAGATTGACTCAAGATACAACCTAATCCTGTAGATTGAGTCCTGCCTCATTAACATAACTACCTCTAATCCTGCCTCATTAACATCATAGAGATTAGAATTTACAACACATAGGATAATCACATCAGATCACAAAATGATGGAAAACCACTCAATACAGGTAATCATGGCCTAGCTAAGTTGACATACATTTTTGTGGGGTACAATTCAACCCATAACACCAACCCTATAAAAAATACTAATGGGAGGTCTGTAAATGGATGGGAAAAGACACTAGAATATAATTCAAAGCTATGCATAAAAAGAAAGATGCCTTTTAAAGGAAACTACATGGACAAGTGTAAGAGCTAGAAATAAGATAGTCATGCTTGATCATTCTAATTGTTTTCTCCTTCATACTTTTTTTAATAACAAATAAAAATGCGAAAAGCAAGAATATTATGTTACAGGGCACATGAAATACAAAGATGTAATTAGTGATAACAACAACAGAGTGGGGAGAGGAACTGTTGAATGAAAGTGGATACCAACTTACCCTAGGATGTTATAAATATAAGCTGTTAAATGTAATATTCATGATAACCACTAAGTAAATACATAAAAAACATACACAAAAGGGAAGGAGAAGGAAATCAAAATAGCTCACTACAATAAACCAACAAAATACAAAAGCAAGCAATAGTAAAGGACAAAGACAAAGACTGCATAATACACACACACAACAAATAACAAAATGGCAGAAGTAAGTCACTTCTTACTGGTAATTGCAGTAAATGTAAATGGACTAAATACTCCAATCAAAAAGTAGAGAGTGGTAGAATGGAAAAAAACATGATCCAACTATACTCTATTTACAAGAGACACATCTTACACTCAAGGAAACAAATAGGTTGAAAGTGAAAGGATGGAAAAAATATCCCATGCCAATAACCAAAAGAGAGTTGGGTTGGCAATTTTAATATCAAACTAAATAGACTTTAAGATGCATTTTTTTAGAAGATGTAAAGGTGGACATTATATAGTGATAAAAGTGTCAGTTAATCAAGAAGATTTAACAATCATAAATGTATATATGCAACCAACAATGGAGCACCTCAATATATAAAGAAAACACTGATAGAATTGAAGGGAGAAATAGATACCCAACCACTACAATAATAGTTGGAGACTTCAATACATCACTTTCAATATTGGACAGAACATCTAGAAAGAAAGTCAACAAGGAAACAGAAGATAGTAATGACACTATAAAACAATTCAACTTAACAGACATATATAAAACACTCTACCCAACAATAACATGATATACATTCTACTCCAGTGCACCTAGATCATTTTTCAAGATAAACTACATGTTAGGTCACGAGGAAATTATTGATAAATTTAAAAATATCAAAATCATACAAATTATTTTCTCATAACAACAGAGTGAATGTAGAAATCAATAACAGAAAAAAACAAGCAAATACACAAACATATGGAAATTAAACAACACACTATTAAACTACCAATGGGTCAAAAATGAAATCAAAACATAAATCACAAATTTCTTAGAATCAAATGAAAATAAAACCACAACATACCAAAACTTATGGGATGCAGTGAAGGCAGTACTCAGAGGGAAAAATATAGTGATAAATGTTTACATGAAAAAAACAATGATCTCAGATCAACAGCCTAACTCAACAACTCTGGGAACCTGAAAGAGAAGTGCAAACTAAGCCTAAACCTACCTGAAGAAACAAAATAGCAAAGCTCAGATCAGAAACAAATAAAACAAAAAACTGAAAAACAATAGAAAGAATCAAGGCAGATTAACCAGTAAGCAAGGTTCGCACTGGCTTATGGTAAGGAAAGCATGCACAGCTTAATTGTGTTTACTTACTAATCTGTAGTGAACAATTTCACACATCTTTGATGTGGTGAAAAACAGCTGAAATTGTGCACTATAGATTAGTAAGTAAGCACAAGTAAGCCCATTGGTAACTTGCTTATTGGGTAATCCGTCCCTGGAGAGAATCAGTAAAACCATAGCTTGGTTCTTTGAAAACATCAATAAAATTGATAAAACTTTAGCTAGGCTGACAAAGAAAAAAAGAGAAAGGATGCAAATAACCAAAATAAGAAATGAAAGATGGAACATTACCACTGATCCAATAGAAATGAGAGAATTATTTCACAGAATATGATGAACAACTACATGGCAATAAACTGGATAACTTGGATGAAATGGACAAATTCTTAGAAGCACACACAACCTACCCAAACTGACTCAAGAGAAAATAGAAAGTCTCAACAGACCCATAACAAGTGAAGAGATCGAATCAGTGATCAAAAACCACCTAACAGAAAAAAAAAAAATCCTGGACCAGACGGCTTCACGGGGGAATTCTATCAAACTTTTAGAGAAGAATTAACACCAATACTGTTAACATTCCTCCAAAAGATAGAGAAGGAAGGACTACTCCCAATTCATTCTATGAAGCAAACATAACCCTGATACCTAAGCTAGACAAAGACACCACAAGAAAAGAAAACTACAGTCCAATATCTCTTATGAATATAGATGCAAAAATACTCAACAAAATACTAGTGAACAGAATCCCAACAGCATATTAAAATAGTTATAACCATCACCAAGTGAGATTTATTCCAGGAATACAGACATGGTTGAACAATAGAAAATCAATCAATGTAACACATCACATCAATAGAAGAAAGGAAAAGAACCACATGATCATTTCTATGGATGCATAAAAAGCATTTGATAAAATCCACCACCGTTTCTTGATGAAAATCTTAAATAAGATTGGAATAGAAGGGAAATTCCTCAATATGACTCAGGGTATATATGAAAAGCCAACAGCCAACCTTATACTTAATGCAGAAAGACTGAGAGCTTTCCCCTTGAAATCAGGAACAAGACAAGTATGCCCAGTCTCACCACTTCTATTCAATATTGTATTAGAAATCCTAGCCAGAGCAATAAGACAAGAAATAGAAATAAAGAGTATCCAGACTGGAAAAGAAGTAAAATGATCCCTATTTGCAGATGACATGATTCTGTATATAGAAAATCCCAGAATCCACAATAAAGCTTTTAGAGCTAATACAGGAATTTAGCAAAGTTACAGGGCACAATGTACACAAAAATCAGCTAAGTTTCTCTACATCAGCAATAAGAAATCTGAAACGGAAATTAGGGAAATGATTCCATTTACAATAGCATCTAAGAGAATAAAATAACTAGGGACAGAGGGACTTATACAATGAAAACTTTAAAACAATGCTAAAAGAAATTACAGAACATTTAAGAAAATGGAAAGATTTTCCATGTTCACGAACTGAAGACTTAATATTGTTATTCTGTCAATACTACCCAAAGTAATCTATAGAATCAACACAATTCCGATCAAAATTCCAACAGTCTTGTTTACAGAAATAGAAAAAACAATCCTCAACTTTATATGGAATGACAAGAAGCCTCTAATAGCTAACGCAATGTTGAAAGATAACAAAGTAGGAGGACCCACACTTCCTGATCTCAAAACTTATTACACAGCTACAGTAATCAAAACAGCTTTTTACTGGTATAACTGTAGACACATAGACCAATGAAAGAAAATTAAGAGTCCAGAAATAAATCTGTATGCTGTCAGCTGATTTTTGACAAGGGTGCTAAGTCCGTTCAATGGATGAAGAAGAGTATCTTCAATAAATGATGTTGGGAAAATGGTATTTCCACATGCAGGAAAATGAAACAAGATCCATGTCTCATACCACACACAAAAACAAATTCAAAATGGATTAAGGACCTAAATATGAAAAAAAAAAAAACCATAAAATTCTTAGAAGAAAATGCAGGAGCAATGCTTTCAAGCCAAGCTTTTCACAATAAGCCCCTTGCTGTCTATAAACCTGATTCCAACTCATAGAGACAATATACGAGAGTAGAACTGCACCATAGGGTTTTCAAGGAGCGTCTTGTGGATTTGAACGGCCAAGCTTTTGTTTAGCATCTGAGCTATTAACCACTGTGCCACTAAGGCTCCACTTTTAACAATAGATTATCTACTATGATAACAAAAGCATAAATAGCTAAAGACAAAATAAATAAATGGAACTTCATAAAAATTAAAAACTTATTCATCCAAACACTTTACCAAAAAAGTGAAAAACAAGCCACCAACTGGGAGAATATCTTCAGAAATCACATATCCAATAAGAATCTAACAACCAAAATATATCTATAATTTTGACAATTTAACAACAAAAAGACAAATAATCCAATCATAAAATGGGCAAAGGACTTGAATAGACATTTTGCCAGAGGACATTCAAATGGCCACCAAAACACATGAAAAGATATTCAATGTCATTAGCCATCAGAAATGCAAAGCAAAATCACAATTAGATATTATTTCTCTCCCAGTAGGATGAATAATATTTAAAAAAAAAGAAAATAACAAATGTTGCAAGGATTTGGGAAAATTGGAACCCTTATCCATTGCTGATGGGAATGCAAAATGGTACAGCTGTTGTGGAAAACAGTGTGGAGGTTCCTCAAAAAACTAAAAATAGAACTACCATATGACCCAGCAATTCCACTCCTATGTATGTACCCAAAAGAAATGTAAGCATAGATTCAGAGTCTTGTACACCAATGTTCATTGCAGCACTATTCACAACAGTCAAAAGTTGGAAACAACCTAAATGCCCATCAACAAATGAATGGGTATACAAAATTTACATGCATACAATGGAATCCTACTCATCCAGTAGAAGAAACGAAATCCGAATACATGCTACAATATGGATGGAGCTTGGAGATATTATGGTGAGTGAAATAAGTCAATTACAAAATGAAAAATATTGTAAGACTTCACTTATGTAAAAAGACAAGAAAAGGCAAATGTATAGAGTCCAAAGTTTATTAGTGGTTAGCAGGGGTAGAAGAAGGGGAAACAGGAGTTAACAGTGGTGAAAAAAATCACATTGATTAAGAGTAGAGATGCACAGCCAATTACTGTAATTGCAATCAATAAGTTGGACATCCGTAAAAAGCTGAATTTGCAAAAATTGTGATAGATATATTAACAACAACGAAGAAAAAAAAGAGTAGCTGCTGAGCCTGCTTAGGTACAACCAAACACCTCATAAGATTTGGTTCCCAGATTTAGAGGTTTAGTGTCATGGTTTCTTGGGACATCCCAGTTAATTGGCCTAATAACGTGTTTAGTGTTTCTATTCTACTTCCTAGTTTGTTGTGTAGTACCTGGGGTCTTAAAAGCTTTCAAGTGGCCATCCAAGGCACAACAATTGTTCTCTGTTCTCCTGAAGCAACACAGGAAGGAGAGTCAGGAATAGGAGGAGGAAATGGACTCTGTGACTAATTACCTCCATGAACAAAAAACCAAAACCAAATCCATTGCAGTCAAGTGAGTTCCAACTCATAGTGATCCTATAGGACAGAGTATAAGGTTTCCAAGTCTGTAATTTTTTTTTTCAGAAGCAGACTCTACATCTTTCTCCCACAGAGCAGCTGATGTGTTTAAGCCACCAACCATTTGGTTAGAAGCTGAGCACTTAACCACTGTGCCGCCAGGGCTCCACCATGTACAACTGCTTCCTTTACAAAAAAAAAAGTAAGAACTGAATGTTCCCTGGATACAATTACTGAACATTTTGATCAAAGATGATATAGAAGAATCCTAATCAAAAAGAAGAAAATGCAGGCCATCCAAGAAGCTCAACGAACCCCATATAGAAGAGACCTCAAAAGAAAATCACCAAGACATATCATATTCACACTCGCCAAAACTAAAG
>NW_004443955.1:1641328-1663135 GCF_000243295.1 Trichechus manatus latirostris | reverse complement strand
AGAACAGAACTTCAAATTGTCATGGACTGTAGACTTTCTGGAGCCTTGACGGCTGGATGAACCCCTGAAATTATTGTCCTGAGATAATCTTTAATCTTTAAACCAAAATATTTCCTGAAGTCCTCTTCAAACCGTAGTTTAGTTTAACTAGTGAAAAATTACTACCTTGAACATTAGGCTATTTTAAGAACTATCTATATGGGATCAAATTGAAAACAACAAATCGAAAGATTAGATAGGAACCTTAGGGGGTAGTGAGTTTATGCAAATGGGGGAGGAAAAACTCAGAAAAGGAGGGTTATAATGTTTGCACGACTCAAACAGTGTAATCAGTGTCACTGAATTGTACATGTAGAAACTGTTGAATTTGTGTATGTTTTGCTGTGTATATTCTCAACAACAATAACAAAGTAAACAAAATTTAAAAAAAAAAAAGAATGGCTAAAACAAAAAAAATCTGACATTACTAAATCCTGATGAGGATGCAGAATATGAGGAAGTTTTATTCATTGCTGATGGGAGTGCAATATGGTACAGCTATTTTGGAATTTGTGAATGTCAGTTTGTCATACCGTGGTGGCTTGCATGTTGCTGTGATACTGGAAGTTTAGCCAGGGGTAAACAGGGTCAACCTTGCTGGACAGGTTTCAGTAGAGCTTCCAAACTAAGACAGACTAGGAAGAAGGACCTGGCAGTCTAATTTTGAAAAAATTGACCCGTGAAAACCTTATAAATATCAGTGGAACATTGTCTGATATACTGCCAGAAGACGAGCTCCTCAGGTTGAAAGGCACTCAAAATATGACTCGGTCAGTAATAGATAATATCCATATGCCTACAAGGAAGACAAGTTAATACAACTATTATTCAAACTTATGCACCAACCACTAAGGCCAAAGATGAAGAAATTGAAGACTTTTACCAATTTCCACAGTCTGAAGTTGATCAAATATGCAATCAAAATGCATTGATAATTACTGGTGATTGGAATGAGAAAGTTGGAATCAAAGAAAAAGAATTGGAAGTTGAAAAATATGGCTTTGGTGATAGAATTGATGCCTTTGAATTATGGTGTTGGTGAAGAATATTGAATATACCAAGGACTGCCAAAATAATGAACAAATCTGTTTTGGAAGAAGTACAACCAGGATGTTCATTAGAAGCAAAAGTGAAGAGACTTCCTCTCACATACTTTAGATATGTTATCGGGAGGGACCAAACCCTGGAGAAGGACATCATGCTGGGTAAAGTAGAGGGTTAGTGAAAAAGAGAAGGACCTTCAGTGAGATGGATTGACACAGTGGCTGCAACAATGGGCTCAAGCATGACAATTGTGAGGATGGCACAGGACCAGGCAGTGTTTCATTCTGTTGTACTTGGGATCGCTATGTGTTGGAACCTACTTGATGGTGCCTAATAACTACAACATCCATATGGGGGAAAATAAACTCTTACCTCCTAGTTCATGCCATTCACAGAAATTTAATTTTGGTTGTTTATATAATCTAGTTACATATAAAAGACAAAATAAAGTTTTAGATGATAGTAAAAGATAATATCTTCATGATCTTCAAGTTAGGAAAAATTTCTCAAACAGGAAACAAAACATCCTGAACACTTACAAAAAGATTGATAAATCTGACTACGATAGAATTAAAAATTTCTCTTACTCAAAGGATTTCATAAGAAAATGAAAAGGCAAGCTATAGAGCGGTAGAAGATATTTGCAACACATATAACAACAAATAGTTCATTCTCAAAATAAATTTTTTCAAAATTTATAAATAAATAAGACAGAGAACACATAGAAAAATTGTCAAGGCACTTGAACATGAAGTTCAGAAGAAAGAAAATCCAAGTTGCCAGGGAATATATTAAAATGTCATTAAAATGCAAAGGAAACTAAAATGGGATTCCAGTAATCATCCACCAGAATTACTACCATCAAAAGTCTGACACTACCAAATTTTGCAAGAATATGGAGTACCTGTAACTGTGATGATGGGAGAGTAAACTGGCACAATAACTTTGGAATAAAATTTGGTATCATTTACAAAAAGTGAAGTGCACCGAATTAAAAACAAATGTCCATCAATATTAAAACAGATAGATACATTGCCATATATTTACACAATATATTACTGTACAACAATGAAAATACACAAAATGCAGAAATACACAATAACTTAGATGCTCTTACAAATATTTAGAAAACTATGTCAGAAACAAAAGAATACCTACTATGTGATTTCATTCATATAAAAGTCAGTAATAAGAAAAACTCCACAATAATGTATAAGGTTGCAACTTATAAAGAAATCAAAGCAGTGATCATCATAAATGTGAGGAAAGAATTGTTACCTTGATGGAGATTTGGACAGGCTAATAAGGGACTTTTTTTCATCTAGTTGGGGTTTCAAGGATGTTCCATTACAGTATTTTTCATCATGTACTCATTGTCTTTATAAATTCTATTTATGAAAAGAAAAGGTACAAGAGAAAAAAAAAAGGATGAGAGGCAATTCCTATAAGAGAGGAAACTTAAGTGTTTTACATTCTACATAGTATATATTTAAATTCAAGAATTCCATGTATCTATGAAGTTATGAATATATTTGAATTTATAAGTAATTAAAAATTTTACACCTTTCCTTTCAATAGTTCTGAGAAAAAATTAAGAAACTGGACTTCCAGTTTCAACTCCAATGTGTAAAGAGCTTGGGAGTCATCATTCCCATCCTTGCAACAAGATAAAAGCTGAACAAAATGAATATCAATAACTTTTCTTGGATCCATTAGAAAACTGAGGTGGTAGGGCAAACTGACATATATGGAGAGAAAGGCAAATCCAGAGAATCACAGCCAAGAGCTGATTAGCTGGAGCAGAAGCCATTGGAGCCAGAAACTGAGGAAAAAGAAAAAACACTTTACTAGGGCCTTAACCCACCTGGGGGAAGGGCAATTTTCCAACTCCAATCCCCCTAGCTATTCTGTGTCGCCTAACATGTAGAACAAGAATAAGAAACATTTGGAAGGCCACAGCACAGAAACAGAAGACTACTAAAAGACTGAGATTTAGTCATAAGATTATAGACTGCTTCCTCTCCCCACACCTTATTGCCATACAAATAGGACTCCAGTGTAACAGTGGATAACATCTGAAATATCTGTAAAATGCAAACTCTCTATGAGTGAGGAGGAATAATTATAGAAGTCCAAGTCAAGAGAAGAAACAAAAATAAGGACACTACATTTTAAGCCTCTAGGACCTACAGCTATAGAAAACATTAAACATAGCTAAACTTCTAAACAAGTTGCTATTGTGTCAACTTCAACTCATGGTGACACCATATGTGTCAGAGTAGAATTGTGCTTCATAGGGTTTTCAATGGTTGTCATCTTTCAGAATTAGATCATCAGGTGTTTCTTTTAACAGTGCCTCTGCATGAACTTGAACTTCCAACTTTTTGATTAGAAGCCAAACATGTTAACCATTTGCACCACCCAGGTACTCCAGTATTAGGGTCCAGTTCCAATTGCCATCGAGTTGATTCCAACTCATGACGAACTCATGTGTTTCAGAATAGAACTGTGCTCTACAGGGTTTTTAATGTCTGTGATCTTTCAAAATTAGATCACCAGGCCTTTCTTCTGAGGTGCTCTGGGTACATTCAAACTGCCAACCTTGCAGTTAGTAGCTGAGCACTTAACAGTTTGTGCCACCCAGTGACTCCTGTATTTATATGACTTGCCTAATAAAATGAGTTCTGGCAAGATTTAAAAAAAAAAAGAAAGAAAACTCATACTAAAGGACTATTAAATAAGTTCTAGGTAGATTAATCACACACACACACTCACACTAAAGGACAATCCCTACTAACCCCTACATCATGATCAGCTTTCAACAAAAAATTACAAGGCGCACTAAAAGGCAAGAAAAATCATAGTCTGAAGAGAAAGCAAGTATCAAAATCAGGCTCAGATATGATATAGATTTTACAATCAACAGACAGGGAATTTTAAATAACTATGATTAACATGATAAAAGCTCTAATAGAAAAAGTAGACAACATACAAAAACAAATGGGTAATGTAAACAGAGAGATGAAAACTCCAAGAAAGAATCAAAAGTAAATGCTACAAATAAATACATACTGAAATAGAAATAAAGAATACCTTTAATGAGTTCATCAGTAGACACAACATGTCCAAGAGAAGGATCAGTAAGCTTGAAGATAGGTCAATAAGAACCTCCCAAAATGAAATGAAAAGTAAAAAAAAAAAAAATGTAGTGTTCAACAACCCACTTAAATATACTCACATAGGTTAAAAGTAAAGGGATGGTGAAAGATCTAGCAGGCTAACACTAATAAAAAGAAAGTAGGAATGCTCAGTAATGAATTCTTAGATGTAACACCAAAGGCAAGGGCAACAAAAGACAAAATAGATAAATGAGATCAAATCAAAATTAAAGACTTCTGAACATCAAAGGACTTTGTCAGTAAAGTCAAGAGACAACCTACAGACTGGGAGAAAATTTTGGGGAACTACATATTGGACAAAGTGTAATCTCCAGGATGTATAAAATACACCTACAACTTAACAAGAAAAAGACAAACAACCCAAAATGGGCAAAAAATCTAAACAGACATTTCAGCAAAAAGGATATACAAATGTCCAATGTAGTAGCCTGAGGGAGATGTAAATCAAAATCACAGTGAGATACTATTTAACTCTCAATAGGATGGCTAGGTTTTTCCAAAAAAAAAGGGAAATAAGAAATGCTTGTGAGAATGAAGAGAAATCTGAATCTTCATTCATTGCTGTTGGGAATGCAAAATGGTACAGCCACTATGAAAAACAGTTTGGTGGTTTCTCAAAAAGTTAAAAATAGAGCTACCATATGATTTAGCAATCTCACTCTTAGGTATATACTCAAGAGACTTGAAAGCAGCGATGCTAACAGAAACATATACAGTACTAATGTTCACTGAAACACTATTTACAATAGCGAAAAGGTGGAAACAATCAAATGTGAATCAACAGATGAATGGATAAGCAAAATGTGGTATATGCACCCAATAAAATATTACTCTGCTATAAAGAGAAATGAAGTTTTGACACATGCCACAACATGGATGAACCTTGAAAATATTATGTTAAGTGAAATAAACCAATCACAAAAAGACACATACTGTATGATTTCACTAATATGATACATTTAGAATAGGCAAATGTATACATATCAGAAGTTAATATTGGTTACTAGGGAAGTGGAAGGAGGGGAATCTTTGGTTACCTAACATAGAGTTTCTGTTTATGGTAATGGAATACATGACAATAGATGTTGGTGATGGTTGCACAGCATGACTGATATTGACTTGTATGAGTGAAAAACATTATATTGGCTAAAAAAAGAAAAGAAAAATCAGAAGTAACTATATTAGTTTCAGAAGGAAAAAAAAAACAGAGTTCAGAACAAGGAAAAATATCAGGGATAAGGATGAAAGGGTCAATTCTCCAAGAAAATTTAACAATTCTTAATGTGAATGTACCTAACAACAGAGCATCAACATACGTGAGACAAAAATTGATAGAACTGCAAGAAGAAATAAACAAATTCACTATTATAGTTGGAGACCTCAACACCCTTCAATCAGGCAGAACATTAGTAAGGATATTAAAAAAGAAGAAAAAAGTTGCCATTAAGTTGATTCAGACTCATAGCAACACTATCAGACAGAGTAGAACTTTCCTCATAGGGTTTCAGTGAGAGGCTGGTGGATTCAAACTGCCAAAATTTTGATTAACAGCCGAGCTCTTAAGCACTGTGTCACCAAGGCTTCAGTATGGATATAGATAACCTTATATAACTATGTATCAAACTCAGTTTAATTGACATTTATAGAATACTCCATACAAAAACAGCAGATGAAAATACTTCTCAAACTCTCAGGAAACATTCACTGAGATAAACCATATTCTGGGACACAAGGACACCTTAACAAATTAAAAATTTTAAAAATCGTAAAATAAATGTTATCAGACCACAACAGAATTAAACTAGAAATTAATAACAGAACAATAGCTGGAAAATCTTTTAATATTTGGAAACTAAAAATCACATTTATAAGTATTATATGAGTCAAAGAAGTCTCTTGAGAAATTTAAAAAGTATTTTAACAAAATGAAGACAAAAATACAACTTACCAAAATTTGTGGGAAGCAGTGAAAGCAGTGCTTAGAGGAAAATTTGTAGCAGTGAGTGCATATACTAAAAAATAAGATCTAAAATTTATAATCTAAGCTTCCATCTTAGGAAATTCAAAAATGAAGAGCAAAATAAACCCAGAGTAAGGAGAAGAAAAGAAATAATAAAAATCAGAGCAGAAATCAATGACATTTAAAACAGGAAATTAACAGAGAAAATGAATGAAATAAAAAGCTGATTCTTTAGAAAGATCAAGAAAATTGATAAACATATAAATCTCTACTTGAGTTAACAAAAGAGAGAGAGAGAACACAAATCACCAATTTCAGAAAGAAAGCCATTTTTTCTTTGTGATTGATCATCACTATTGATCACCTGGGCATTGAAAGGATAATAAAGGAATACTAGGAACACCTTTGGAGTCCCTAGGTAGTGGAAATGGTTAATGTGCTTGGCTGCTAACCAAAAGGTTGGCAATTTGAGGCCACCCAGAGGCACCTTGGAACAAAGTCCTGGAAATCTACTTCTGAAAAATCACCTATTGAAAACCCCATGGAGCACAGTTCTACTCTGACTCACATGGGGTGGCCATGAGTCTGAATTGACTAGATGGCAACTGCTAACTGGTAATGAACAACTTTATCCTCACAACATTATCAACTTCAGCAAAATGGGATCACTATTTTTGATAAAACACAAACTACAAAAACTCACACAAGGATAAATAGATGCTCTGAACAGGCCTTTATCTCTTACAGAAATTGAACCAATAATTAATAACCTTCCAAAAAAGAAAGTTTCATGTACAAATGAACTCTCCCAAACATTTAAGGAAGAAATAATAGAAATTTCTCAAGACCTCTTATAGAAATAGAAGAAAGGAAAACACTTCCTAAATTATATAAAGCCAGCATTACTCTAATACCAAAACCAGATAAAGACATTACAAGGAAAACTACAGATCAATATATCTTATGAACATAGATGCAAAATCCTTATCAAAATGTTAGCAAATTGATTAAAATGTTGTATAAAGATAAATATATACCACAAGCAAGTGGGATTTTTTTCTAGGTGTGGAAGGCTGGTTCTACAGTCAAAAAAATCAATCAATGTAGCCTTCAACATCTAACAGACTAAAGAAGAGAAGTCATATGGTCATACCAACTGATATAGAAAAAGCTTTGGCAAAATTCAACACCTTTTAGTGAAAAAAACTCTCAGAAAACTAGGAATAGAGGGGAACTTTCTCATCTTATTAAAGAACGCCTACAAAAGACTTACTGCTAATATACTTACAGATGAACCTACCAGAAGTTCTACTCAGTGCAATTAGACTAGAAAAGGTACACATATTGTGAAGGAAGAAATTTAAAAACAAAAAAATTTTTTTTTGAGAGATGACATGATTGTCTATTTAGGAAATTTCAAATAATTAAGAGAAAAAAAGAAAAGAAAACGCTCCTGGAACTACTAAGCAAATATAGCTAGGTTGCAGGATACAAGATTAACAGACAAAATTAAATAAGTTTATTATATAGCAGCAAAATGCATATAAAATTTACAAAAGCACCCAAAACAGTGAAATGCTTAGGTATAAATCTAAAAAAAAAATGCAGAGAATTAATATCCAGAAAACAACAAAACGTCTGATGAAATAAATCTGATGATCTAAGCAGACAGATATTCCATATTGATGGATTGTAACACTCAAAATTGCTAAGACGTCAATTTTTCCTAGCTTGATCTAAACATTCAACACAATTCCAACCTAAATCTGAACAAACTGTTTTGTTTTTGTTTGTTTGATTTGTTTTGGTAGATATTGGCAAACTGACACTAAAATGTATATAGAATGGAAAAAATCCTTAAATAGCCAACACAATACTGAAGAAGAACAAATTTGGAGGACTCATACTACCTCCCCCACTCGTCTGTCAGTTTTTCGTACTGTGGGAACTTGCAAGTTGCTACGATGCTGGAAGCTATGCCACCGGTATTCAAATACCAGCAGGGTCACCCATGGCAGACAAGTTTCAACTGAGCTTCCAGACGAAGACAGGCTATGAAGAAGGACCTTGCAGTCTACTTCTGAAAAAAATTAGCCAGTGAAAACCTTATGAATAGCAGCGACATTGTCTGATATACTGCCAGAAGATGAGCCCCTCAGGTTGGAAGGTGCTCAAAATACGACTGGGCAAGAGCTGTCTCCTCAAAGCAGAGACAGTCTTAGTGACATGGATGGAGTCAAGCTTTCAGGACCTGCGTTTGCTGATGTGGCATGACTCAAAATGAGAAAAATCACCTGCAAACAACCATTAATAATTGGAATGTTGAATGTATGAAGTATGAATCCAGGAAAATTGGAAATCATCAAAAATAAAATGGAACACATAAACATTGATATCCTAGGCGTTAGTGAGCTTAAATAGATTGGTATTGGCCATTCTGAATTGGACAATCATATGGTCTACTATGCCAGGAATGACAAATTAAAGAGGAAAGGTGTTGCATTCATCATCAAAAAGAACATTTCAAGATTTATCCTGAAGTACAGTGCTGTCAGTGATAGGATAATATCCATACACCTACAAGGAAGACCAGTTAATATGACTATTATTCAAATTTACCCACCAACCACTAAAGCCAAAGATAAAGAAATTGAAGATTTTTACCAACTTCTGCAGTCTGAAATTGGTCAAACATTCAATCAAGATGCATTCATAATTACTGGTGATTGAAATTCGAAAGTTGGAAACAAAGAAGGGTCGGTAGTCAGAAAATATGGTCTTGGTGAAAGAAATGATGCCAGAGACCGCATATAGAATTTTGCAAGACCAGTGATTTCTTCATTGCAAATACCTTTTTTCAACAACATAAGCAGCAATTATACACGTGAACCTCACTGGGTGAAATATACAGGAATCAAATCGACTACATCTGTAGAAAGAGACGATGGAAAAGCTCAACATCATCAGTCAGAACAAGGCCAGGGGCTGACTGTGGAACAGACCATCAGTTACTCGTATGCAAGTTCAAGCTGAAGCTGAAGAAAATTAGAACAAGTGCACAAGAGCCAATGACCTTGAGTATATCCCACCTGAATTTAGAGATCATTTCAAGAATAGATTTGACATATTGAACCCTAATGACCAAAGACCAGACAAGTTGTGGAATGATATCAAGGACATCACACATGAAAAGAGCAAGAGGTCATTAAAAAGACAGGAAAGAAAGAAAATAACAAAATGGATGTGAATTACCAACGGCAACCATCCACATTTTGTCTATTATCGTTTTCATTCTGAAAACACTCCTTGTCACAAAACCAAAAATCCAAACCAGTTGCCATTGAGTCAATTCTGACTCATAGCTACCCTATAGGACAGAGTAGAACTGCCCCAGAGGGTTTCCAAGGAGCGTCTGGTGGATTCGATCTGCCGACTTTTTGGTTAACAGCCTGAGCACTTAAACACTGTGCCACCGAGCCCCCCTCTTTATCACAAGTAAGGTAGACTTATATACTTGTTATAGTTTATTTGTTCCAGTTCATCTACTTCTTTTTGTTTTGGTGATAACAGTGAATGGAGTAATTGCGTTTCTCGTAGTGTCACATGTTTAGTTATTGAGCAGCTAAGTTTAGTTATGTGGTTTCTTTAGCTATTGAGTAAAAGGAGTCCTGGTGGTGCAGTGGTTAAAGCACTTGACTGCTAACCATAAAGTCGGCAGTTTGAACCCACCAGCTGCTCTGTGGAAGAAAGATGTGGCAGTCTGCTTCTGTAAAGATTTATAACCTTGGAAACCTTATAGGGTCCCTATGAGTCAGAATCTACTCCATGTAGTGTTTTTTTTTGTGTGTGTGTTTAGTTATGGAGTAGCTAAGTGTATTTCTTTAACCAAAGCATTAAAATGAAGTTAAGGATGAGTTTGAAATCACAAATTTCAATTTAAATCTATTACCTAACTAATAGAGTAGAAAAAGCTTGGCATTACAACAATAAATCCTTAATGTTGATATCAAGTAACAACAGGATAGTATTTTCCAAAATACAAATAATTTAATCAGCGTCACTTCATATTTTATCTAAAATGGTAAAGAAAAAAAATTCTTCAGCTTTGGGATCTTGTGAAGTAACCTGTCTAAATCTGGGATGGAAATTCCTAGTACAGGTGATCTTTTTCTTCAGGAAAATAGTCCAGGCCGCAGAATCGTCCTCAACCCATCTAGGAATTGTCATGCAATTAGAATTGTCATGTGACATGTAATCTATTTATTTCTTATCTAAATGGAAACCAAACTTTATTCAAAATTATAAAATTGAAATTTTTATCATGTTTTATACATTTGATATTTTTTTTATATCCAGTTAAACAACAATGATCAAAACAACTTCAAAGTCTGAGAAACTTTTGTGTAGATTCAACTACTCATTTAAAATATTGAAGCCAACCTCCCTAGGAGACTGGACTGGAATATTTAATCTCTGGATGTGTAAGAATGAGTAACATAGTTGTTTTATTCACATGTCAACAGATACAGAGATAGCTGTATTTCAATAATAAAAGCATGTTCTAAATAGTAAGAAGCCCAGGTATACAAGAACATGCTCTCATATTTCATTTGAACTTTGCTTTTCAAAGCAGACAAGTGAGGTTTTATAACTCCCATTTTACAGGGAGGGGATTTAGGTTTAGAGGTAGAAAATGACTCTCAAGTAAGCTTCTTAGAGAGCCAGAGTCCAGGTCCTCTGGCTCCTGTTCTAGTGCTCCCTCTATGACACTTCCTACATCCATCAGAAAACAGGCGGTGAATCATATAATTTGAGAATGGACTATCTATACAGTGTGAGCATAGGCAAAGCATAAGAAATAGTGCTGTGCTGGCTCAAAGGGACAAAGGGAGGGACTGGTTCTGGAATCCAGGAGAAAGAAATATGCAGAGATGGTCATCCTGAATCCAGTCTCCTCTTCTTCCAACATCCTACCAGGACTCCTTGTGACCCACACCCAGAGGAAAGCTAGAGGGTAAGAGAGCTCCCCTGGGGCAGACAGCAGGGAGAAGGGTGGAGAGCAGCTCTGGAGGGCACACAGAAGAGATTTAACCAAGCACAAGTGCAGCAACTTTAGTCCCTCAAAGTCAGGTGAAAAGCATGAATGATTTTTAAAAAAGAAAAAAAAATTATTGGTCTAATTGGTTTGCAGATTAAACCAGATGGCATCCATTTGGAACAGAAATATTGTTGGATCTAGTAGGGCATATCACGCACCTTCCTGAGACTGAAGCGGTGGTACCAAGCCCTGGCTGTGCCTTAGAATCACCTGGGAGCAGGCTGGCCTACCAATGCCCATGCTCTGCCCTCGGAGACTGAGACTTGTTTGCTATGGGGTGGAGCCCAGGCACAGGTACTTTTTAAAGGTCCTTGTGTTATTCTAATAGTCAATCAAGTTGAGAACAGCCATATTTAGAAGTTATCAACTTTAGAATTCATAAGACTCACTTGAAGAACTTGTTAAAATGCAGATTCCTGGGCGCAAGCCCAGAGATTCTGATTTAGTAAAGTTTATATGGGGCCCAGAAATCTGCATTTTCAACTAACACTCCCAGGTACTTATGATGCAGGCCACATTAAAAAATGCTGCCTTATAACATCTTCTGTACATATTGTCTCTGTCTCTCTGGTACCTGGTGGTACTCTTGTGGGTTTATCTTTAGTTAAACAAAAACCTTGACTATGTAATCAGAACTTACACTAACCCACGTTTGTGGCCAATTGTGACAGAGGACAAGGTAGTCTTTCCTGCAGCCCCATGCAAAGGAAAGACATCTGTTAGTGCAAGCTTTGTCTCATTGGTTCCCACACATTACCCCAGGTGTGCACACAACCCTGCCTTGCGTTTCACCTCTACAGGCATCCTCACTCAATTCTGGTACTGACCATAGGCCCCTGTCTTCGTCTCAATATGAAGCACCATGGTGCTGTTTCTCCAGCCCCCTAATGCTTGTCCCTAAACACCAGCCACGAGTCTGAGCCCTGCTTTTTCAGTCTTCAGGACTTGCTGCTTTGCCTTCTTGAACTTCAGGTACCTGAAGTGAGGCCACACCAGCTTGACATTTAAATATTGTTTCCAGGGAAGGAGGTTTTCTTCATTGGAAAATGCAATGAAACATTCAGTCTATTTCACTGGGAAATTTTTAAAAGTATATTGAAACAGACTCTGGAATTTCCCTTTGTTTTATTCGATGACCTCAATAAATCATCAGCTAACAAGTTGATATTTTCATTAATTCTAAGGCTTTATTTATTTGGTATGGAAGGTAGACAGCGCTGGATAGTCTATAACCATCTCCAGCTCTACAAAGAGAAGTGGCATTTACAACTGGACTGCAGCTCTTCAAAGAATGAGGGAAGCCCACTGTCTACTCTTGCTCATTCACATCACCTTTCCCCTTTCTTAGCAATTGGCATTTAATCCATAGGATTAGCAACATTTGTAAAGGAATCCTATAAAAGTAAAAATTTTATTTTTAGAGAAAACAGCTCAAAACAGAGCAGAGAAGGGAGAGCTCAGTGGCAGCTAGGACTTGGTAAAAACTACATGCATCTTCTCCAGTGGTTGCTCAGCATTATGTTCTTCAAATGTTTTCTAAAGAACCACAGAAAGTTTAGCCATTACTCAGTACCTCCTAATTTAGACTATGTGTTCCTAGAAGGGTTAAATGCATGCTTTATTAAAGCTTCAATTTCAGGTACAACTTTTGTTCACAACCCAGAGTATACATTTGTAAAATACTCTTAGTAGGTACATTTTATAAGAGAATATACTCTCAATGGGGACTTATTGCTTCAATGAGCCATGAACTTCATCTGTGTTAGCTCACTAGACCCCTAAGCAGCCCAATGAGATGAATGCATCACTCTCATTTTAGTGAATAAGGACTGTAAAGCTTCAAGGTGCTTGGTGGGGTAGACTATGTTTAGGACTGAAGCTTTCCACCTCGACCAGACCCAATGGCTTGGGAAGGGTAATATGCAGAAGTTGCAGTAACTGTGGTGCAGCAAGGGATGACCACCAGCAACTGGGAAATCAGGTCCAGCTGTGAAATTACTATGACCCTCCTTGTGCCCAGCACACAGCCAGAACTCTTGACACATTTGGAATGCACAAGAATCCTCATTTCTCAGGCTGGCGAAGCAACACGAGCTCAAACACACCTCCAGGAAGGAGCTACACCATCCCTTCTCCTTGATCTCAAGGGTAACCTTTGCATGTCTTGCTTGCAAAAGAAAGAGCAAAATAAGGTTTAAGTATTGGCCTCCAAGTCTAAGCTATCCTTTCCACCAATCCTTGTGCCCAGATAAGGTGTTGCGGCTGGCCAAGGTCACATAGCCGATGAACTAGCAAAACCTAGTTTTAAATTCCAAAATCTAATGTATTTGTTGTTCTAGGCCACCCTCCTCTCAACCTGAAAACTTCTGCTAATTCTATACAGATAAGACAAGCTTCAAATAGCAATTGTCCCTCCACCAGAACAAAGGCAGGATTGACACTGCTTAGGGTCCCTGGGTGGCACAAATTGTTAAGGTTAAACACTTGACCACTAACTGAAATGTCAGACGTTAGAGTCTACCCAGAGGCACCTCAGAAGAAAGGCCTGACGATCTGCTTCAAAAAGATTACAGCCTTCAAAATCTTATGCAGCACATTTCTTCTCTGACATGCACTGGGTTGCCAACAGTCAGAGTCAACTCAATGGCAACTGGTGTACTGCTTAGGAGCCCACCCACGCCCACTGTATACTGGCTTCTAATTTTCCCTGAAACCTTTAGCTTCTGTGCATGTCCAGGCTGCAAGAATGTGCCTGTTGTTGCTGCTGTTAGCTGCAGTAGAGTTGCCCCCAACTCATGGTGACCCCATATGTTACAGAGTAGAACTGTTCCATAGGGTTTTCTTGGTGTAATATTTATGGAAGCAGTTCTCCAGGCCTTTCTTCTGTGGAGGCATAGGAACCACCAACCTTTAGCTTAGCAGCCAGTGGCAAACAGCTCATGCCATCCAGCCCCCTTTTAAACACTCGCAGTAGTTCTTATAAGATAAATAATAATAAAACATGTTATCAACAAGACCTTGCATGTTTTCATTGTTCAAATTCTTAGCTCTTTTCTGCCCCAATCTTTTCAAGAGACACTTGCAATCTATTTAGGACAAATTCCAATTCGTGTAAAACAAAACAATAAACAAAATCGTTGGCTCAGCAGGGGGCACGGAAATAGAAGGGCAAGTATTTGCCAGGAGGGATTGCCCTTTCTTATGCTCTTTCTATGACAGTTGAACACAAGGAGAGGAGCCTAGCCCAACACGCCCTCCTCCCTCTTCCTCTGAGGCCCAAGCCAAGGGTGCACATGGCTCCTGTCCTGAGGACACTCCTGAATAAGCAACTTTGGGTACAGAGTTGGACAGCAGCATGTTGCATGTGTGGAGTCTGACTAGGCAACAGAGCCCACCTCTGAGCTATCAGAAAACAAAACAAACTAGAGAAAGGCCCAGAGCACCAATAACCATGTAGCATATTCAGAACATGAGCCTTGCATAAAAATCATTAGATTCTTTTGTTCCTTCTCAGTAATTCAGAAACCATTCACTCAGCACCTATCAATTTACCAGAAAGAGCACACTGCCTATAGCCCATGTAGATCCTTTGATGAAGGTTTAGGGGTGTCCCCAGGCAGGATTTCAGAATTCACAACAGGGAATGCATTCTCTGCTGGGAACCACGTAGATAGACATGCTCCCTTCCTGGGATTAGTTAGTAACTTCCCTCCAGCTGCTCGTCTTGTTTTCTTCAAAAGAGCCCCTCTCTCTGTTCCGTAGCATCCAACAGGTGTAGGGGAAATATCATTAAAAATATAATATGCTCCCAAACCAGAAAAACCTCTCCACAAAGGTAGAAGAGAATTAAAACACTTTTATTATTGAATAAGCATTAAACCAGAATGTGATGTGTCACAGGCAATCCACTAAACAGATTGCAAGGGCAGAAAGGAATCTCATTCTTTATATACTTTTTTTACATGTTCTCTAGACAACTAATCCTCAAGTAAGAGGACTTGACAGCACCGTTTGTCACACATAGTTCATCCTAAATTCACCTGATAATCAGGGTGGTCATTTGCTTTTATTCAAAGAAATAATAAAACTTCTCTTATCTCTATGACAGATTGCTGCTGCTAGTTACCTTTAAGTTGTTTCCAACTCATGGTGACTTTAACTATAACACAAGGGAACATTGCAGGGTCCTATGTCTTATACCATTTTCATGATCATTGGTATGCTTGAGTCCATTGTTTCAGATACTGTGTTAATCCATCTCATTCAGGGTCTCCCTTGTTTTTGATAATCAACCACTTAAGCAACCATGATGTCCTTATCAGATAAGTACTTGATATTCGGAGCCACCTAACTGTAACTCCGAGAGATAGGGACACTATATTCCCCAAGGTTTATATTACTAAGGAATAAGCCCTCAAGATTTTGAGAAAGTATTCCTGGTTAACATAACTAGCAAAACGTGTATTTGGCCCTTTAAGAGGATTTATACACATTTCAAAAAAAAAGCAGAGAAGGACTGAACAAGTTTTCTAAAGTAAGTGCTCTAAGAAAAAGGGAAGAGGAAACTTTTTCCTTTTTGCACCAGGAAAAATTATATATACATATTTTTTTTTCTTTTTGACTTGTATTTACCCTTACACAGATTTGTTATTATTGCTGTTAGGTATCGTCCAGTTGATTCCGACTAACTCACGGTGACTTTATGTGTAAGAGAACAAAATGTCATCCAGTCCTGCACTATCCTAACAATCAATGCTCTGTTTGAGCCTATTGTTGCAGCCACCTTGTCAGTCCATCTCATGGAGGGTTTCCTTTCTTTTCATTGACCCTCCTCTTTACCAAGTACAATAGCCTTCTCCAGCAATTGGTCCTTCCTGTTGACATGTCTAAAGTCTTGCCATCCTAGTTTCTAAGGAACATGTTGTTTGTACTTCCTCAAATACTGATTTATTTGTTCTTCTGGCAGTCCACAAAACCACAATTTGAATGGATCTTGTCTTCTTCTGTCTTCCTTTTTCATTGTCCAGCTTTCACACGCATATGAAAACAAACACAAACCAAACCCATTTCTGTGGAGTAGATTCCGACTCATAGCGACCCTATAGGACAGAGTAGAAGTATTCTATAGGGTTTCCCAAGAGCAGCTAAGGGATTCAAACTGCTGACTTCTCAGTGAAACACTTATCCACTGTGCCACCAGAGTCCCGTATGAGGTGATTGAAAATATCATGGCTTGGGAAAGGGGGGCCTTTTTTATCAAAATATGTTTGCTTTTAAAGATTTTAAAGACGTATTTTGCAGCAGATTTGCCTAATGCAATACACCATTTGGTTTCTTCACTGCTGCTTCCATTGAACATTGATTGTTGATCCAAGTAGAATTAAATCCTTGACAATTTACATCTTTTCACCATTTAAGATGTTATTCATTGGTCCTGTTGTGGGATTTTCATTTTCTTTACATTCAGGTGTAGTCTTTGACCTTCATCTGTAAGTGCTTCAAGTTATCTTCATTTTCATCAAATAAGTTTGTCTGCATATCTCAGATTATTAATGAGTCTTGCTCCAATCCTGATGCCGTGTTCTTCTTCATACAGTCCAGCTTCTCAGACTATTTGCTCAGCATAAAGATTGACACAACTTTTCCAGTTATAAACCACACACTATTCCCTTGTTGTGTTTGAACACTTGCCTCTTGATATATGTACAGGTTCCCCATGATCACAACTACATGTTCTGTAATTTCCATTCTTTGGAAGTTATCCATAATTTGTAATGACCCATACACTCAAATACCTTCATGTAGTTGATCAAATACAGGTAAACATCTTTCTGGTATTCTCTGCTTTTGGCCAAGATCCAGCTGACATAAGCAATGATATCCCTCTTTCCATGTCCACTTCTGAATCTGGTTTGAACTTCTGAAAGTTCTTTGTTGATGTATAACTGCAGCCATTTTTGAGTTATCTTCAGCAAAATTTTCCTAGCATGTGATATTAATGACATTGTTTGATAATTTCCATATCCCATTTGATCACTTTTCTTTTGGAATGGGCAGTTGGTTGGCCAGGTAGCTGTTTTCCAAATTGCTGGATGCAGATGAATAGACAAGTAGACACTTCCAGCACTGCATATGCTTGTTGGGCATCTCAATTCATCAATTCCCAGAGCCTTGTTTTTTTTGTCAATGCCTTCAATGAGGCTTGAATTTCTTCCTTCAGTGCCAGCAGTTCTTGGTCGTATACTACCTCCTGGAAAGGTTGAACATTGACTAATTCTTTTTGGTATAATGATTCTGTGTATTCTTTCCATCTTCTTTTGATGTTTTCTGTGTCATTCAATTTTTTGCCCATTGAATCTTTCAATATTGTTACTCAAGGCTTGAATTTTTCTCTTAAGTTCTTTCAACTTAAGAAATGCCTTTTGGTTTTCTAACTCCAGGTCTTTGCATATTTCATTATAATACTTTACCTTGTCTTCTCAAGCCACGCTGATATCTTCTGTTTAGCTCTTTTACTTTATCATTTCTTCTGTTCAGTTTAACTACCCTGCACACAAGAGCAAGATTCAGAGTCTCTTCTAACAGCCATTTTGTTCTTTTCTTTCTTTCTGGTATTTTTAATTACTTTCTATAGGGTCACTATGAGTCAGAATCGACTCAACAATGAGTTTGGTTTTTTTGTTTGTTTCTTCACGTATAATATCTTTGATGTCATCCTACAACTCTTCTTGTCTTCCCTTTGAGATGTATGTAAATCTTTTTAAAAGTTCAATAAGCTCTTGCCAGTTTTTACAACGAATGCATGTTATTCTCAAAGACCCGGGAGACTTTCTTTGAAATATAAACACCAAGAAAGGTAGTATTCCCTTCTCCCAGTCAATTGGGAAGGTGAGGGTTTAATGTAGGCACTAGGCTCCAAGTTGTAAAACTACCTGTTTGTCACATATACTAGAAGTCTTATTTTTCCTTTGGATAAAGGCAATTACCTAACCCAGAAGGCCACCCTAATTACCAAATAAATTCAGGATGTACTGTATATAGCAAATGGTGCTGTTAAGTCCACTTACTTGAGGACTGAATGTCTTTTATCTTGAAATCACATATGAAATGGCTTGTATCTTGTTGGCTATACAAAAGGATAGGATTTCTTTCTGTGTTTGCAAACTTCATAGTGAATTTCCTGTGATATGCATCACATTCTGGTTTAACGCTTATTCAATAATACAATTGTTTTCTTTCCCTTAATTCTCTATGGTGAGGTTTTTTGGGTTGGCAGGAGATTTTGTTTTTAATTATTTCCCAACACAACAGCCCTGAGTCGAACAGCTAACTGCTGGCTCCTTCCGCAGCACAAAGTCTAATCACCGCCTCCCACAACAATCCGTGAAGGCAGGATCAGGTGAAGGCAAATTGAATTCACAAATGGCTTATCCAGAATCTCAAATTCAAAGATGAACGCACAATAACAATCATTGAACATTTATGGAAAACCTCACCATGAAAAAGTCACCAGGACTTCCAGCAAAATGGCTCTTTAGGCAGAAGCAGCATGCCGTCCCTCCACAGCAAAGATCCAAAAAACTAACCCAAGTAGAGAAAACAACAATCCTGAAATGCTAAAACATCAAATGAAGAGATAAAGAACTCAGCCAAGCACCAAATTGAGTGAGAACGGAGAGCAGAGCGAGGAGAGAGTCATGCAGAGGTCCCCTACCAGCTAACACAGTGCAGATCCTCCATCTTGGACTCCTATTGGAGACCAGCAAACAGGAGGTACAAGAAAGCAGCTTCATGGAGCTTCTAACGGGAGACAAAACAAACGGTAATTTGCGATATACACTTTCCCACTCCCCCCCACCCTTCTTCACCCCCACTTGGCCTCCTCTGCTTCCCGCGGCCACAATCTCTTGTCCAGGAAACGCCAGCAGCTTGGATTCCATCAGCCCACACTAGCTGGCTCTCTGAGTGCCATCTGTTGGCTGCTGGTGTTGCTTTTTTTTCTGCTTCTTTTGATTTCTTCCTTACCTCTCACCACCTCCCGCCCCTTTTGCTCAAATACCTGGCTCCGAGCACCATCTTTGCTTCTTCCTAAGGAGCTGTGGAGCTCCGGTCGAGTGTGGAGCTGCTTCCCGTTCTGGGCTGCTGCACTGGTGGGATTCCGGGGCTTTTGTTCATTTGTTTGTTTTGAATTGTTTGTTTGTTTTCTTTTCTTTTTCTTGAGTTGGGAGCCCTTTCTGGCCAGGCAGTGCTGCATGGCAAGGAGACTACCCCTCAGTTTGTAGAGACTTGCAGAGGGATCCCTGAGAGCATTTCTTTTTTTATTGGTTTTCTTTTTTCTGTTTTTTGGGGGGTTTTCTTCTTCTTCTTTTTAAATTTGTTTTGTTTTCTTTTCCCTCTTTTTCCCTTTTTGTCTTTTTTCATTGCTCAGTTTCTCATCTCTCTATATCTTCCTTCTGTTTCTGTTCCCTGAATACCTGGTGTTGTATACCTCTGTGCCTTCTAGCCAGGCTGTGCTGCAACACCAGAGAATGACTTCCCCAGACCTCATGGCAGCACCGGTGTGATCTCTGGGAACACTGAGGCTCTTTAACCTTTCTGATTTTTATTTGTTCATTCTTTTCTTTTCTTCCTCTTCCCCCTTCTGTTTTTTCCATTTCATAGTCTCTCATCTCTCCACTCCAACAGCAAGCTCCCCTGACATTCTTTTTTGTTTGTTTGTATGTTTTTGACTCCTGTTCCTCTCCCCTCTCTCCCATATCCAACTTAGCTCCACACATAGTGATCTCCCCGCTACATCCTGCCTACCTGCACCATGCGCTTAACATCAAACCACCAAGGAGCACAGGCATGACCTACTGGAGCTTGTCCTGCACTGATTGCCGACCCGCCCTGGTGGCTGTAGTGAGTGCCACAGGCAGCACATCCCAGTAACTCCTCTTCGGCTGGACATACCCTGCCTTACCATATTGGAGTGAGTGACCCCACCAATTGGAGAAGGAGGCGAGGAGTGTTGTGCCCACAGACGAGAAAACAACAAAGAACGCACAGTGCGCCTGCTGAGACATAGTCAAAATTTTTTTAAAAAAGCGATGAAACAAACAAAACTACAATTAGTAAATGAGAAAAATAACTACTGAATGCCCCGAAGACAGCAGAAAATGTCAAAACATTTACAAAAACAGGACAGTAGACATCCAAAATAAAACACCAGATGAACCTCCAGTGGAAGAAAATGCACTAGAACTACCTGATAGGGAATTAAAATCTCTAATACTCAGAATTCTCCAAGAACTGAGTCAAACAGCTGACAAACATGAGGAAACAATAGACAAATTCATGGAAAATACAGACGAAAAATTGGAAGAATTCAGGAAAATAATGTGGGAGCAAAATTCCAAAATAAATTGACAACTATAAATCACACAAAGACAACAATTAGAAATCCAAAAGATAAAAAACAAGATTTCAGAAATGGACAGTGTCATAGAAGGGCTGAGAAGCAGATTTGAAATGGTGGAAGACAGGATCAGTGGAATTGAAGACAAAAACTCGGATACAACTCTGTTTCAGGAAAACTCAGCAAGAAGAACAAAGAAAAGTGAAGAGACCCTGAGAGTTATGTAGGATACAATCAAAAGCAAAAATTTTCGAGTGACTGGAATTTCAGAAGAGGGGGAGAAAACAGAAAACACAGAGAGGATCATTGAATAACTGCTGACAGAAAACTTCCCCAATATCATGAAAGATGCAAAGCTGGCCATCCAAGAAGCTCAACGAACTACGTATAGGAGAGACCCCAAAAGAAAATCACCAAGGCATATCATAATCACACTCACCAAAACCAAAAACAAAGAATCCTGAGAGCAGCTCATGAAAAACGAGAAATCATATACAGAGGAGAAACAATAAAACTAAGCTCAGATTATCCAGCAGAAACCATGCAGGCAAGAAAGCAATGAGATGACATATATAAAATATTGAAAGAAAAAAATTGCCAGCCGAGAATAATATATCCTGCAAAACTCTCATTCAAATTTGATGGTGAAATTAGGTCATTTCCAGATAAACATAAATTAAGGGAATATGTAATAGTCAAACCAAACGTACAAGAATTATTAAAGGGAGATCTTTTATCTGAGGGCAAACAACTTCAGCCTACTGGCAGAATCCAGGACACAGGATCATACCAGCCAGACACCAGTCTAGGAAATGACCTCTCAAGGACTTTCCAAAACCAAAAGAAATACAACAGGGAATCAGAGCAGTTAATCAGTAAATGACAACAACATCAAAACAAAAGAAGAGGAAAGAAATGGCATAGGTATAGAACCTTCTAACGAAGAGGAAGGCAAGGCGATACCAAGTAATCGTAGACTACTTCAAACTTAGAAACATAAGGGAAAAATTCATGGTAACTACAAACAAAGTTAACAAACATACTCAAAAAAAAAGAGGAAAAACATAAAGTCTCAGCAAAAACAAAACCT
>NW_004443955.1:1580337-1639734 GCF_000243295.1 Trichechus manatus latirostris | reverse complement strand
AACTGTTAAATGAGAAACTATTTTGTTCTGTAAGCCTTCATCTTAATTGAGAATAGCAGCACAATTGGAAGAGTGTAGTCAATGTCACTGAACTGTGCATGTAGAAATTTTTGAAATGGTGTATCTTTGTCTATGTGTATTTTCACCAAAAAAAAAAAAGGTTGAGAAGTTAGAGCATTGACATATTGTGGGGTTGTTAACCAATGTAATAAAACAATATGTGTACTACTGTTTCATGAGAAACTACTTGTTCTGTAAGCCTTCACCTGAAGTACAATAAAAAAAAGTCACCAAACTCAGCAAAAAGAACAACAGCCAAGACAATTGATCCAATAGAATCAGCAGAAAAAGACATTAAAAGAAGACTGAGAGACTGAATGAATAAAAGGATAATGTTCAGACCATATATAAAAGTAGAACTCAGAGCCACAAACTGCAGCATCCAGCTCAGGAAGTCCAACCACTGTCTGCGCCTACCAGTTCAGGAAGCCAAACAACAATCTCTGTAACAATGAACTCACAATGTTCAGGATTTGATTAATAGCTGACAGCTTCCTTGATTTTTGTCCTTGCTTCCAGCTTAGGACCAGCCAAAGTAAGCCAATTATAAGAGCTAACCAATCACATAAGATACTCTGCTTCTAGTTAGCCTGCCTCCAGCTTCCCTGTGCCAACAGCTTTCAACCAGGGTCTAACCTTTATTCCACTATAAAGCTTTCCCACTTTCCTACCTGCCTTTAAGTCTCTGCCAAACAAATGTGAAAGTAGCTGAGTCTCTTGCTATACCAAGCCCTGAATAAATAGCCTTTGTTTATTCTCAACTGGATGGTCTTTTTCTATTTCCACAGGATTAAGATTCTTAGATAATTTAAAGAAGAGATGTCACTCTTAGAAGAAAAGTGCCTTGTTAAACATTCAAAGACAAACAGTAAAAAACCCAGTATATATGTCAAATGCATGATGGACACTCCTGAAGAGAAAAAATACAAAGTTGGGAAATAAAACTGAAGAACACACCCAGAATGTCATTCAAAATGACACACAAACGCACACTCTAAATACTATGAAACATAAATATACAAACTTTTATATAGCTATATCTGTTGATATGTACATAAAACAGTTATCTTCACTTATCCTTACACAACCAGAGATTAAACAATGCATTCTGATTTTCTGAAGTAGCTGCCTTTAACATTTTTAAAAAGTAGATGGATCCACATGTAAATTTAAAGTATTTGAACTCATCTTGATTATTTTGTTTTCTTATGATTTATACTTTTTGCTGTTATTAGAGGCTGTCTAGTTGTTTTTCGACTGTGCTCCAATGTAACAGAGTAGAACTGCCCCCACAGGGTTTTCTAGGCTGTAACTTTAATGGAGCTGATTGCCAGATCTTTTCTCCCTCACAGCTGCTGGGTGGGTTAAAACTACCAACCTTTTGATTAGCAGTCAAGTGCTTAACTGTTGCGCCACCATGGCTCCTTTTATGCTTTTTAGATCTTGTTTAATAAGTCTTTTCCTCAGTCACACGTAATGTGACTATTGCCCTATATCAGGTTTCTATGTTTAAAGGAGTCTCGAGTTCTAATTGGTCCCTATTGGTCTCATTGTGTTTCTTTGTCCCTGCACCTGTCCGATACTCTTTTTATTAGTATTTTTCACCTTGCCAGAAAACCTTGGCATGTTTCTTAATATCTGTAAAATGTAGGTTCCTCATTTGTAAAAATGGGAATGATGATGATGACAATGATGATGATTATAATAATAAATAACATTAACTTTAAATGTGCTAATGTCACTGAATCATTTAGAAGAGCAGGCACTATACAGAGTTGGCTACTTTAATAAACTCATTTTGGGTCAAAGGACAACCTACCTAATATAACAAATTTGAGCACATTTCTAGTCTTTTTATTTATTTTAATTTTGGAGAAAATATACACCCATTCAACAATTTCTATAAATTGTTGAATGGGTGTATATTTTGGTTACATTCTTCACATTGTGTTGCTATTCTCACTATCTTTACACATATTGTGTAACCACCATTGACTTAGACTCATTACCCTGTAAACTTCTCATCTACGCTTTAGAGTTACTGTTATTAATTTGATCTCAAATAGACAATTTTTTTAAAAAGTGCAATGCTCATGGTGAATATTCTTTACTAACATAGCTAAAATGTTATTTTGTTTAAAGATGACTTCAGAGAATGATTTCAGTTCATGGTTGGAATATTTTCTCAGAGTGTTAGATTCAGGCATTCCTCCAGTCTCAATAGGTCTAGTAAGTCTGGATTCTGTAAGAATTTGAAATTCTTTTCCACATTTTTTACTGTTTTGATAAGGATTCATCTATGTGTACTTCGATCAAAATATTCAGTAATGGTAGTGAGGCACCAACCAGTTCTTCTGGCCTCATGGCAAGGGAGACAATAGTTCATGCAGTTTGACCTACCGCCCAGCTCCTTCTTTAATTCCTGGGTCTCCTTCTTCCTCTGTTTCTCCAGGTAAATAGAGACCAATTTGTTGTGCCTCACATGGCCACTCACAAGTTTTTAATACTCCAGGTGTTTCTTAACTCACTAAGGAGTAGAACAGTGTCATGGATTGAATTATGTCCCCCTAAAAAACGTGTGTATCAACTTGGCTGGGCCATCATCCCAGGTATTGTGTGATTTTCCTGTATGTTGTTAATCCTGCCTGTATGATGTTAATGAGGGATGATGGGCAGCAGTTGTGTTAGTAAAGCAAGACTCAATCTACAAGATCAGACTGTGTCCTGAGGCAATCTCTTGAGATATAAAAGAGACAGGGGGACCTCATACCACCAAGAAAGCAGTGCTAGGGGCAAGGCACATCCTTTAGAACTTAGGTTCCTGCGCAGAGAAGCTCCTAGGCCAGGGGAACATCTATGAGAAGGCCAACAGAGAAAGAAAGTCTTCCCCTGGAGTTAACACCCTGAATTTGGACTTTTAGCCTACTTTACTGTGAGGAAATAAACTTCTCTATGTTAAAGCCATCCACTTGTGGCATTTCTGTTAGAGCAGTGCTAGATAACTAAGACAAACAGTAATTCTAAAAACAGTATTAGACCAAGTGACTGGATGGTTCCACAAAGCTATAACCCTGTACCTTTGAACCAACAGAACTAATCCCATGAGGTATTTGGATGTACCTAAGTAGTATCAGCAACTTTAGCCTCTTTTTTGTTGTAAAATTATATTAACACACTACTTGTCATTTTGCCCGTCCTTTGTTTTACAAGTAAGTGATATTATTTACACTCTTCAAGTTGTGCAACTATTACCCTTAATTGATGCCAGTTTTCCCATCACCATAAACATAAACCCGCCACTTTTAGAGAATAGTTTCCCTTGTCCCTCCCCTCTTCCACCCTAGGTAAGCCCTAATAACCATTGATAGCTACAGGTTTACTTATTCTTATCTTTTCACATAAGCCAGGTCATACAGTCTTTGTCTTTTTTGATTGACTTACTTCACTCAGTATAATGTCTTCAAGGTCCATCCATGTTATAGCATATATCAGGACTTCATTTCTCTTTATGGTTGAGTAGTATTCCATTGTATGTATGTACCAAATTTTCTTTTTTCATTCATCTGCTGATGGGCACTTAAGTTGCTTCCACATTTTGGCTATTGTGGATAGTCTTACAATGAAGATTGGTGTAGATATATCTATTCACATCGCTCTCTCTCTCTCTCTCTCTATATATATATATACCAATCCCTAGGGTATATACAAAGGAGCCATGGTTGTGCAATGGTTAAGCACTCAGACCAAACCCACCCAGTGACTCCAAGGGAGAAAAGACCTGGTGATCTGCTCCCATAAAGATTACAGCCTAGAAAACCCTATGTGGCAGTCATAATTTGTCCTATAGGGTCACTATGAGTTAGAACCAACACGATGGCACACACACACACACACACACAGAGTGCATACCTAGAAGTGGAATTTCTGGGTCATATGGTCATATGGGATTTCTTTTTTAAATTTTGTTGGGAATCAACATAGTGTTTTCCACAAACATTGTGCCATTTAACATTCCTATCAGCAGTTGGATAAGGGTTCTGATCTCACCACGTCTTTGACAAGAATTGTTATTTTCTGGTTTTTTGAACATTGCTTCTCTAGTAGTTGTGGTACCTAATTGTAGTTTTGATTTGCATCTCTCTAATACCTAAGGATGTCATCCATCTTCATGTTTGTGATGGTTAAGGTGGTGTGTCAGCTTGACTCGGCTATGATTCTTTGTGGTTTGATAGTCATATGACGTTGTGATGATTTCCATGATGAGATTTCATATTATGTGAACACCTCCAAGATGGGATCTGCTGTGAGTAGCCTATCAGTTGAAAGGGTGTTTCCTTGGGCATGTGGTCTACATAGACTATAAGCAGACATTCTGGCAAGGCTTGGGGGCCTTTTGCTAGTGCTAGATCCTGTAGCTGGCTCTTATTCATCTAACCCCCAGTTTTTTGGGACTTCAGCTAGCAGTTTACCTGCAATCTTGCCTGCCGATCTTGGGATTATCTATCTTCGCAGCCTGTGACCAACATCCCTGCTGTCTGATCTGCCCATCTTAGGTTCACCAGGTCCTGTGACTATGTGAATCAGGAGAAACCTTTATCCTGACCCACAAACTTGGGACATTACAGCCTCTACAGCTGTGTGTGTCATTTCCTTGATATAAATCTCTCTCTCTCTCTCTCTCTCTCTATATATATATATATATATATTTATACAGTTTACTGCTTTTGCTTCTCTAGAGAAGCCAGCCTAAGACATTTTGTACTGGGAGTGGTTCTAGGGAAACAAAGTTGTAAGGATGAGTTTTCTAAATTGGTTGTCAAGTCTGGTTAGTCTTAAAGATGTTGAAGACTCTGCTTCCAGTAGTAAAGAGGGCACTGCTAATCCATGATGTGAGGTGGCAATACAAATGCAAAAAATATCACCACCAATAGATCAGGTATTGGTGAAAGGTGAGGCTCTGGGTGACTGTGTGTGTGATACATTTCTACAATTTTTTCAAAATGAGAAGTATAAGGAAGCTGGTTGTTCGGTCCTACTTTCGCTAGACAAACTGGTGAAAGAAAGGGATGGGCTCAGGGCTTCAGAGTAGGTGCTCAAGTGCCACATAAATGACCTCAAAGTTTCCACTTGTGCCTTGAAAGAAAGCCTCATTTCTTGTAACAGAGCTGATATTGCTGAAAACCAAACCCAGAGTCTTATTGTAAGAGTAGCTGAATTACAACACCAACTCAACTGCCAACCTCTAGGGGTGTTTGAAGTTAAAATGAGGGCATTGATTGGGAAGAAATGGGATTCTGAAACTTGGGATGGGCAGATAATCAGTAAGCTGGAGACACCGAGCCCCAAAATTCCATTGAATCACTTCTGCCAATGGAATCAGCCCTCTCACTCCCATCTGAAGAGATTACTCCATGTTTGTCTGCTAAACCACCCTGTGTAGTAAAGCCATTAGCCCCTCCACTCACATCTAATGAGATTAACACAGCTGCATCTAAAGCTCCTTTGTCTGAGTCATTGCCTGGGGCATCGCCTGAGGCAGATGCTTTACAAGACGAGGCTGAATGTTCTCAAAACATTTCTCCACTGATTTTGGCTTCTAGACCTATAACTAGACTTAAGTCCCAGCAAGCCCCAAAAGGTGAAGTACAAAGTGTGACACATGAAGTGGTATGCTACACTCCAAAAGAACTGCTTGACATTTTTAATATGTACAAACGGAAGCCTGGAGAATATGTGTGAGAGTGGCTATTAAGGGTGTGGGATAATGGTGCAAGGAACATAAAGATGGATCAGCTGGAATTTATTGATATGGGCCCACTAAGCCCAGATTCTTCATTCAGTGTTTCAGCTCTAGAAGTTATGAAAGTATCTAATTGTTTGGTTGGGTTGCTGAAGCATGGATCATGCGGTGACCTACATTAAATCAAGCTGAAGTACCAGCCCTGCCTTGGTATATCACAGAAGGTATCCAAATGCCTGGGAAATTGGAATTTTAGAGTGGATATATCAGGTCAGAAGCACAGATCCACACATGGAGTGCCCAGAGGACACATCTTTTACCACAACAGTGATGAACAAATTTATGAGGGGAGCCCCAACATCCTTGAAGACTGCTGTCATTGCTGTTTTATGTAGGTCAGATTTGAGAGTAGGAACTGTCCTAACTGAACTAAAACAACTAACTACAATGGGACTGATTGGATCCCTTAGTGGTAGGGGCCAAGTGGCAACACTCAACAGACAAAGACAAGGTGGGCATGGTTACCATAATGGACAGCACAGTGAAAGCAGTAATCAGAATAGTCTGACTCATATTGACTTATGGCGTTAGCTACTTAGCCAAGTGTCCCTAGGAGTGAAATAGATAGGGAATCTACTAAATATTTACTTGATCTATACAAGCAGATGAATTCTAGGTCATGTGAACATAACTCCAATAGCCAGAATAGAGAATCTCGGCCCCTCAATAAATTCCCAGACATGAGCAAGTGTAAAGACCCACAACCCCTTGACTGAAAGGGAGGTCAGGTCCCTTTGAGGAAGGACTCTAGTACACTGCTAAAAACTTAAACTGTTAATCTTTCTCCCAGACTTCCCCAAAGAGATCAAAACCCTTTTATGAGAGTGACTGTTCATTGAGGAAAAGGAAGTAATCAGGATTTTGGGGGATTACTGGATACTGGCTCTGAACGGACACTAATTCCAGGAGACCCAAAACATCACTGTGGCACACCACTAAGAGTGGGGACATATGGAGGTTATTAATGGAGTCTTAGCTCATGTTCATCTCACAGTAAGTTCAATAGGTCCCATAACCCATTCTGTAGTGACTTTCCCAGTTCAGGAATGCATAATTGGAATAGATATACTCAGCGGCTGGCAGAACACCCACAATGGAGCTTTGACAAATGGAGTAAAGGCTACTGCGGTAGGAAAAGCCAAGTGGAAGCCATTAGAACTGCCCCTACCTAGGAAAATACTAAACCAAAAGCAATATCACATTCCTGCAAGGATTGCAGAGATTACTGCCACCATCAAGGACTTGAAGGATGCAGGGGTGGTGATTCCCACCACATCCCAATTCAACTCACCTATTGGGCCTGTGCCAAAAACAGATGGATCTTGGAGAATGACGGTGGATTATCGAAAACTTAACAAGTGGTGACTCCAACTGCAGCTGCTGTTCCAGACATAGTTTCATTGCTTGAGCAAATTAATACATCTCCTGGTACCTGGTATGCAGCTATTGATCTGGGTAATGCCTTTTCACCATAGCTGTTTCAAAGGACCATCAAAAGCAGTTTGCCTTCAGCTGGTGAGGTCAGGAATATACCTTCAGTTACCTACATCAGGGCTACATCAACTCTCTACCCCTATGTCATAATTTAGTCTGCAGGGAACTTGATCATCTTTCCCTTCCACAAGACATCACACTGGTCCGTTACATTGATGATATTATGCTAACTGGTCCTAGTAAGGAAGAAGTGTCAATGACTATGGACTTATCGGTAAAACATTTGCGTGCTAGAGAGTGGGAAATTAACCCCATAAAAATTCAAGTGCCTTCCACCTCAGTGAAATTTCTAGGGATCCAGTGGTGTGGGGCATGTGGATATATTCCTTCTAAAGTGAAGGATAAGTTATTTCATCTGTCTATTGGGTTCCACAACTACAAAGGAGGCGCAATGCCTAGAGGGCCTCTTTGGGTTTTGGAGACAACATATTCCTCATCTGGGTGTGACTTTTTATCAAGTGACTCAAAAGCTGCTAGTTTTAAGTGGGATCCAGAACAAGAGAAGGCTCTGCAACAGTTTCAGGCTGCCGTGCAAGCTGTTTAGTCCCTTGGGCCGTGTGATCTGGCTGATCCAATGGTGTTTGAAGTGTCAGTGGCAGATAGAGATGCTGTTTGGAGTCTTTGGCAGGCACCTATTGATGAATTACAGCACAGACCGTTAGAATTTTGGAGCAAAGCCCTGCCATCTTCTGCAGATAAATACTCTCCTTTTGAGAAACAACTTTTGGCTCATTACTGGGCCTAGTAGAGATGGAAGGTAATGTAAGTAATAGAGACTGAATGCTTAACTATGGGACACAAACTCACCGTGCAGCCTGAGCTGCCCATCGTGAACTGGGTGTTGTCTGACCCACAGAGTTATAAAGTTGAATGCATACAGCAGCACTCCTTCATTAAATGGAAGTGGTATACACGAGATCTGGCCAGAGCAGGACTTGAAAGCACAAGTAAGTTGCATGAGGAAGTGGCCCAAATGCCCATCGTCTCCACTCCTGTCACTTGACCTTCCATCTCGCAGTCTGCACCCATGGCCTTATGCGGAGTTCCTTATGATCAGTTGACTGAAGAAGAGAAAACTCACGCTTGGTTTACAGAGTGGTCCGATATGCAGGCACCACTGGAATGTGGACAGCGGCAACACTACAGTCCCTTTTTGTGACCTCCCTGGACAGTGGTGAAGCGAAATTCTCTCAATGGGCAGAACTCCAAGTAGTGCACCTGGTTGTTCACTTTACCAGGAACCAGAAATGACCAGATGTGTATGTAGATTGTATACTAATTCATGGGCTTAGGTCAATGATTTGGCTGGATGGTCAGGGACTTGGAAGGAACACGATTGGAAAATTGGAGACAAAGTGGTATGGGGAAGAGGTATGTGGATAGACTTCTCTGAATAGGCCAAAGAAGTGAAGATATCTGTGTCTCAAGTGAATGTTCACCAAAGGGTGACCTCAGCAGAGGAAAATATTAACAATCAAGTGGATGGGAAGTTCTGGGAAAGCCAGTCAGCCTCTTTCCCCAGCTACCCCATCATTGCTCAACGGGCTCACAAACAAAAGTGGCCATGGTGGCAGGAATGGAGGTTATGCATGGGCCCAGCAGCATGGGCTTCCACTCATCAAAGCCAGCTTGGCTACAGCCACTGCTGAATGCCCAATCTGCCAGCAGCAGAGACCAACACTAAGTCCCAGATATGACATCATCCCTTGAGGTGATCAGCCAGCAAGCTGGTGGAAAGTTGATTACATTGGACCACTTACATCATGGAAAGGGTAACACTTCATTCTTACTGGAATAGACACTTACTCTGGATATGGATTTGCATTCCTTGTACCCAATGCTTCTTACAAAACTACCATCTGTGGACTTACCAGATGCCTTATCCACCATCATGGTATCCCACACAGCATTGCCTCGGACCAAGGGACTCACTTCACAGCAAAATGAAGTGTGGAAATGGGCCCATGCTCATGGAATTCACTGCTCTTACCATGTTCCCCATCATCCTGAAGTAGCTGATGTGATAGAAGGATGGAATGGCCTTCTAAAGACACAATTACAGCATCAGTTAGGTGGCAATACTTTGCAGGATTGGGACAGTGTTCTCCAGGAGGCTGTATATGATGTAAACTAGCAACCAATATATGGTGCTGTTTCTCCCATAGCCAGGATTCCTGGGTTCAGAAATCAAGGGGTGGAAACAGGAGTGACACCACTCACTATTACCCTTAGTGACCCACTCACAAGATTTTTCCTTCCTGTTCCTTTGACCTTATGCTCTCTGGATCTAGAGGTCTTAGTTCCAAAGAGAGGAATGCACCCACCTGGAGACACATCACTGATTCCATTGACCTGGAAGGTAAAATGTCACCTGGCCACTTTGGGCTCCTTTTGCCTCTAGATCAACAGGGAGAGAAGGGAGTTATCGTATTGGCTGGTGTGATTGATCCTGATTACCAAGAGGAAATCGGATTGATATTACATAATGGAGATAAAGAAGAGTATGTCTGGAATGCAAGAGATCCTTTAGTACTACCATGTCTTGTAATTAAGGTCAATGGAAAACTACAGCAACCAAATTTAGACAAGACTACTAATGGCCCAGACCCATCAGAAATGAAAGTTTGGGTCACTCCACCAGGCAAAGAACCACTTCCACCTGAGATGCTTGCTGAGGCCCTAGGGAATACAGAATGGGTGGTGGAGGAAGGTAGTTCTAAATACCAGATATGACCATGTGACTGGTTGCAGAATCAAGGACTGTAGTTGTTATGAGTATTTCTGCTTTGTATGTGTGTTCATTGTATCATGTTATGCACAAGCATGCCTTTATAATTATCTTTATTCAGACATTATGTATGCTTTGAGGAGATATGTACAGGTGCAAAATTCACAAGGGTTTAACTGTGATAGTTGTGTGCCTGAGAGGCAGGGCCAAAATGGCAGAGTAGTCAGACGGCTTCCTATATCCCTCTTACAACAAAGACCTAGGAAAACAATTGATTTGCTTGTATATGAATATCTAGGAGCCCTGAACAAGACAAAGTTGAGGAATCGGACTGAGTGGTCGGGGGAGAGGGAGAAAGTTTGGAAGAAGTGAGGAGTGCCAGGGTGGGGGTAGTGATGGGACTGCAGCTCTTCTGCTGCTCTGGGTCTGCAGTGAAGCAGGCAAACAGCTGCACCTGTGCTCTGGAGGCAGTTTCAACATCGAGAGAGATCAGGCAGCAGGGATTCTGCTTGGACACTCTGAACCATGAAAAGCAGCTCCCAAGTGGCTAAAGATAAGTATATGCATGCAGGCTTTCAAGGGGATTAAAAAAAGAAAAATCCATTTGGGAAAAATCTCTCTCCCTTTTACCTCTTTCCTCCCAGCTCTGCACTGGGAGTCCGCTGGGCTGGAAGTAGATCCCAAAAGGCACCCTGATCTGTTCTCCTGGCCTTGGAGAGGGAACAAATAAGCTACTGGCTCCCCTAAGCCAGGAACTCAGGGTCGGCACAGCTCCTTTGCTAGGAACAGGCATTAGGGGTCCACAGACTTTGACTGCCTTACACCCCTGTTTAGACTTGTAGGGACCCATCTCAACAGCGTTAGCCCTCACTACCACAGCTCAACAGGGTAAACATCTGAAGTTTAACTGTTGCAGCTGTGAAGTGACAGATCTGTGACACTCAACCTTGCCCCTTAAGCAGGCAACTTTACTGATCTGCACCAGGGGCTGAGGACTGGTGACATCACCTAATCAACCTAGTCACCTGCTACAAGAGTCCAAGAAAAAGTTGTGCCCTCAGGTCTTTACAGCCAACAGAGTGGGTGCTCATAGTCTGGCTGCAAAACTCACCTACATACTTGCCCTAGGGAATAGGGGCATGCTTTCTTTTCAGACTCTCGGGGGCAACCATCTGTCCCCTGCCTGGCTAAGCACGTGACCCCTTACCAGAACCAGATACCAGTGCCTACACCAATCCCCCAATCACCCAAGCCTCTCTAAGACTGTAGGTGAGAGCCCGCACCACACACTTGGTGACAGACTGCCTGGACACCTGAGCTGAACCCATACAGGAAAATTTAATGGACTCCTATGTGCACATACTTAGGTATGGAACAAACTACATGGTGACAGGACGTTAGAGATCCAAAGGTATTAATAATCAAACTAGCACACAAGAGCAGCCTATTGGGACATATCAAAACAAAAGAAAACAAGAAGCTGGGACTCACTAAACAAATATAAAATAAAATTATAATAACATATTGATGGCTCAGAGACAATAGTCAATATCAAATCACAGAGAGAGGCACGCCATGAGGGCTCAGCAAGCTCCCAAAATACAGAATCAATAAATTCTCTGGAGGAAGAGAATTTCTTGGAATTACCAGAGGCAGAATACAAAAGATTAATATACAGACCTCTTCTAGAAATTAAAAAGGGAATTTTACAAAATGCAGAAATGGCCAAGGAACACACAGACAAAGCAGTAGTGTAACTTAAAAAAGTTATTTAAGAACATAATGACAAATTTAATAGGCTGTAAGAATCCATAGAGAGACAGCGATCAGAAATTCAGAAGATTAACAATAAAATTTCAGAATTAGACAACTCAATAGAAAGTCATAGGAGCAGAATTGAGGCAGTAGAAGTTAGAATTAGTGACAATGAAGATAAAGCTCTTGATGCCAACTTATGTGAGGAAAAATCAGATAAAAGAATTAAAAAGAATGAAGAAACTCTAAGAGTCTTGTGGGACTCTATCAGGAGAAATAACCTACCAGTGATTGAAGTACCAGAACAGGGGGGGATAACAGAAAATACAGAGAAAACTGTTGAAGATTTGTTGACAGAAAACTTCCCTGATATCATGAAAGTTGAGAAGATAGCTATCCAAGATGCTCATCGAACCCCACATAAGGTAGATCCCAAAAGATAGTCACCAAGACATATAATCAAACTTACGAAAACCAAAGATAAAGAGAGAATTTTAAGAGTGGCTACGGATAAAAGAAAAGTCATCTACAAAGGAGAGACAATTAGATTAAGCTCAGACTACTCAGCAGAAACCATGCAGGCTAGAAGGCAATGGGATGACATATATAAAGACTCAAAGGAAAACAACTGCCAAACAAGAATCATATCTCCAGTAAAACAGTCTCTGAAATATGATGGCAAAACTAGGGCATTTCCAGATAAACAGAAGTTTGGGAATTAACAAAAACCAAACCAAAATTACAAGAAATACTAAACAGAGTCCTATGGTTAGATGATTGATAAAACCAGATGACAACACAAGAGCAGAGCACAGGACAGAGCAACCAGATATTGACTCAGATAGGGAAGTCAAAAATACATCAAAGTTAAAACATTGAAGATAGGGAAACAGAAGTATTAATATGTAAAAAAGGACAACATTAAAACAAAAAAGAGAGACTTAGAAATGCAGAATTGATTTTTAATCTGGAGGGGAAGTCAAGGAGACATAAAGTAATAAAAGACTGGTATAAACTTAGAAAAATAAGGGTAAATATTAACGTAACCACAAAGGAGTCTAACAATCCTACGAATCAAAATAAAAAGTAGAAAAACATAAAGACTTAGCAAACACAAAATCTACAACAATGAAAAAGATGACAAAAAAATACATAAAGAAAAACGACTCAGCAGAGAAAATTAAGAGGAAAAAAGAAACTGTGAACAACACACAAAAAGAGACATCAGGATGACTGCACTAAACTCGTACCTATCAATAATTACTCTGAATGTAAACAGACTTAATGCACCAATAAAGATACAGAGAGTGGCAGACTGGATAAAAAAAGCATGATCCATCTATATGCTGCCTACAACAGATGTACCTTAGACTTAAAGACAAAAACAGGCTAAAACTCAATGGATGGAAAAAACATATCAAGCAAGCAACATTCGAAAAAAAGCAGGAGTGGCAATATTAATCTCTGACAAAATAGAAGTTAAAGTAAAATCCACCACAAAGGATAAGGAAGGGTACTATATAATGATTAAAGGGTCAATACACAAGGAGGACATAACTATAATAAATACTTATGCACTGAACAACAGGGCTCCAAAATACTTAAAACAAACTCTAACAGCTCTGAAGAGAGAGATAGACAGCTCCACAAAAGTAGTAGGAGACTTCAACACGCCACTTTTGGTGAAAGACAGAACATCCAGGAAAAAGCTCAACAAAGACATAGAAGAACTAAATGCTACAATCGGCCAACTTGATATCATAGACATATGCCGAACACTGCACCCAACAGCAGCCAAGTATACTTTCTTTTCTAATGCTCATGGAACATTCTCCAGAATAGACCACATATTAGGCCATAAAGCAAGCCTTAACAAAATCCAAAACATTGAACTATTACAAAGCATCTTTTCTGACCATAAAGCCATAAAAGTGGAAATCAACAACACAAAAAACAAGGGGAAAAAAATCAAACACATGGAAACTGAACAAACACCTTGCTCAAAAACTACTGGATTATAGAAGAAATTAAGGATAGGATAAAGAAATTCATAGAATCAAACGAGAATGAAAACACATCCTACCAGAACCATTGGGAAACAGCAAAAGCAGTGCCCAGAGGCCAGTTCATAGCAATAAATTCACACATCCAAAAAGATGAAAGGGCCGTCATCAAAACATTAACCTTACAACTGGAACAAGTAGAAAGAGAGCAGCAAAAGAAACCCTCAGGCACCAGAAGAAAGGAAATAATAAGAATTAGAGCTAGAATTAAATGAAATAGAGAATAGAAAAACTATTGAAAGAGTTAACAAGACCAAAAGCTGATTCTTTGAAAAGATAAACAAAATTTATAAACCACTGGCCAAACTGAATAAAGAAAAACAGGAGAGGAAGCAGATAACCTGCATTAGAAATGAGATGGGTGATATCACAACAGACCCAACTGAAATTAAGAGAATCATAACAGATTACTATGAAAAAATTGTACTCTAAAAAATTTGAAAACCTAGAGGAAATGGAAAAATTTCTAGAACCTCACTACCTACCTAAATTAACACAAACAGAGGTAGAACAACTAAATAAACCAATAACAAAAGAAGAGATTGAAAAGGTTATTAAAAAATTCCCAACAAAAAAAAAAAGCCCTGGCCCAGACGGCTTCACTGGAGAATTCTACCAAACTTTCAGAGAAGAGATAACACCAATTCTACTAAAGGTATTTCAGAGCATAGAAAAGGATGAAATACTCCCAAACTCATTCTATGAAACCAGCATAGCCCAGATACAAAAACTAGGTAAAGACACCACAAAAAAAAGAAAGAAAATTTCAGACCAATATCTCTCATGAACATTGACCCAAAAATCCTCAACAGAATTCTAGCCAACAGAATTCAGCAACACATCAAACAAATAATTCACCATGACCAAGTGGGATTTATACCAGGTATGCACTGATGGCTCAACATTAGAAAAACCATCAATGTAATCCATCACATAAATCAAACAAAAGATAAGAACCTCATGATCTTATCAATCGATGCAGAAAAGGCATTAGACAAAGTCCAACACCCATTCATGATAAAAACTTTCAACAAAATAGGAATTGAAGGGAAATTCCTCAATATAAATTAAGGGCATTTACACAAAACCAACAGCCAACAGCATCCTAAATGGAGAGACTTTGAAAGCGTTCCCCTTGAGAATAGGAACCAGACAAGGATGCCCTCTATCACCACTCTTATTCAATATTGTGCTGGAGGTCCTAGCCAGAGCAATTAGGCTAGAAAGGGAAATAAACGGCATCCAAACCAGTAGGGAAGAAGTCAAAGTATCTCCATTTGCAGGCGACATGATCTTATACACAGAAAACCCCAAAGAATCCACAAGAAAACTACTGGAACTAATAGAAGATTTCAGCAAAGTTTCAGGTACAAGATAAACATACAAATATCAGTTGGATTCGTTTACACCAACAAAGAGAACCTTGAAGAAGTAATCACCAAATGAATACCATTTACAATAGCCCCCAGGAACATAAAATACTTAGGAATAAATTTAACCAGAGACATAAAACATCTATACAGAGAAAAGTACAAAACACTGCTGCAAGAAACCAAAAGAGACCTGCATAAGTGGAAAAATATACCTTGCTCATGGATAGGTAGACCCAACATAATGAAAATGTCAATTCTACCCAAGGCAATCTACAGATACGATGCAATCCCGATCCAAATTCCACTAACATTTTTTAATGAGATGGAGAAACAAATCACCAACTTCATATGGAAAGGGAAGAAGCCCCGAATAAATAAAGCATTACTCAAGAAGAAGAACAAAGTGGGAGGCCTTACACTACCTGATTTTAGGACCTATTATACTGCCGCGGTAGTCAAGGAAGCCTGGTACTTGTATAACAACATATACATGAACCAATGGAACCGTGTTGAGAATCCAGATATAAGCTCATCCACCTATGAGCAGCTAAGATTTGACAAAGACCCAATGTCCATTAATTGGGGAAAAGACAGTCTCTTTAACAAATGGTGCTGGCATAATTAGATATTCATCTGCAAAAAACTGAAACAAGACCCATACCTCACACCATGTACAAAAACTAACTCAAAATGGATCAAAGACTTAAATATAAAATCATGGAAGAAAAAATAGGGACAAAGCTAAGAGCCCTAATACATGGCATAAACACAATACGAACCATAAGTAACAATGCATAAACACCAGATGAGAGACTAGATAAACGGGAGGTCCTAAAAATCAAAACATTTATGCTCATCAAAAGACTTCACCAAAAGAGTCAAAAGACAACCTACACACTGGGAAAAAAAATTTTGGCTACGACAAATCCGATCAGCGTCTAATCTCTAAAATCTTCAAGATACGGCAAAACCTCAACAACAAAAAGACCAATAATCCAACTAAAAAATGGGAAAGGACAGGAACAGGAACTTCATCAAAGTAGATATTCAGGCGGCTAACAGACACATGAAGAAATGCTCATGATCATTAGCCATTAGAGAAATGCAGATCAAAACTACAAGGAGATATCATCTCACCCCAACAAGGCTAGCCTTAATCTAAAAAACAAAATAATAAATGCTGGAGAGGTTGTGGAGAGACTAGAACACTTATACACTGTTGGTAGGAATTTAAAATGGTACAACCACTTTGGAAATTGATTTGGCGCTTCCTTAAAAAGCTAGAAATGGAAGTACCATACGATCCAGCTATCCTGCTCCTTGGAATATATCCTAGAGAAATAAGTGCCGTCACATGAATAGATATATGCACACCCATGTTCATTGCAGCACTGTTACAATAGCAAAAAGATGGAAACAACCTAGGTGTCCATCAACAGATGAATGGATAGACAAATTATGTTATATCCACACAATGGAATATTACGCTATGATAAAGAACAACGATGAAGCTGTGAAATATCATATATGTGGTGGAAGCTAGAACTTATTATGCTGAATGAATTTAGTCAGTCACAGAAGGACAAATAATGTATAAGACCACTATTATAAGAACTCAAGAAAAGGGTTAAACACAGAAGAAAATATTCTTCGATGGTTACAGGGGTGGGGAGGGAGGGTGAGGGTTATTCACTAACTAGATAGTAGATAAGAATCATCTTAGGCAAAGGGAAGGACAACACACACTACAGTGGAAATCAGCCCAAACGGACTAAACCAAAGCTAAGAAGTTTCCTGAATTCAATCAAATACTTTGAGAGACAGAGTAGCAGGGGTAGGGATCTGGGGACCATGCTTTCATGGGATATCTAGGTCAATCGGCATAACAAAGCCTATTAAGAAAATGTTCTGCATCCTACTTTGGTGAGTGACGTCTAGGGTCTTAAAAGCTTGCTAGCGGCCATCTAAGATGCATCAATTGGTCCCAACCACCTGCAGTAAAGGAGAAAGAAGAACACCAAAGACACAAAGAAAGTATTAGCTCAAGTGACAGAATGGGCCACATAAACCAGAGACTTCATCACCCTGAGACCAGAAGAACTAGATGGTGCCCAACTTCCAGCAATGAAAGTCCTGATAGGGAACACAACAGAGAATCCCTGAGGGAGCAGCAGAAGGATGGGTTTCAGAACTCAAATTCTAGTAAGAATTCCAGACTTAATGGTCTGACTCAGACTGAAGGAGCCCCAGAAAGCATGGCCCCTGGACTCTCTATCAGCCCAGAACTAAAACAATTTCTGATGCCAACTCTTCAGACAGGGATTGGACTGGACTGTGGGACGTAAAGTGATACTCGTGAAGAGTGTGCCTCTTAGTCAAGTAGATACAAGAGACCAAAGCGGCAGCTTCTGTCCAGAGGTGAGACGGGAAGACAGAGAGAGTTAGGAGCTGGTTGAATGGTCAAGGGGAATCAGGGACAGAAAGGAGAAGTGTGCTGTCACAGAATGGGGTGAACAATTAGGGTCACATAACAATGTATGTATAAAATTTTGTATGGGAGACTAACTTGAAATGTAAACTTCATTTAACTACAACAATAAAAAAAATTAAAAATGAATTGAAATTCAGAAAATTTGTGTCAAACTAAAAAAAAAAAAAAGGTTGTGCGCCTACTTGGCTAGGCCATGATTCTCAGTGGTTTGATAGTCGTATGATGTTCTGATCACTTCCATGATGAGATTTGATATTATGTAATCACCTCCATGATGGATCTTCTTGTGAGTAGCGAATCAGTTGAAAGGGAGTTTTCTTGGGCATGTGGCCTGCATTGAATATAGGTGCATATTCTGGCAAGTCTTATGAACTTTTCCTCATTCTGAATCCTATAGCTGGATTCTGTTCTGACCTCCAGTTCTTGGGACTTGAGCTAGAAGCTTACCTGCGGTCTTGCCTGCTGATCTTGGGATTCATATATCTTCACAGACTGTGAGCAAGAGCCCTGCTCTTTGGCCTGCCAGTCTAGGGTTTGCCAGCCCCTGTGGCTAAGAGAATCAGGAGAAGCTTCTATTCTAACCCATGGACTTGGAACTTTCCAGGCTCTACAACCACGTGAGCCATTTCCTTGATATAAATCTCTCTCTCTTTGTCTCTCTCTCTCTATATATGTATACACTTTACTGGCTTCGCTTCTTTAGAGAACCCAGCCTAAGACAGCCTAAGACAATGTGTTGGTAGGCCTCTTGAATATCATCTTTGGTGAAGTGTCTGATCATGTTCTTTTCCCATTTTTTGATTGGGATGTTTCTCTTTATGTTGTTAAGTTGTAAAAGTTTTATGTATATTTTTGATAGTATACTCTTATCAAATACATGGTTTGCAAAAATGTTCACCAAATATGTACATAGTCTTCCAATTTATTGATGAAGCCTCCTTATTTATTTTTTATTTTGTTGTTGAGAATATACACAGCAAAACATACACCAATAAAACAGTTTCTACATGTGCAATTCAGTGACATTGATTGTATTCTTTGAGTTATACAACCATTCTCATCCTCCATTTCTGTATTGCTTCTCAGTTACTAACATAAACCCCCTGCCCTCTAAGGTTCCTATCTAATCTTTTGAGTTGTTGCTGTCAACTTGATCCTATACAGATAGTTCTTAAAAGAGCATAATGCTCAAGGCAGACATTTTTTACTAGTTAAACTTTGGTTTTAAGAGGAATTCAGGAGACATTTTCGGTTTAAGGTTTAAAGATCATCTCAGGGTAATAGTTTCAGGGGTTCATCCAGTCTCCATGGCTCCAGAAAGTCTGGAATCCATGAGAATTTGAAATTCTATTCTGCATTTTCCTCCTTTTGATTATGATTCCTCTATAGAATCCTTGATCACTTGATCGCCTTGATCATCATAATGGTAGTGTCTTAGTCTTCATTCTCAACAGAAGCAAAACCAGTAAAGCTTATAAATATATATTGTCTTAGTCATCTAGTGCTGCTATAACAGAAATACCACAAGTGAATGGCTTTTTATAAAGAGAAATTTATTCTCTCACAGTCTAGTAGGCTACAAGTCCAAATTCAAGGCATCAGCTCCAGGGGAAGGCTTTCTCTCTCTGTTGGCTCTGGAGAAAGGCCTTTGTGATGAATCAGTCTTCCCTTAGTCTGGGAGCACCTCAGCACAGGAATCTCAGATCCAAAGGACATGCTGCACTCCCGGCACTTCTTTCTTGGTGGTATGAAGTCCCCCTCTCTTCTTGCTTCCCTTTCCTTTTTATCTGTTGAGAGATAAAATGTGGTGCAAGCCACACCCCAGGGCAACTCCCTTTACATTGGATCAGGGACGTGACCTGGGTAAGGGTGGTGTTATAATCCCACCCTAATTCTCTTTAACATAAAATTACAATCACAAAATGGAGGACAACCACACAATATTGGGAATCATGGCCTAGCCAGATTGATACACACATTTTTTTGGGGGGGACATAATTCAATCCATGACATATACATAGAGAGAGATTTATATCAAAGAAATGGCTCACGATGTTGTAGAGGCTGGAATGTTCCAAGTCCATGGATCAGGATAGAGGCTTCTGATTCATGTAGCTGCAGAGGCTGGCAAATCCAAGATCGGCAGATCAGAGAGCAGGGCTCTTTCTCACAGGCTGTGAAGAGCGACAAATCCAAAGATCAGCAGGCAAGGCCACAAGACTGCAAGGCTTCTCCTGATTCACATAGCTGCAGGCGCTGGCAAACTGAAGACTGGCAGGTAAGATGCCAGCTCAAGTTCCAAGAATCAGAGGTCAGAGGAACAGGAGCCAGCTGCACGATCCAGAACAGGTAAAATCCAGAATATCAGCTTATATTCAGATGCGGCCCACATGCCCAAGGAAACTCCCTTTCAACTATTGGATATTCACAGAAAATCCCATCATGGGGGTGATCACATATCAGATCTCAACAGGGAAGCGACCACAACATTATACAATTGCCAAAACACTGAGAATTATGGCCCAGCCAAGTTGACACACAATGTTAACCATCACAGGTAGCTAGGCACAATCCAGTTCTTTTGGTCTTATGGCAAAGGTGGCAGCTATTCATGGAGGTAATTAGCCACACATTCCATATCTTCCTCCCATTCCTGACTCTCTTCCTGTGTTGTTTCAGGTGAATAGAGACCAATTGTTTTGCCTTGAGTGGCACTTGCAAGCTTTTAAGATCCTGGGCACTATGCAATGAAGTAGGAGGTAGAACAGAAGCACTAAACACATTATTAGGCCAATTAACAAGAATAGCTCATGAAACCATGACCCTAAACCTCCAAACCAAGGAACTGAATTCCGCAAGGTGTTTGTACATAAGCAGCCTCAATAGGGCAAGGTTGCACAACTGTTATTTCAATTGTTATCAATAAGTTGTACACCTGTAAGAAGTTGAATTAGCAAAAACTGTGTGATAGATATTCTTACAACAATAACAAAAAAGTAATAAAGCCCTTTGATGAATAGAAGTCAATCACAAAAAAAACAAATATTTTATGTCTTCACTTTTATGAAATGACCTGAACAAGTAAACGTACCTACACCTCCTTTATCAACTATCTCATTATCCAACATTATGCATTTATGATGATAGTAAAAAAAACTACTATCCAGGATGCAGAGCCAACATGGTGTCCTAGACAGATGCACCATGCCATTCTTCTGCAGTAAAGACCTGAAAAACTAAGTAAACAAATGCAAACGTCAACACTAGCACCCTAAGCATCATATGAAGGATCAATAACAAAACAAAGTTGAAAGACTTAAAACAGGAAAACAGATGTCAACCTGTAAATGAGAACATGGTCAAAACAATAAAAGGGGAAATAAATGGTGTAGGTATAGAACTTCCAAATGGAGAGGAAGTCAAGGTGATATCAAGTAATAAAAGACTGGCTCAAAAGTGGGAAGATAAGGGTAAGTTTTCAAGGTAATCACAAAGAGAGTTAACAAACCTACTCATTAAAATAAAAAAAGAACAAGAACATAAAGAGAAAACACAAAATCTATAGTAATGAAATAAAAGAAAATATACACACACACAAAAAAAGGAACTTGGAACAGGAAGGTAAGAGGAACAAATAAAACATCAGCACCATCAAAATATATATATATGACAGCAATTAACTCGTACCTCTTGATAATCACATTAAATATAAATGGCTTAAATGCACCCATAAAGAGAGAATGGCAGAATGAATTAAAAAACATGAGTCATCAATATGCTGTCTTCAAGAGACACACCTTAGACACAAAGACATAAATATATTAAAAATCAAAGGATAGAAAAAATGTATCAAGCAAACAGTAACCAAAAAAGAGCAGGAGTGGCAATACTAATCTCAGATAAAATAGACTTTAAGGCAAAATCTGCCATAAAAGACAAGCAAGGAGATTATATAATGATTAAAGGGACAATCCACAAAGAAGATATAATCTTAATAAATATCTAGGTACCCAACAACAGGGCTCCAACATACATAAAACAAACTCTAACTGCACTGAAAAGACAAATTGACAGTTCCACAATAATAGTAGGAGACTTTAACACACCTCTCTTGGTAAATAGCAGAACATCTAGATATAAATTCAATAAACACACAGAAGATCTAAAAGCCACAATCAAGCAAATTGACCTTATAGACATGTATAGAAAACTCCACTCAACAGTAGCAAAGTATACATTCTTTTCCAACACACATGGAACATTCTCCAGAATAGACTACATTTTAGTCAACAAAGCAACCATCAGTAAGATCCAAAACATCAAAATAATACAAAAAATTCTTTCTGATCACAATGCCATAAAAGTAGAAATCAACAACAGAAAGAGCAAGGGGAAAAAATCAGACACATGGAAACTGAATAACACCTTACTTAAAAACAACTGGGTAATAGAAAAACTCAAAGAAGGAATAAAAAAAATTCCTAGAATCTAATGAGAATGAAAACATATCATTTCAAAATCATTGGGACACAGCAAAGGCAGTGCTCAGAGGTCAATTTAAAGCAATAAACACACACATCGAAAAAGAAGAAAAGGCCAAAATCAAAATGTTACCCCTACAACTCAAACAAAAAGAAAAAGAACGGCAAAAGAAGTCCACAGACCAAAGGAAATAAAGATTAGAGGAGAAATCAATGAAATAGAGAACAGCAAAACAATAGAATCACCAAGACCAGAAGCTGGCTCTTTGAAAGCATCAACAAAATCATCAAACCACTGGCCAAATTGACAAAAGAAAACCATGAGAGTAAGGAAATAACCCAAAAATGAAATGAGATGGGGGACATTATAACAGACTCAACAGAAATAAAAAGGATCATAAAAGAATACTGAGAAAAATTATACTCCAACAAATTGAGAACCTGCAGGAAATAGACAAATTTTGAGAAACACACTACCTACCTAAACTAACACAAACTGAGATACAAAATCTGAAATGATCCATAACAAGAGAAGAGATTTAAGAGATAATAAAAAAATTCCCAACAAAAAAATGCCCTTGCCCAACGGTAGTCAGAACAGCCTGGTACTGGTACAACAGACACATAGACCAATGGAACAGAATTGAGAACCCAGACATAAATTCATCCACCTATGAGCAGCTGATTTTTAACAAAGACTCAAAGTCAGTTAAATCGGGGAAAAGACAGTCTCTTTAATAAATGATGTTGGCATAACTAGATATCCATCTGAAAAAAATGAGACAGGACCATACCTCACACCGTACACAAAAACTAACTCAAAATGGATGAAATATCTAAACATAAAATCTAAAATGATAAAGATCAAGGAATTAAAAATAGGAACAACACTAGGGGCCCTAATGCATGGCATAAATAGTATACAAGCCATAACTAACAATGCACAAACTCCAGAAGAGAAACTAGATAACTGGGAGCTCCTAAAAATCAAACACGTATGTTCATCAAAAGACTGTACCAAAAGAGTAAAAAGACAGCCTACAGACTGGGAAAAAATTTTCACTATAACATATCCAATAAGGGTTTAGTCTCTAAAATCAACAAGATACTGCAACACCTCAACAACAAAAAGACAAACAATCCAATTAAAAAATTGGCAAAGGATATGAACAGACACTTCATCATAGACGGCCACTAACAGACACAGGAGAAAATGCTCACGATCATTAGCCATTAGAGAAATGCAAATCAAAACTACAATGAGATACCATCTCACACTGACAATGCCGGCACTAATCCAAAAAACACAAAATTACAAATATTGGAGAGGTTGTGGAGAGATCAGAACGTTTTTGCACTGCTGACAGGAATGTAAAATGGTACAACCACTTTGGAAAAGGATATGAAACTTCCTTAAAAAGGTAGAAATATAAATACTATACAATCCTGCAATCCCAATTCTAGGAATATACCTGAGAGAATGAAGAGCCGTCACACAAATAGACATATGCACACCCATGTTCATTGCAGCACTATTCACAATAGCAATAAGATGGAAACAACCTAACTGCTCATCAACAGATGAATGGATAAACAAATTATGGTTCATACACAAAAAAGAATACTATGCAATGATAAAGAACAATGATGAATCCACGAAACATCTCACAACATGAATGAATCTGGAGAGCATTATGCTGAGTAAAATAAGTCAATCACAAAAGGATAAATATTGTTTGAGATCACTATTATAAAAACTCAAGAAAAGGTTTACACACAGAGAAAAACAATCTTTGATGGTTATAAGGGAGGGAAGGGGGAATTACTAACTAGATAGTAGTTAAATGTTAAATTTGATGAAGGGAAAGACAACACACAATATAGGGGAAGTCACCACTATTTGATCAAGTCAAAGTCATAGAAGCTTCCTAGATACATCCAAGTACCTCGAGGTACCAGGTTACAGGAGCTGAAGGCTGGAGACCATGGTCTCAAGGGACATCTAGGTCAACTGACATAACAAGTGCATAAAGAAAATGTTCCACATCTTGCTTTGGTGAGTAGCATCTGGGGTCTTAAAAGCTTGTGAGTGACTACCTGAGAAACATCTACTGGTCCCATCATGTTCGGAGCAAAGGAGAATGTATAAAACCAAAGACACAAGGAAAATGTTAGTCCAAAGGACTAATGGACCACATGAACCACAGCTTCCAGTAGCCTGAGCCCAGAAGTACAGATGACGGCCGGCTACAACTGCTGACTACTCTGACAGCGATCACAATAGAAGGTCTCAGACAGAGTGGGAAAAAATGTAGAACAAAATTCAAACTCACACACACACACAAAAGACCAGACGTAACTGTTCTGACAGAGATTGGAGGAACCCTTGAGACTTTGGCTCCCAGACTCCCTGCTAACTCAGAATTGAAGCCATTCCCAAACTTTCATCCAAGATTTAAAAAAAAAAGAAAAAACGTGCCATGGAGTTGATTCTGACTCATAGCGACCCTCTAGGACAGAGTAGAACCGTTCCCTAGGGTTTCCAAGGAGTGGCTGGTGGATTCGAACTGCTGACCTTTTGGTTTAGCAGCCGAGCTCTTAACAACTATGCCACCAGGGCTTCATAGGTATGTATATATGTGTGTGTATATAGGTGTATACATATGTATATGCATTTATGTGACTGGTGCACATATATGCATATATATAATAAAGCACATAGGGAGCACGTTTGTGGATACTTCTTAAACATAACCAAACACCTAGTAGGATTGAATTTCTGAGTTTGAAGGATTAGGATCATAGTCTCATGGAATATCTTGGTCAATTAGCATAGTCTAGTTCATAAATTAGGTTCTACATCCTACCTTGGTGAGTAGTGTCTGGGGTCTTAAAAACTTGTTAGCAGCCGTCTAAGCTACAACTATTGGTCTCTACTCATCAGGAACAAAAGAGAAAGAAGAAAATCAAAGACTCAAAGAAGAAAGTAGTATACAGGACAGATAGTCTACAAGAACCACGGCCTCATCTACCAGAAAAACTAGGAAGGCTAGGAAGTGCCTGACTACCACTACCTAGAATTCTAATCAGGGCCACAATAGATGAACTCTGATAGATGGGTGGAAAATGTTGAACAGAACCTCAAATTCCTAAACAAAAAAACAAAAAAAAGACCTACTGGACTGTTTGAGACTGGAGGATTCCCCGAGACTATTACCCTAAAATACCCTTCAGACCTTGAACCAAACTAACCCCTGAGGTCACTTGTAGCTAAATAAGAAATTGGCTGAAAAAAATAAGAAATATAACTACTGTGCTCCTGTAAAAAATCACCTATATGAAACCAAATGGGAACATAAACTGCTAATGTAAAGCTTCACCAAAAACACAATAAAATATTATTTTTTTAAAAAAAAATCTAGGCCCAACATCCACTTCCCTATATTTTCTTCTAAGAATTTTGATTTTAGTTTTCACTTTTAGGTCTTTAAACCATTTTGAATTGACTTTTGTGTAAGGTGTGAGGCATAGACCCTGTTTCATTCTTTTGAATGTGGAAATCCAATTTTCCTGGCAACATTTATTGAAGAGACTCATTCTTTCCCATTGAATGATCTTAGCACCCTTGTCAAAAAGTCAGTTGACGGGCACTGCATGGGTTTATTTCTGGACTCTCAATTCTATTCCATTGATCTATATGTTTATCATTAAACCAGTATCAGGCTGTTTTGATTACTGTAGCTGTATAGTGTGTCTGAAATGAGGGAATGTGAGACCTACTTTGTTCTTCAAAATTGTTTTGTCTTTTTGGACACCTTTCCTTTCTATATAAAGTTGTGGATTTGGTTTTCCATTTCTGTTAAAAATGCTGTTGGGATTTTGATGGGGATTGCATTGAATCTATAGGTCTTTTTGGGTAGTGTTGACATTTTCACAATATTAAGTGTTCCAGCCCATGAGCATGGAATGTCTTTCCATTTATTTAGGTCTGTTTTAATCTCTTGCATCAGTGTTTTAAAGTTTTCATTACAGAAGTCCTTTACATCACCTGTTAGATTTATTCCTAGGTATTTAATTTTTTTCTGTGCTAGTGTAAATGGAATTGCTTTCTTGATTTTATTTTCAGATTTCTCCTTGTTGGTATATAGAAATCTGAATGATTTCTGTGTATTGATCTTTAACCTGCAACTTTACTGAATTCATCTATTACTTCCAGGAGATTTCATGTGGATTCTTTGGGATTTTCTATATATACAATCATGTCATCTACAAGAGATAGTTTTACTTCTTTTTCAATTTGCACACATTTTATTTCTTTTTCTTGCCTTATTACTCTGGCTAGGATTTCCAGTGTGATATTGAATAAACAAAAAACCAAATCGGTTGCCATTGAGTCAATTCTGACTCATAGCGACCCTATAGGACAGAGTAGAACTGCCCCATATGGTTTCCAAAGATCGCCTGCTGGATTCGAACAGCCAACCTTTTGGTTAGCAGCTGTAGCTCTTAACCACTACGCCACCTGATATTGAATAGAAGTGGTGATAGTGGCAATCTTTGTTTTGTTTCCATTCTCAGGGGGAATACTCTCAGTCTTTATCCATTGAGTATAATGTTGACTATTGGCTTTTCATAGATGCCCTTAATCATGTCAAGGAATTTCCCTTCCATTCCTATATTGTTGAGATTTTTCTATCAGAAAAGTTTGTTGGATTTTATCAAATACCGTTTTCTGTTTCTATTGAGTTGATTACATTTTTTTTTCCTTCTGTTCTGTTAATGTGGTGTATTACATTGATGGATTTTCTAATATTGAATTGTCCTTGCATTCCTGGAATAAATCCCAAGTGGTCATGTTGTGTAATTACTTTAATATTTTATTGCATTCTGTTCACTAGTATTTGGTTGTGAATATTTGCATCTATATTAATGAGGGATATAGGAGTGTAGTTTTCTTTTCTTGTAGTGTCTTTGTCTAACATTGGTATCAGGACAATGCTGGCTTCATAGAAAGAGTTAGGGAGTATTCCCTCCTCTTCCACATTTTGGAAGAGTTGAGCAAAATATGTGTCAGTTCTTCTCTAAATGTTTGGGAAAATTCCCCAGTGAAACCATCATACACACACACACACACACACACATCACCCCACCAGATCACTGTGAAGCATGTCATAGAGATTAGGTGCACTAGCTTTGGAGTCAGACTGCCCAGGTATGAATCCTGGCTCTGACATTTATGAGCTATGTGACCCCTGGCAGAAGACTTTTTGTTTTAGGAGGTTTTATTGGGATTTTTTTGTTGGGAGGTTTTTGATTACTGATTCAATCTCTTCTCTTGCGTCTGTTGAAATTTTCTATCTCTTTTTGTGTTAGTTTAAGCAGGTTATGTGTTTCTAGGAATGTATCCATTTTGTTTACTTTTTTGTATTTTTGGGGTACAGCTTTTCACATATTCTTTTATTATCGTTTTTTTTCTATTGAATCTGTTGTAACATTCCCATTTTTGTTTCTTATTTTAGTTATTTTCATCCTCTCCCTTTTTTTTTCTTTGTCAGTCTAGCTATTGGTTTGTCAATTTTATTGATGTTTTCAAAGAAAACTTTTGATTTTGTTAATTTTCTTTATTGTTTTTCTATTCTCTATTTCATTTATTTCTGCTTTGAGGTTTATTTCCTTTCTTCTGGTAGGTCTGGGCTTAGTTTGTTCTTTTTCTAGTTCCTCAAGCTGTGGATTTAGACTGTTGATTTGAGATCTTTCTTCTTTTTGATGTAGGAGTGTTTTGCTATGAATTTCCCTCTGATGACTTGATGACTGCCTTTTCTGTATCCCATAGATCTTGGTATGTTTTGTTTTCATTTTCATTTAACTCCAAGTATTTTTTTATTTCACTTTTGATTTATTTCTTGACCCATTGGTTATTATTGTGTTATTTATTTTCCGTGTATTATTAATTTCTAGCATTACTCACTTGTCATCAGAGAAGGTACTTTGCATCATTTTTTCTTAAACTTCTTGAGACTTGTTTTGTGACCTAACGTATGGTCTATCATGGAGAATGTTCCATGTGTACTAGAGAAAAATGTATATTGTTCTGATGTGGGGTTGAGAATTCTATATATGTCTATCAGATCTAATTTTTTATGGTATTGTTCAAATCCTCTGTTTCCTTACTGACCTTCTTTCTGGAAGTGTTATCCATTATTAACAATGCTGTTTTGACATCTGCTACTATTATTGTAGAGTATTACTTCTTTTGGTTCTGTCAGTATTTGCTTTATATATTTTAGTGCATTGATGTTGGATTGATATATATTTATGATTGTTATATTTTTAATGAACTGTCTCTTATCAACATATATTGTCCTTCTTCGTCTCATAATAAATTTTGACTTATATTTAATGTTTGTGTCCTTGGGCCTAAGATGTGTCTCTTATAGACAACATATGGATGGATCATGTTCTTTTATCCATTCTACCACTTTGCTTTTTGCATAGAGTGTTTAATCCATTCAAATGGCTATCTCCTTGTTAGTGCTATTTTACTGTTTTTTTGCTATAGTTGTTATGGGCAAATCAGGAAGCGTCTCTGCTCATGTCGCTATCTTAGGGGGCACATTTCTAGTCTTAAATGTCAATAAAAAAAAAACACTGCCATTGAGTTGATTCTGACGCATAGCGACCCCATAGGGTTTCCAAGGTCGTAAATCTTTATGGAAGCAGATTGCCACGTCTTTCTAATGTGGAATGGCTAGTGGGTTTGAACTGTTGACCTTTCAGTTAGAAGCCAAGCACTTAACCACGACACCACCAGGGCTCCATTAAAGGTCAATAGAGGGAAAGAAATTTTAGGTATAGAAATTCAGAAGAAGATGGAGTAGAAGAGCATAACCAAAAAAAGAAAGAAACTCATTGTCATTGAGTTGATTCTGACCTATGGCAACCTCATGTGTTACAGAGTAGAGTGCTCCATCAGGTTTTCTTGACTGTAATCTTTACTGAAACAGATCGCCAAGCTTTTCTTCCATGGCCCACTGGAGGGTTTGAACTGCCAACCTTTAGTTAATAGTCAAGCCCAGACCATTTGTGCCACCCAGGGACTTTAGTAGAGTATAGAAGTATAGAAATACAGATAGAAATAATAGCCCTGAAGGGGAAGATAGAAGTTTGGTGTGGAGAGAAGGTAACTGGAAGAGGTTGGCATAAGATGCTTCAGGCTTCTCAGTGAGTTAAGTATCTATGAGAAAAAGGGAGGAGTAGACATTGTAGCTTTTGGAGTGTACAGAAAGTTAGATGCCACTGATATACTAATACCCTAGGGAGAATCAAGCAAAGCTGGAAGCAGCTGGAATAAATGGTTTGGCCTGAGGACCGCTTGCAGCTGAAGATGAATGACTTGGACTGAGGACCCCCTGCAGCTGGGAATGACAGGATCAGAGAGGCTCAAACACACACACTCCTGCACACCAGGTCTAGTCCAACACTCCACTCTGCCTCTGGGAACTCCGCAAACACAGTTTATACAGTTGATTGGCTAACATTCCTTATTGAACTTAGCCAGAGAAAGGCTGGCCAATGATGAAGGCACAATACTCAAACCAGTCAATGGCATAAAGCCAAAGTCTTTCAGGAAGTCCTAACAACCCCATGTTCTATTGAAAATACGCCAGGAGCAATGCAGAAGTTCTAGGAGTTGCTGCTAGCTTGCACAGGGGCCAGCATAAAAACAAAAACAGGACAAACGCATGCAGGCAGACACACACAAAAAAAAACAAGTGAAAATTTTTTCCCATAAATCTTTTGTTGTTGTTGTTGTTTGGGGGATAGTTTGGAGAGTTAAGGGCCACCCTGAAGAACTACCTTACTGTGGAACATACACTTAGTGCCTACTTCAGTAATTGTGACTTGTTGTCGTTGGCACCCAGGAAGGGGTTGAGTCCCTCATCTCGAGAGAAAAGCCTGAGAAGAATACCTGAGGACATGACGTAATGTGACTTTCCTTGGACCATGATAACCAAGAGGTGGAAAGAAGGCCGGTGCTTAGGTTTATTGAGGTGGGTTTAACTGGTGGGGCAAGGTCACTGGGATGAGGAAATCCTGTGAAGCATGTTGATCGATAGTGTATGGGCTGTGTCAAGAGACCAAGGGACATGGAGGAATCTGGGAGTAAGGAAAACTGTGGAGAGCAACAGGCAATGCTGAAGGTGAAAAAGAACTTTGATAGAAATGAGAGAGTGGAGAAAATGGAAGGGACGAGAGGGATGTCTTAGCTTCAGACACAGGAAGTAGGACAGCAGTGTTGGTCACAAAATTATAAATGATACTGTGTAGTTTTTAGTGTTACAGTTTTCAAGGTTTTTTAGACAGCATTCCCCCAACTCTTTCCATTAATCCATAATAACCTTGTTGTTTTAAGACTCTGGGATATTGGAGTCACTTGTTACCACAGCATAAACTAACTTATCCTGACTGATAACTACTATTATATGTTGTGATACATGGCACAAAATCATGAATTGATTTTCTTACAAAGTCAATGACCATTAAATCTATAATTTTATTTTTCTTTATTGGACATATCCAAAATAACTGTTTGATTCCCTGGTGTAGTGGATTGAATAGTCTCTCCCTCAAAAAAAAAAAAAAAATCATGCCCACCTGGGACCTCACAATGTGACCTTATTTGGAAATAAGGTCTTTGCAGATGTAATTAAGGTAAGGATCAAAATGAGATCTTACTGGATTAAAGTGGGCCCTGAATCCAGTGAGAACGTCTTTATAGAAACAGAAAAGGATACACAAATCCACAGAACAGGCCATGTGAAGATAGAGGCAAAGACTGGAGTGATGACTTTACAAGCCAAGGTGCACCAGATATTACCAGCAGCCACCAGAAGCTAGGAAAAGGGCATGGACCATATTCTCCCTCAGAGCCTCCAGAAGGAATCAATCCTGCTGAGGCATTAATTTCAGACTTCTGGCCTCCAGAATTGTGAGAGAATGAATTTATGCTGTTTTGAGCCACCAGATTTGCAGTAATTTGTTACACACCCCCAGGATACTAACATATTTGGGGAAAATACTTAAAGCTTAAAGAGTTCCAAATAATTGCATTCCACTGAATTTTGGGAAGGAAAACATGATCAATGCAAGTGGAAGTTTCTTTTAAAGGCCCAGAGGACAAACCAACATGTTCCAAACCATCATGTCCTCAAGAAACAGAACAATTTAGGGCTACGGAGCCTTACAGCATTCGGATTAGATTTCTTCCATTGACCTTCTAGTAAAATACATTGTTAAAATACACAAATTATTAGGAAGGTTAGACACTAGCCAGAGGATGCAATGATTTCTAGTGTCTTCAAGACTGATTTGGCTCCCTATGGACATGGGTCAGTGACCCTATGGGCTCCGATGTAACCATCTCACTCTTCTTACCCTCTAGGATGCATACACATCAGCACTGAGGAGAGCTTGCAAGAACCTGTATACCCCAAAGTCTCAGGGTAACATCATTTCTTCCCTATAATTTCCAGACATTCCAGAGGTGAACATTTCCTCTTTAAGGGATCATAGAAACTGTCAAGGGCACCTAAAATCAGTTTGAATTTGACAAATTGTAAGGCATCTTGTTCATATTGGTGGTGAGGCCATGAAAAAGAATCACAAAATTGCATCACATAGAAAATAAAAACAAAAGGCAAAAAGCATAATTTCCTGGTAAGACAAGCAACTACCATAACACGTCATCTGTGCTCACTAATCACTTATACTCTGACAATAATAACAAAAATAATAATGATATTTAAATTTTAATATTGATATGTGAAGTTTTTTGTATGTGTTATCAACTTTATTTTCAGCAATCCTCTCAAAGATTATACAAAGTAGACACATTTTTGAACAGATGAAGAGACAGTCTTATAGAGGGCAAAAACATTCCAACCAGTCCTTAGTCATTATCTTTCAGATATTTTATATTCTCAGTGTTACAAATACCGTCATGCACACCTGCTTGTAAATAATAATAAAAGACTAAAATAAATTCTAATAAATTGGTAGCTAAAGATGAAGACTGAAAATATGCTCCACATTTAACCAAAATTATTAATAGTTGTATAACCAGTGAATGAGACTATTGATTTATTAGACAAAGTAGTTTTCTACAGATATTTTGGTATCCAAAATACCTTGCACCATATTTATCAAACCAAATGCATGCAATAAAGAGCAATGAATAGGGAAGGTGACCCCTCCTGTTCTACCACTACTCCTGTGTGCTTTCCAATGGAAATAGGGGGCCCTAAGACTGAGACTATCTGTGTAGAAATAAACAAATACCACCCAATGGAGAACAAACGAAGTCTATTTATTCAGAGCGTGATAGATCAACACAGTCAGTCCCCATCACTTGCATTTGGCAGAGACTCAAAAAAGGCATGGGAGTGGGAAACTTTATAGGGAAACAAAGGTTAGGCTTTAGGTTTGCTCTGCTTGGGGGCTGTAGGCATGGAGAATCTGGAGGTGGGCTAACTAGAAGAGGGGTATCCTATGTGCTTAGTTAGGGGAACATATATGGCTTTCTCTGGTTGGTCCAGAGTTGGAAACAGGGGCAAAAAGCAAGAAATTTGGCAGTATTGGTCAAGTTCTGACCTCCTGGTTGAGGTTGTGGGTCATATTTCAATTGTCATACATCAGAGGTCTATAGAAAAAAAGAATGATTACTAGTAAGCAAATAAAAAAAATAAGGCAGGGGTCTTGGTCTCACATCTTGGGTGGAAGCTGTCCACTATCCACATTCATCTGTTTTTCCATAGATCCTGAGTCAGCTGTCTGCATCCAGAGATTGGCTGCATCTGGAGGATCTCTGAGAATTCTCAGTTTGACGTCCCCTGTTGTAGTAGCAGGAACCCTGGTGGCGCAGTGCTTAAGCACCAGGCTGCTAACTGAAAGGTCAGCAGTTCGAACTCACCAGCCATTCCACCAGAGAAAGATGTGACAATCTGCTTCTGTAAAGATTTACAGCCTTGGAAGCCCTGTGAGGCAGTTCTACACTGTCCTATAGGGTCACTGTAAGTCTGAATTGATTCAACAGCAAAGTATATTGTAGCAGACTTCCAACTGTGTGGAATTCTGAATTACTTCTTAAGTTGTGAAATGTGAACCCAAGTGTGGACTCCCTGGAGTTTCACTGCTGTATTAGTGGTTAACAGTGCCTGAGAAGATCCCTTCCAAAATGAAGTTCAAGAGGAGTTTTTCTCTGTTATCTTTTCCAATAGACAAAATCTCCTGGTTGAGGATAGTGTAGAAGCTGTTTAGGAAAACGTTGTGGAAAGGTGGCCTTAACCTGTTGGTGACAGGATTTGGAATAATACATAAATCTCTTGCAATATTTTTCACATCTGTGTGGGCTTTCCAGTTACCAATTCACAGGAGTATGACAGATGTGTTCCCAAGGGAGTGGACCATGTGGCTATAGGGGCAAGTGGAAGTACCTTTGGTCAAAAAAGCTTAAGTGCTTCTGAAAGTATTGATATATATATATATATATTTTAATTTAGATGAAATTCACATAATATAAAATTAACCATTTTGAAATGAATAATTCACTTTAATTCATTATTTAGTATATAATGCTAAATAAGGTTGCACAACCACCACCTCTATCTAGTTTCAAAATATTTTCATGCACCCAAAGTAAAACATTGTACTTATTAAGAAGAGTTATCCCCCATTCTCCTCTCCCTTTGCCCCAGGCAATTACCAATCTACTTCCTACCTCTATAGTTTTACTACACTGTATATTTTATATAAATGGAATCATACAATATTTCCCCTTTTGTGTCTGGCTTCTTTTACTTAACATAACATTTTTGAGGTCTATCCACATTGTAGCATATATCAGTACTTCATTTCTTTTTAAATACATTGTATGGATATACCACAATTTATTTATTCATCATTTGATGAACATGTGGGTTGTTTCTACCTTTTGGCTATTATGACTAGTACTGCCATGAACTTTTGGGTACAAGTATTTATTGAGGACCTGTTTTCAATTCTTTGGGATATATATTTAAGAGTAGATTTGTTGGGTCATATAGTAATTTTATGTTTAACTTGTTGAGGAACCACCTAACTGATTTCCACAGAGAATGACCATTTTACATTCCCACCAACAATGTATGAGGGTTCCAATTTCTCCACATCTTAGACAAGACTTACTTTATTTTATTATTTTTTTATCAAAGCCATTCTAGTGTGTGTGAAGTGGTATCTTATTGTGGTTTTGATTTACATTATTAATAGCTAGTGATGTTGAGCTGCTTGTACTCTGTGCTTCTTGATTTTTTTTTTTTTTTTCCTTCTTTGGAGAAATGTCTACCTTTTGCTTATTTTTATTAATTGGGTTGTATGACTTTTTGTTGTTGAGTTGTAAGAGTTTTTATGAATGTTGGACATTAGGTTCCAGATTTACTGGCTTGACAGAGACTGGCGAAATCCCCAGAGTATGGCCTCCAGACACCCTTTTAGCTCAGTGGTGAAGTCACTCCCTTGGCTCACCGTTCAGCCGGGGATTGGACAGCCCCATAAAACAAAAAGGGACTAATGAGGCACAGTAGTCCAAGGACAAGGACTAGATGGCAGGAGGGGACAGGAAAGCTGGTGATAGGGAACCCAAGGTTAAGAAAGGACAGTGTTGACATGTCGTGGGGTTGTTAACCATTGTCATAGGGCAATATGTGTACTGTATAATGAGAAACTATTTGTTCTGAAAATCTTTATCTAAAGTCCAAAAAAAAAAAAAAGAATTATCTATGTGAGATCCAATTGACAACAGCAACTCAAAAGCTTTGATAGGAAGCCTAGGGGACAGTGAGTTGAAGATAATAGTGATAGATTAATTTGGAAAAGTATACTGAGAATAGCAGGACAACTGGAAGAATGTAATTGATGTCACTGAATTGTACATGTAGAAATTTTTGAAATGGTGTATCTTTGGCTATGTATATTTTCACCAAAGAAAAAAAAAGCCCTCCAAGGTTGAGAAGAGAGAGTGATGACATGTCATGTGGTTGTTAACCATGTCATAAAACAATATATGTACTGACAGTTTAATGAGAAACTATTTGTTCTATAAATCTTCGTCTAAAGTACAATAAATAAATAAAGTAAAAAATATGTATATAAAAAAGGTTTTAATTCTGATGAAGTCCAATTTGTCTATTTTTTTTTTTCCCTTTGGTTCCTTGTACTTTTGGTGTCATATCTAAGAATCCATTGCCAAATCCCAGATTGTGAAATTTACCCATAAGGTTTCTTCTAAGTGTTTTATAAATTTACAGCATTGATTCATTATGAGTTAATTTTTTGTTGTGGTAGGGATCCAATTTAATTATATTTTTGAAATTTGTTATTTTTTAAAACTTTTTCATTTTATTGTTGTTTTTATTTTATTGCTGTTGTTTATACACAGCAAAGCATACACCAATTCAACAATTTCTACATGTATAATTCAGTGACACTGATTACATTCCTCAAGTTGTACAATCATTCTCATTCTTCTTTTCCCCTAAGTTTCATATCTAATCGTTCCAGTTGCTGTTGTCAGTTTGATCCCATATAGATAGATCTTGAAGAGCACAAAGATCAAGGCAGACGTTCTTTACTAGTTAAGCTAAACTATTGTTTGGTTTTAAGAAGAATTCAGGGGATTTTTTGGTTAAAGGTTTAAAGATTATCTTAGGGAAATAGTATCTGGGATTCACTCAGCCTCCACAGCTCGAGAAATTTTGGAATCAAAGAGAAATTGAAATTCCAATCTGTATTTTCCCCCTTTTGATCAGGATTCTTCTGTTGTGTTCCTGTTATGTGCTGTCAAGTCAGTTCAGACTCATAGTGACCCTACGTAAAACAGAACGAAACCATGCCAGGTCCCACGCCATCTTCACAATCATTGCTATGTTTGAGCCCATTGTTGCAGCTGCTGTATCAATCCATCTCATTGAAGGTCCTCCTCTTTTTTCACTGACCCTCCACTTTACCAAGCATGATGTTCTTCTCCAGGGACAGGCCCCTCCTGATAACGTGTTCAAAGTACATGAAGTTTCACCATCCTCTCTTCTAATGAGTATTCTGGCTGTACTTCTTCCAAGATAGATTTGTTTATTCTTCTGGTAGTCCATGGTATATTCAATGTTCTTCTCCAACACCATAATTTAAAGGCATCAATTCTTCTTCAGTCTTCCTTATTCATTGGTCAGCTTTCACATGCACATGAGATGATTGAAAATACCATGGCTTGGGTCAGGTACACCTTAGTCCTCAAAGTGACATCTTTGCTTTTCAACACTTTAAACAGGTCTTTTGCAGCAGATTTGCCCAATACAATACATCGTTTGATTTCTTGACTACTGCTTTCGCGGGCTTTGAAGTAAAATGAAATCCTTGACAACTTCAATATTTTCTTCATTTATCATGAAGTTCCTTATTGGTCCTTATGAGGATTTTTGCTTTATTATGTTGAGGTGTAATCCATACTGAAGGCTGTAGTCTTTGATCTTCAACAATAAGTGCTTCAAGTCCTCTTTATTTTCAGCAAGCAAGGTTGTGCCATCTGCATATCACAGGTTGTTAACGAGTCTGCCTCCAATCCTGAGCCCACATTCTTCTTCGTACAGTCCAGCTTCTTGGATTATTTGCTCAGCACATAGATTGAATAAGTATGGTGAAAGGATTACACCCCTGATGCACCTCTTTCTTGATTTTAAACCACACAGTATCCCCTTGTTCTTTTCGAATGACTGTCTCTTAGTTTATGTACAGGTCCCTCATGAGCACAATTAAGTGTTCTGGAATTCCTATTCTTTCCAATGTTATTCATAATCTATTATGATCCACACAGTTGAATGCCTTTGCATAGTCAATAAAACACAAGTAAATATCTTTCTGGTATTCTCTGCTTTTAGCCAAGATCCATCTGATATCAGCAATGATATCCCTCATTCCACGTCCTCTTCTGAATCTGCTCTGAATTTCTGGCAGTTCCGTGTAGATGTACTGCTGCATCCATATTTTAATTACCTTCAGCAAAATCTTACTTGCTTGTGATATTAATATTGTTGCTAATTTCTTCAATCTGTTGGATCACTTTCTTTGGAAAAGGTACAATTACAGATCTCTTCCAGTAAGTTGGCCAGGTAACTCTCTTCCAAATTTCTTGGCATAGACATGTGAGCACTTCCAGCGTTGCATCTGTTTGTTGAAAGATCTCAATTGGTATTCTGTCAATTCCTGGAACCTGTTTTTCCCCAAGGCCTTCAGCGCAGCTTAAATATCTTCCTTCAATACCATCAGTTCTTGATCATATGCTATGTCCTGAAATGTTTGAACATCTACCAATTCCTTTAGGTACAGTGACTTTATGTGTTTCTTTCATCTTCTTTTAATGTTTCCTGCAATGTTCAGTATTTTGCCCATAGAATCCTTCAATATTGGAACTTGAGGCTAGAATTGTTTCTTCAGTTCTTTTCGCTTGGGAAATACCAAGCGTATTCTTCCCTTTTGGTTTTCCAAATCCAGGTCTTTGCAGATTTAATTACAATACTTTACCTTGTTTTTTCGAGTGCCCTCTTGAAATCTTCTGTTCAGGTCTTTTACTTCATCATTTCCTCTGTTCACTCTAACTACATTCAAGAGCAAACTTCAAAGTCTCTTCTGACATCCATTTTGGTCTTTTCTTTCTTTCCTGTCTTTTTAATGATCTTTTGCTTTCTTTATGTATAATGTCCTTAATGTCATCCCACGCCTCATCTGGTCTTTGGTGTCTTTGGTCATTAATGTTCAATATGTCAACTTATTCTTGAAATGATCTCTAAATTCAAGTGGATATACTCAAGGCTGTACTTTTGGTTCTTGTAGATTTTTTTTTAATTTTCTTCAGCTTCAATTTGAACTTGCATATGAGCAATGATGGTCTGTTCCACAGTTGGCCACTGGCCTTTTTCTGACTGATGATATTGAGTGTCTTCATTGTCTATTTCCACAGATGTAGTTGACTTGACTCCTGTGTATTCCATCTAGTGAAGTCCAGGTATACAGTCTCCATTCATATTGTTGAAAAAAGTGTTTGCAGTGAAGAAGTCGTTGGTCTTGCAAAATTCTATTATGGTATCTCTGGCGTCATTTCTATCACCAAGACCATATTTTCTAAATACTTATCCTTCTTCTTTGTTTTCAACTTTTGCATCAGTCACCCGTAATTATTGATTAATCTTGATTGCATGTTTGATTAATTTCAGACTTTAAAAGATTGGTAAAAATCTTCAGTTTCTTCATCTTAGGCATTAGTGTTTGGTGCATAAATTTGAATAATAGTCATATTAACTGGTCTTCCTTGTAGGCGTATGGATATTATCTATTAATGACAGCGTCGTATGTCAGGATAGATCTTGAAATGCTCTTTTTGACGATGAATGTAACTCCATTCCTCTTCAATTTTCCATTCCAGGCATAGTAGACCATATGATTGTTCAATTCAAAATTGCCAATGCCAGTCCATTTCAGCACACTTATGACAATTTAGGAGCCCCGAACAGCTACGACGAAGTTCAGGAACTTGACTGAGTGGAAGGGGGAGGCAGAGACGGTTTGGAAGCAGCGAGGAGTTGCCAGACCTGACCCAGGGAAAGCCTGAGCCCTTCAGGCCTGATCAGCTTGGGGGTGAGCGGTGAGGCAGGCAAGCAGCCATGCTCAGGTGGTGTATTACGCACCAGGAGCGACCCAGAGGCAAAGAGTCTACTTGGCCACCCAGAACCAGTGAGAAGTAGCCCTTGACCAGTGAAAGATAAGTAACTGTGTCTGGCCTACCGCACTGATGAAAAACACCCAGCTTAGGGAAAAACCTCTCTTATTTACCTCTCTGCTCCCTGCTCTGCACTGGGTCCTGGACTGGCTTCAGCAATTGCCGAGTCCCCTGGGACAGAAGTAGGATCCTTCTCACTCTCAGAGCCATTCTCCCTGCCTTGGAGGGAGAACAAATTAACAAACAGGGGAAGACAAAAAACTGCCCCTTTCCCCAAGTCAGGAACTCAGAGTAGGTACAGCTCCTTTGCCTAGGCACAAGCATAAGGGATCTACGGACTGTGAGTGCCTTTCCCCCTGCATAGACTTGTGTGGGCCCATTTCAACAGCATATGCCCTCATTACCACAGTACAACAGGGTATGTAACTGAAGTCTAACTTCAACTGTTTCAGCTGTGAAGTTACAGGTTCATGACATTTGACACTGCTCTGGCCATTAAGCAGGGACTTCACCTACCCACATCAGGGGCCTGAGGACTAGTGGCTCCACCCATGCCACCTAGCCACCTGCAATAGGGGTCCAAGAATAAGATGTTCAACCCAGGCCTTACAGCCAACAGCATTGGGTGCTCATACTCCAGCTGCAAAACACACCCACCTACATGCTCTAGGGAACAGGGACATGTCTTCCTGGACACTCAGGGAAGGCCGTCAGCTCCCTGCTTGCTCAAAGTGTGTCCGCCTGCTGCAGCCAGATGCCTGTGCCTACACCAAAGGAAAGTGAGAATAGCAGCACAACTGGAAGAATGTAATCAATGTCGCTGAATTGTACATGTAGAAATTTTTGAAGTGGTGTATCCTTGGCTATGTATATTTTCACCAAAAAAAAAAAAAAGTGCCTCCAATGTTGAGAAGGGAAAGTGTTGACATGTCATGGGGTTGTTAACCAATGTCATAAAATAATATGTGTACTGACTGTTTAATGAGAAACTATTTGCTCTGTAAATCTTCATCTAAAGTACAATAAAAAAATTAAAAACAAATCTAAATCTAAATATTTGGTAGAAATTGTAATTGAAATCATCTGGTTTTGAAATTTCCTTTTTGGGAAGCTTTTGATTACTGATTAAATATCTTTTTTTTTAATAGGTATGTTCATATTTTCTATTTACTCTCGGGTCAGTTTTGGTAATATGTGTGATTGTCCATTGCATCTAGATCATCTAATTTGTTAGCATTCAATTGTTCATAGCATTAGCAAATAATCCTTTTTATTTTCTAAGATCATTAGTAATGTTCAACATTCATTTCTAATTTTAGCTAGTATCTTTTTTTCTCTTTTTCTTTGGCAGTCTATCTAAACATTTCTTAATTTTGTTGCTCTTTTCCAAGAATCAACCTTTGGTTTCATTGATTTGCTCTGTTTTTTTCTTTTCTTTCTTCTCTGTATTTCAATTATCTTCCTGCTAAATCTTCCAGCTTTGAGTTCAGTTAATTTTTTTTCCTACTTTCTTAAGGTATAAAGTTAGGTTATTGACTTGAGATCTTTTCTTATTTTTTAACGTATGAGTTTACTAAAGTAAATGTTCCTCTGAACACTCCTTTTGCTGCATCCAATGCATTTTTGGTATGTTGAGCTTTTATTTTCATTCATCTATGAGTATTTTCTTGTTTTCTTTGTGATTTTTTTTTTTTTTTACTTATTGTTTAAGAGTATGTGGCTTAATTTTTACATATTTGTGAATTTTCCTATTTTTCTTCTGTTCTTGATTTCTAGTTTTATTCTATATAGATGGAGAATATAGTTTGTATAATTTCAGTCTTTAAATTTATTGAGATTTTTTGGCACCTAACATATGATCTATTCTTGGGAATAATCCATGTACACTGTTGGATGGTATGTTCTGTATATGGTTGTTAAGTCTAGTTGGTTTACAGTGGTATTCAGTCTTCAATTTCCCTGTTGATCTTCTGTCTAGATATTCTATCCATTATTGAAAGTGGTTATTGCAGTTTCCAAGAATTATTGTACACTTATTTCTCTCTTCATTTCTATCAATGTTAGCTTCCTAACTTTTGGGGCTTTGTTTTTGGGTGCATATATACTTATAACTGTTATATCTTCTTTATGAATTGACCCTTTTATCATTATAGGATGTCCTTCTTTATCTCTAGTAACAGTTTTTAACTTAAAGTCTATTTTGTCTGATATTAGTATAGCTTCCTCACCTCTATTTTGGTTACTATTTGCGTCAAATTTTTCCCCATCTTTCACTTTCACCCTATTTGTGTCTTTGAATTTAAAGTATGTCTCTTATAGACAACATATAGTTGGACCATGTTTTCTTATCCATTCTGGCAATCTCTGAATTTTTATTTAAAGTTGTTACTGGTAAGGAAGGACTTACTTCTGCCAATTTGCTATTTGTTTTCTGTATGACTTACATAAATTTTCTCCCTCATTTCCTCCAATATTGCCTTTTTTGTGTTTAGTTTTTTTTTTTTTTGCAGTGAACTGCTTTGATTCCCTTCTCCTTTCCTTTATATATATATACACACACACCCCTACTCCTCACTTATCCACTATCTTGTTATCTGATATTTCACATTTATGACAATAGTAGTTAAAAAATCTACTATTTGACCATTTTGTGCATTAATGAGGTGGCAGGCATGGAGGTAATAGCTGCTAAGTGTTCTCCCTCGAGAAAGGTCTCCAGACTGCTTCCAGGAAGCTGGGCAGTGCTGACCAGTGGCCTCTACTCCCTCCTGCCAGGGGATGCACCACATCCTGCTGTCACGCAGGGCCAGCCTCCTGAGTGGACATGGCTTCCGGGCATATTCACAGGCAGCACCTGGGTGCCCAGCTTGTGTGCTGCCTGATGCTGTACAGCTCAAAATTGTTGCGGGGTGGGAAAGAAGGAAAGACAGAGGCATCAGAGAGGATATTTGGAAGAAATGCTTGCAAGTTTAACGACATCCCAAAGTGAGCCCGAACGGTCCCTGAACTTTCTGCCTTGGTGGGGCCAGGCATGTGGCCAGGCTCCCAGTGCAGTTACAGGAAGGCTTGAACTTGGTGATTCACCAGACCTGGAGGGCAGAGCAGGTTCATGGATCTTGAACACAGGGCTTGCAGGGGTGGGAGTTGAGTCCTGGAGGCGGCTCCACAAGGGAAGCTCTGATCCTGCACAGGAGGAAGATGAAGTCATTAAGCCATGGGCCCTTCTGTCACACAGCCCGGGTTTAGCCAGCTTTATCTCCTCCAAGTCTGCTTCTCTGCAGAGGAATAATCCATAACTGCACTCATCACAGTGATGAGAACATCAGTAAATCTTAGCTATTATTATTTCTATGATCATTTTTTCTAAATAAAGAAATCAGACAATGGACCGTCTGAAAACAGGGGGAAAAATTCTTTATTTTTGCATAATGCAGATTTTCACACAACAACCTTGCCTTTGGAACCTAACCATGTCAATAAGTGAGAAGTAGGTATATATATATGCACACACATATATACATATGTGCATGTACACACACACACACACATATATGGTTACTCTGCATTGTGAAAATAGTTAATGTATTTTGCTACTAACCAGAAGGTTGGCGGTTCAATTCCACCCAGAGGGTCTTGAAAGAAAGATCTGGCAATCCATTTCTGAAAAATCAGCCACTGAAAACCCTATGGAACACAGTTCTACTTTGGTGCACATGAGGTTGTCGTGACTGGGAGTCGACTTGAGGATAACTGGTACTGGTTTACCATGGAGATTACATTTAACACATTAAATTTATGACAACTTAGTTTAAATTTATACTAACTTAACTCTAGTAACGACGACAAAAAGAAATTCTGTTCCTATGTTGATCCATCAGCCTCTTTATGTTGTTGTCACAAAATACATCTTTATACATTGTGTGCCCATAACATAAATTTATAATTACTTTTCTGCATTTATCTTTTAAATCATAAAGGACATAACAAGTACAGTTACAAATCAAAAGTACAATAAAACTGGTATTTATATTTCCCCATTAAATTATCGTTACCAGAGATCATTATTTCTTCCTATGGTTTTGAGTTGGATTGACACAGTGGCTGCACCAATGGACTCAAGCATAGCAACAATTGTGAGGATCGCGCAGGACCAGGCAGTGTTTCGTTCTGTTGTGCATAGGATTGCTATGAGTCAGAACTGACTTGACAGCACCTAACAGGGTTTTGATTGACTCTCTAGTGTCCTTTCTTTTCAACTTGAAGAACTCCCTTTAGCATTTTTCTTTTCTTTTTTTTAATTTCTAAGTATTTCTTCTAAGAAAATATGAATCTCACACATACACACTTACAAGCACATTAAATATTATTTTCCATGTGAAATATAAAATACTTTTTTCTCTGGATTAACAAATGTTAAAAAAAATTTAAGTATATTGGAGAAAAGAGAAATTTTAAATCAGTAGGAAAGAAACTATGGTAGAAGCATCCACCATCAGTTCAGTAGAAATCTTTCACATTTATAAAATAAAAACATGCTAATTATAATTAGTCTTAGGTAAATTGTTAAATTAAATATTTTTTGCCCTAATGTCATGAGATGATTCCTACAAGTTTTTTCTCAATATCTCATTTGCAAGAAGATATTGATATTAATTCTGTTTTCTGCTCTATTATTAATACTAGGGATCTAGAATTCTCACTCACTGTATTTGAGGTAGGTTTTTTTAAGTTCAAGTAAAAACAGAAATTTTTTATTTAAATATTTAATCCTACCACAGAGTGCATGTAATAAAAGTTAACATAAAAAGTTAATGTTTATAAACAGCATTTGATATTTTTAGTTACATTCCTTTCTTTTAGCTTCCAACTGAACTTTAAAACCAAAAGCATAAGAATCTTAAATTTCCTTGTTAAAAATGTTATGGATTAAATTGTGTCCCCCCAAAATGTGTGTCAGCTTGGCTAGGCCATGATTCCCAGTATTGTGTGATTGTCCTCTGTTTTGTGATCTAATGTAATTACCTATGTGTTGTAAATCCTAACTTCTTTGATGTTAATGAGGTAGGATTAGAGGCAGCTATGCTAATAAGGCAGGACTCAATCTATAGTATTAGGTTGTATTTTGAGTCAATCTCTTTTGAGATATAAAAGAGAGAACCAAGCAGACGGGAGAGGGACCTCCCACCACTAGGAAAGTAGAGCCAGGAGAAGAGCTTGTTCTTTGGACCAGCATCCCTTCATTGAAAAGCTCCTAGACCAGGGGAAGATTCACGACAAAGACCTTTTCCTAGAACAAACAGAGAGAGAAAGCCTTCCCCTAGAGCTGGCACCCTGAATTTGAACTTCTACCCTCTTAAACCGTGAGGGAATGAACTTTTCTTTGTCAAAGGCATCCACTTGTGGTATTTCTGTTAAAGCAGCACCAGAAACTAAGACAAAAGACTTTTTTTCTTCCTAAAAGACACCATTTAGGCTTACTTTGGTGTTCAAGCTCTTCAATTATAAATGTAGTTGATCATTTCCGCCTTTCATGAAGATGATTTCCCCAGTAATGTTATTTGATTAAGTTGGTTCAGAGTTTTAAGATGCAACCCACAATTAGCAAGCTTCTTAAGAAAAATCTCCTTATCTAGTTGTCTTAGTTATCTAGTGCTGCTATAACAGAAATACCACAAGTGGATGGTTTTAACAAAGAGAAATTTATTTCCTTACAGTGAAGCAGGCTAAAAGTCCAAATTCAGGGTGGCAGCTCCAGGGGAAGTCTTTCTTTCTCTGTTGGGCTTCTCATCAGTGTTCCCCTGGTCTAGGAGATTTTTCCTGCAGGGACACTGGGACTGAAGGACACACTCTGTTTCTAGTGCTGTTTTCTCTGTGGTAGGAGGTCCCCATGTCTCTCTGCTCACTTCTCTTTTATATCTCAAGAGATTGCCTCAGGACACAATCCAATCTTGTAGATTGAGTCCTGCCTTACTAACACAACTGCTGCCCAGACTCCCTCATTAACATCATAGAGGCAGGATTTATAACATACAGGAAAATCACACAATACCGGGAATCAGGGCCCAGCAAAATTGATATACACATTTTTGGGGGGACATAATTCAATCCATGACACTAGTACTTTATTCACTGGTGGGAGGATATTAAATAATGTTGTTGGCTAACACATATGCAGTTCTACAGAAAAAAAAACCCCTCTGTGAAGATATGAGTAACATGGTCACAGAATATAGAGAATGAAGAATGGCAGGACTTGTAATCTCCAAATTAAATAGCTCTTTGTATCCAGAAAGAGCTTGCGTCTTAACATTTACGCTTCATGCCTCAAGCTTTTGCATTGTTGAAAGCTACAGAAAGCTACGGGAGATAACAGGTTGGTAGAATCCCTGCCTGTGGACCCAGGGTAACAACTAAATGTGGAGTTGATTAAAAAAAAATTGAACAATGTAAAGATGTTGATTCGTTTCACCATTACAACAGACTCAGGCCTGTGATTTATCACTGTCACATGTTTCTTTTTACACAGCTTGATAGAGAGTATGTCTTTTTTTTTTTTTATTTTGTATGCCCGTCTCTTCCTGTCAGGAAAAACTTTACTCTTCATCCTCATCACTGCTTGCTTGCTCCTTGTTGCATGTATCTTTTTCTTCTTATAAAAATTTTTGTTTATTAAAAACAGAGAAAATTTGATATCTACATTTTTCATAGTTTCTCTTAAACCTCTAGTTGTGAGAGATACGATAGCTGTGATGACATCATTTCCTGTAAATCTTGCTGCGCAGAACAAGACAGTAAACGGATAAGTAAGAATGTAGAAATACGGGCAAAATTTTGTCTTCAGCAAGTTCTATAGAGAAGTAAATCTTAAAACAAACCACTCATTTAAAGGTACTACACGGTTTCATTATTTGACAAAGGGCTTGGCCTTCTAGTCATTTTTCTATCAGCTTCAATGTCAGGTAATAGTGGTAGCCAAAGCAAAACAGGGTGGAGCCAATAGAAAAGGGTCTACTGAAAGGCATAGCGAAGCTCACTGGAGAGGTATAGTTAAGGTCCGGGTGGTGGGGAAAATCTGTGGATTACCGTCAATACTTGTAGTTAATTCACCTTGAATGCTTATTAAAGGTAAGACAGAATATTGGGTGCTTTTTCCTGTCTTGGAGCACCCTCATTGATCTGAACTGAGGGAATTTGTCTTTTTTTTTTTTTTTTTTTGACAAGATGGCTCAGTTATTTATTTTTTTGTTTAGTGTCTGTTTTGTTAATATCTATAAGGGTCCTTGTCAGTAGGTGGCCAGTTGGGAAATGAGTCAGTCAACTGGCTGTTTGATCTTCAGGGCCACAAGTTTACTTTGGATCTTGTCTGGTTTTTGTTCTATAACCCTTTGAAGTGTTCTACCACGTATCATAGTTCAGGCAAAGGAGCTATTTTCTATTCTAATTTCTCTTTTTGAATCAGGTCTCCAATTTCATGTTTAATTCTATTGACAAAATAAGAGGAAAGGGCTGCTGTTACATCAGTACCTTCCTTACCTACCAAATGTTGTTGGAAGGTATTTTATGGTCTATCCAAAAAATCACCTATCGTTTCGTCTTTTGTTGTTAGTTTGAATGATTGAATTATGGTTCAGTCAAATTTTTTTTTGGAAATTTTTGAGATATGGCTCTTAGGAGACTTTGACCTACTTTTCTGGCCTTTTTTTAACGCTCAGGTGAAAGAAAGAGGGATCCTGTATGTGTCTTTCTGGGTCAGTACGATCCGCTTTTCCATTGAAGATTTAGCACTTGAGGTTCTGATCAACATGTGTACAAGTTAATACAGGTCAGGTAAGTTTGGGTCACATACACCCAAAGCATTCTAAATTCTCTATGATGGATTTGCTGGTCTTGTCTGGATTTAGGGAAATCCTTAACTGTAGCTTTCTGTTCAGCTTGAGTCCAAGGTTTACAGTTGCCTGCATTCTTGTCTTATGGTAGAAATCTCTCTTATCCTTCAGATTTCTCCCCTTCTTCATCTCCTTCAACTCTTCTCTTCTGTCCCCCTTGTCCAAATTCCCTACCTTTTACCATTAACACTCTTAAAATCCCAAAACGTCAGGATAAGGGTTAGGAAGGAAAGCTGGATATAGGGAGGCAAAGGAAGAACAGCAAGGGGAGGGCTTACTAGAGACACGAACCTAGTTTGTGGGTGCTTAAATTTCTGAAATTTCTCATTAGCTTTGGCAAAAAAAATCTTATAGTGAAGCAATGTTTGATTCATAATTTTGTTTGTAGAGTTTTGAATACCAGTAAAACACAGACCCAAAAATCTGCATCCCCCAGCAGACAAAAAAAGAAAAAAATCTCTCTCTGTATCAAAGTCAAGCTCTTAGGATAAAAAATTGATTCCTAAGAACCACATTCAATTTTATAGGTGACTCACAACAAAGTTAGTCCAAGCCAACATCAGTCTAGTGACAACTGCAAACTCAACAGTCTGTAAAGCTGGCTTGAGCAACAGGCTTATAGGGTCTACGTGTGTGTGGGTTTACCCTATGATTCTCCTTCTTATGACAAACAACACTTTAGACAGCAAAACACAAAACAGGAAACGTAGTTAAAAAAATGACTTGATTACACCTAATGTGCCAAGCAAATGGGAACCAATAACAAAACCCAAGCACTAAACTGAGAATAAATTGCAGAGGAACTTAAAGCAAAGAGATGTCATTCAGACCACTGCTGACTTACCACATTGATATGGACTCACAAACCACAAGCAGCAAGGTACAAGAGGCCTCTGTGGGTACTGTACCTAGCTGCAGGCTGGGGGCCTCAGTGACAGGCAGTGCAGACCATGTCTCAGTGCAACTTACAGATATACTTTGGAAATAGACAATGATTACCCAACTGAAAACAAACACAGGCTATTTATTCAGAGTTTGCTATAACAAGGGAATCAGTCACCATCACTTGTGTTTGGGAGAGACTCAAAGGCAGGCAGGGAAGTGGGAAAGCTTTATAGAGAAACAAAATTTAGGCTTCAGGTATGCTCTGTTTGGAGGCTATTGGTGTGGGGAAGATGGAGGCAGTCTAACTAGAAGCAGGCATCTTATGTGATTGGTTAGGGGAACACGTTTGACTTTCTCTGGTTAGTCCTGAGCTGGAAGTAGCAGCAAAAACAGGGAACCTGTTGGTTATTAATCAAGTCTCAATCATTCTGAACTGGTTGCTGCAATTTGTGGGTTTGAATTCTTTTGTCATATATAGTCTGACTATTGTCCATTTGTATATTCAGTCTGTCATTCAGTTAACCTTATTTACACCCAAATATCTTCCACCTAGAGACTGAGAGTGGATGGGCATGTGGGATGTATAAAGGAGAAGTGTGTGCATACACACACACAGAGACTGACACTCCTGCTGCTTCAGGGCAGCCTGTCTTCTCATTACCAAATATATCTTCTGAGCATGCCAGAGGAAAGACCTTTGCTTCTACCCAGTTCAGAGGGTGTTAACTTTCTCCCAGCTTTACCTAGCACATATGAAGGTGATATTTCTCTGCAGAAGCCTGTGGATATTGCTTAAAGTTAACCTTCTCTTCCCTGTTAGCCTTTGCCAATAAATGCATGGCATTGTGGCTCATGTGATTTTCATGTAAATATATCCATCAGCAAAAACATGACTTGAATCATGTTTCTATAATTAAAGTTAGTATTTAATCTCAATATTTTAGTCCACCTAATAGCCAGTAATAATAATGATAATAATAAGAATCAGCCAATCCCAAGATTACTCAGCCACTTAGTAAATTTTCAGACTTCAACTTAGTCAAATTCCAGATTTTCTCCCTTTTCTTCCTTCCTGAATTTGCAAGACCTCAACATCAGTGATAAAAAGGCATCAACTTTCTGTTTTAACTGTCTTCTTCTGGCACTTGTGGAGATGTACAACCACCTTTTAATGAGCTGTGTCCACCTCCACTTGTATCTACTGAGGGCTTATCCTCATGGGTGTCAAGTTTGAAATCTATGCTGCTTTCAGGATTTTAAATATCTGTAAGGAACCCTTGGGCTTCATCTCATGGAGTCAGGTGTAGAAGTCTTCCACCCACAAGGGTCTAAATTCTCTGTTACTTGAATTTTCCTCCCTTTTCCAGCTTGAAATATCTTGTCTAGCATACACATACCTTCAAGGGTAAGTATTTCAGTTGATACACTTCACAAATCTTTAGGTCTAAAACAGAGGTCAGCAAACCTTGGAGGTTTTTGTAAACAAGGTTTTATCGGAACCCACTACACCTCCTTGTGTATGAATTATCTGTTGCTGCTTTCCAGGTACAACAAAATGAGTAGTTGTGGCAAAGACCACGTAGCTAAAAAGAGCTAAAATATTTGCTATCTTGCTTCTTATGAAAAACTTTGCTGATCCTTGGTCTAAGTTACAGACTTCAGCTTTTTACTTTTTAACTTAAAAGTCATCATGTTCTCATTCCCTTCATGGAGGGAAGGTTGAATGCCAGCTTCATCAGGTACCCACCCTGACTGCTGTCCTTAATGCTGGGGTAGATTAAATACAACCCCAGGTGATGGTCACTCAAGATTTGTCCTGTCTCTGATAACGTGTGAGTTGCTTATCACAAGTGTCCTCATCACAAGTTACCCTCTAAGTTGAGCTCAGCCTGAATGCTGGAACAGATTGTGGTTCCCATTCCTAACATTTTTCCTTGCCTCGTCCTCCTTCTGTGGGCACAGTGCATTCTCTGACTAGGTCACAAGTGGTCTGTGACTCACTTTTTTTCATGAGATATCTTCAGACAATGTGACAGAGGCTATGTCTGTTGAGAAAAACAAGGTTACCTCTGCTGAAAGAACATGCCCAGCATGCCAACCCTAAAGGATGATGAGAGACTCATGGGGCAGAGCTGAACCCAGCAAGTCTCAGACACCAGAGAAAAGTAAAAATTGCTGTCTGCTTGAGGCTTTGTGACAGCATGTTCACAGTGTTATTCTGGTACCAGGTAAGTGATGGAGCTGTAACTCCTCGTGACTCCCTTTATTTCTTGCATTGCTTATAACAAATTTAGCTTGTGAAGGCCTGAGGACCCATCCATCTGCAGCCTTCAGCAAACATTGAATCACTCAATCTACAACAATTCTCCATCACGTTCATGAGAGCACTACATGGATACGAAGAAAAGTTCTTGATCCAACATGTAAAGAATTTAGAAGTCATTACTCCCACTCTCACAACTACTAAAAAGATGGAAAACTAAAAACCAACAACTCTTCTTAGAGCCATCAAAGAATTGAGAAAACCACCACTCAGAAAACTGGAGATACAGATACAGAAAATCAAAACTTATTAGAAGCAGAAGTGCTGGACCCACTGTCAAGTAGGAATACTTACAGGGAAATTGACTATTTGATGGAAATTCAGCATGGACTTCCTTGAGAGATAAAAACTTCTAGAGGCCGAGCCTTGGTGGGGGGTAGGCACACTTTTGTGAATTTTATCTCCAGGAGGCCTACTAGGTTCTCACTGTGAGGATCAGAGAGGAATCTCTTCCTGTTCCAGCAGGGGGAGGGAAAAAGCAACTACTCTGAAGCACACCCAGAGGGTTCTGCTCTCCTTAAGAATGGCCTACCCTCAAAATAAACTACTTTATGAAAGCGTAACCAACATGGGTTTTACTAGAGCTGAACTGAAGTGACAGTAGGGACATGTCTAAATTCAACCCCTCTCTTGCCTTCAATGTGGAAGGTAAATACTCAACTCAGAGCCAAACTAAGTGACAGAAGGGACGTGCCCAAATGTAACTCCCTCTTGCCTTCAGTTGGAAGGTAAATACTCAACTTTAGCCCCGTATAGCTTTCCGATCTCAGCTAAAAAGTGAAAGAAAAAAAATACCTGAGAGACACTTGTGAAGGTTACAAACGAGGGGCACAGGCTTACTAAAAGACTGAGTCCTAATCACAGACTTACAGAATGTGTCTCCTCTCCAACATCTTACTATCACATCAGTAAGACTCCTGTATGAGATCTGCAAAGCTCAGACTCTATTTAAGGAGTCTCCAGGGAAATCTGAGGCAACAGTGGAGACAGAAACAAGCACAAAAGAGGAAATTTTAGTCTCTGACACCAACAGCTACAGAAAATAGTAAACACAGCCTCACTCCTAGCCAGACAAACATAAACCCTCACATCAAAGTCCTGTTTAACTCAGTTCTTTTTACCCAATATATCATGTCTGACCTTCAACAAAAAGTTACAAGGCTTGCTAAAAGGCAAAAAATGCAGGGTGAAGAGACAAAGGAAGCATCAGAACCAGACTCAGATATAGAACAGATTTTAGAATCTTCAGACAAGATATTTCAAATAACTATGATTAATATGCTAGAGGATCTACTGGAAAAAGTAAACAACATGCAAGAACTGATAGGTAATGTAAACAGAGAGAAGGAAACTCTAAGAAAAAATAAAAAGGAAACGCTGGCGATCAAAAACACTGTAAGAGAAATGAAGACTGCCTTTAGTGGCCTCATCAATAGACTAAATATGACTGATGAAAAAATCAGTGAACTTGAAGACAAGTCAATAGAAACTCCTCAGACTGAAAAGCAAAGGGAAAAAAGAATTTAAAAAAAAGGAACAGAATATCCATTTGCAAGATGATTCCAAAAAGCTTAACATATATATAATAGATAAATATCAGAAGTAAAAATGGCTGAGGATTTTCCAAAATTATTGGCATAGATCAAACCACAGATCCAGGAATCTCAGAGAACACAAAGCAGAATAAATACCAAAATAATCTACATTTAGGTACATCATATTAAAACTGCAGAAAATCAAATACAAGGAGAAAATCTTGAAAGCCAGAGATGAGAAAAATACCTTACATACAGAGGAATAAAGGTAAGAATTACATCAAATTTCCCTTCAGAAACTATCCAAACAAGAAGAGAATAGAGTGAAATATTGAAAGTGTTGAAAACAAACTTACCAGCCTAGAATTTTGTATCCAGAAAAATTATCCTTCAAAAGTGAAAGAAAGAAAGGATGGAGAAAGAAGGTGAAGAGAGTGAACACTCTAATCTACACCCCATGTCATGGATTGATTTGTGTCCCCCCAAAATATCTGTCAACTTGTGATAATGGTGATGGAATAATTTGGAAAAGGATAGTGAGGATAGCAGCACAACTAAAAGACTGTAATCAATGTCACTGAATTGTACACTTAAAAACTTTTGAAATAGTGTAACTTTGGCTATGTATATTTTCACCAAAAAAAAAAAAAAAAGGGTCCTCCAAAGTCGAGAAGGGAAAGTGTTGACATGTAGGGTTGTTAACCAATGTCATAAAACAATATGTGTACTGATTGTTTAATGAGAAACTATTTGTTCTGTAAACCTTCATCTAAACTACAATTAAAAAAATTTAAAAAAAAAATCTGTCAACTTGGCTAGGCCATGATTCCTGGTATTGTGTGATTGTTTATCATTCTGTTATCTGATGTGATTTTCTTATGTGTTGTAAATCATATCTCTATGATGTTAATGAGATGGGATTATCGGTAGTTATGTAAAGGAGGCAGGACTCAGTCTACGAGATTAGGTTGTGTCTTAAGCCGATCTCTTTTGCCATATAAAAGAGAGAAGCAAGCAGAGACACATAACACCAAGAAAGCAGTGCTGGTAACAGCGTGTCCTTTGAGCCACAGTTCCTGCTTGGAGAGGCTCCTAGAACAGGAGATTAGTGGCAAGGACCTTCCCCCAGAGCCTACAGACAGAAAGACTTCCTCTGGAGCTGGCATCCTGAATTTGGACTTGTAGCCTACTAAACTCTGAGAGAATAAATTTTTCTTTGTAAAATCCATTCACTGGTGGTATTTCTGTTATAGCAGCACTAGATGACTAAGGAAGAATTAGGTACTGAGAGTGTGGTGCTGTTATAATAAATACCTAAAATGTGGAAGCAGTTTTGAAACTGTGAATGGGTAGAGGCTGGAAAAGTTTTAAAGTGCCTAACAGTAAAAGCCAAATTGCCTTGAAGAGACGGTTGATTGAATTATGGAGATCGAAGACAGTTCTGGTGAGGACTCAGAAGGAAGTGGGGAAACCTGTTATACTGAAGATGGTGCAGGTGGTGAGAAGCAGCATCAAAGAAACAGCAGTAGCAGAGAAATGGCAGCAGAACCAGGAGACCAGCTCGAGGCAGCGATGGAGCCGACCCATGGAACTAGAGAGCTGAGTGCCTTCAGGGTTTACTGGCAGAGTGGGATGTCTCCAGACACTTATCAGCAGAGCTAAATAGCTTTGGAACGTTTCCCTAAGCTGGGCAGACACTGGCAGTGAGTCCTGAGAGTCCGAGAGGCCAAGGAACCAGGAAGCAGAAGCTGAAGAGACAAGGAACAGAGGAAGCAGAGCTGTCTCAGACTCAAAGGTGCAGCCATGGCCTCTAGAGTTTTTAAGGGTGGAGTCGTCACTCAGATGGAGTAGAAGAATGGTGCAATTAAAGCTGATGGAGCAGAGTTCCCAATCAAGTGGGCCTGAAAGGTGGAGCTGAAGTCTAAGGCTGAGGGACTTCCACTCAGAATCCAGACAGTGTGGCCAACAACAACAGAGGATTATTTTCAAGTCTTGGGGTCTAACGTAATATGTTCTGCTGACTTGCTTGGTGCCTGTTATCCTTTCTTTCCCTTCAATTTCTCCCCTTTGTAATGGAAATATCTAGCTTGTGACTGTTCTACTATTGTACTTTAGAAGCAGATAACTTGTATTCTAGATTTCACAGATGGAGAAGAATTTTTGCATTTTGCACTTGGAGTTGATTTGAGACTTTCTCTATGATATGGTGGGGTGAATGTGTTTTACACGTGGCAAGGACATTAATTTTTGGGAACCAAAGGGCGAAATGTTATGAAGTGAATTGTGTCCCCAAAAAATATAGGTGAACTTTGCTAGGATATGATTCTCAGTATTGTGTGATTGTCCACCATTTTATCATCTGATGTAATGTTCCTATGTGTTGTAAATCCTATCTCTATGATGTTAATGAGATGGGATTATCAGCAGTTATGTTAATGACTCAATCTACAAGATCAGGTTGTGTCTTAAGCCAATCTCTTTTGAGATATAAAAGACAGAAGTGAGCAGAGAGACATGGGTACCTCATACCAGCAAGAAAAAGGTGCCAGTAGCATAGCATGTCCTTTAGACCCAGGGTTCCTGTACAAAGAAGCTCCTAGACCAGGGAAAGATTGATGACAAGGAACTTCCTCCAGAGCTGACAGAGAGAGAAAGCCTTCGTCTGGAACTGGAACCCTGAAATTTGGACTTCTAGCCTACTAAACTGTGAGAGAATAAATTTCTCTTTGTTAAAGCCATTCACTTGTGGTATTTCTGGTATAGCAGCACTAGATGACTAAGACATCCAGCAACGAACACACTGAACAACAAATAAAAACAAGTACAGACTGAGATCTCGGAACTCCAGACAATAGCTAAGGAATTGGAGAATCGGGGTGAGTCCAGAGGTGGGGGAGAGGACGAATGGTGCGAGCACAGAAACTGAGAAATTCTACCCACTAAAACCGGGAGTGTGAGCTCATTGCAGTTATTTTGGGATGGGACTGTGTGTCTTAGTCATCCGGTGTTGTCAGAAATACCACAAGTAAGTGACTTTAATGAAGAGAGATTTATTCTTTCACAACCTGGGAAGCTAGAAGTCCAAATTCAGGGTGCCAGCTCCAGGGGAAAGCTTTCTCTGGCCATTGAATCCTGGATAAGGTCTTTGTCATCAATATTCCCTGGTCAAGGAGGTTCTCAATGCAGAGACCCTGGATCCAAAGGACACACTCTTCTCCAGGTTATTATTTCTTGGTGATATGAGGTCCCCTTGTCTCTCTGCTCACTTCTGTCTTTTATATCTCAAAAGAGATTGACTTAGGACACAACCTGATCTTATAGATTGAATCCTGCCTCATTAACATAACTACCAATAATCCTGCCTCATTAATCTCATAGAGATAAGATTTACAACGCATAGGAAAATCACATCAGAAATCAAAATAGTATACAATCACACAATACTGGGAATCATGGCCTAGCCAAGTTGACATATATTTTTGGGGGCACAATTCAATCCTTAACATTGTACACTTTGGTCCCCAAAAATTCATGTCCTTGCCACAAGTAAAACACATTCACCCCATCATATCATAGAAAAGTCTCAAATCAACTCCAAGTGCAAAATCCAAAATTCTTCTCCATCTGTGAAATCTAGAATACAAGTTATCTGTTTCCAAAATACAATGGTGGAACAGTCACAAGATAGACGTTTCCATTACAAAGAGGAGAAAGTGAAGGGAAAGAATGGATAACAGGCACCAAGCGAAGTCAGCAGAATATATTACATTAGCTCTCAAGCCTCGAAAACAATCCTCTGTTCTCTGAGACCATGTAGGCAATGGCCCTGCCCTCAAGAATCTGGGTGTTGGCCACACTCTCTGGATTCTGAGTGGAAGCTCCTTGGCCCTCAGTTTAGCTCTGCCTTTCAGGCCCACTGGAATGGCAACTCTGCTCCCTTGGCATTGGGCAGCTTCTTCTCCTAGTCAATCTGTGTAGGGACCATACCCACCCAGCCTCTGCAGGTTCCATTCTTCTGCCCCTTGGGCATGACAGTTCCTTCCTCTCAACTTTTGGCAGAGGATCCAGCCCCATCCCGCTGGCACTCACAAATGGCAGCCTCAGACTCCAAAACCTAAGAAGCTGTGAACCCACTCTTTGAAGCCTCAAACACCATGGCTCCACATTTTGAGACCCCTAAGGTTGTGGCCCTACACTTTGAGACAGAGGCAACTCTGCTTCCTGGTTCCTTGGTCTCTTGGTCCCTTGAATCTCTCTGTGCACTGCTGGAGTAAATGTTCCAAAGCTCTTTAGCTTCACTGATAAGTGCCTGGAGGCATCCCACTCTGCCAGTAAACTTCAACCAGAAGACATTCGGCTCCCTTGCTCCATGGATTGGAAAGCCTAGCTTCACCAATAAGTGCCTAGAGGTACTCCACTCCACCAGGAAGCCTCCTGCACAAAGGCACTCAGCTCTTTTGCCCCATTGGTCAGCTCCAGTGCTGTCCCACTCTGGTGCCCTGGTTCAGCTGCTGCCGTTTCTCTGCTGCTGCTTCTTGCCATCTGTGCTGTCTCTGGTGTTAACAGTTCTCCTCACTTCCTTCTGAGCCCCCACCAGAATTGTCTTTGACGTCCATAATTCTACCAACAGTCTCTTCAAGGAAATCTAGGCCTACTATTAGGCACATTAAAACTCTTCCAGTCTCTAATCATTCACAGTTTCAAAATTGCTTTCACATTTTAGATATTTGGTAGAGCAGCACCCTACTCTTGGTACCAAATTCTGTCTTAATCATCTAGAGCTTCCATAACAGAAATACCACAAGTGGATGGCTTCAACTAAGAGAAATTTATTCTCTCAGAGTCTACTAGGCTAGAAATCCAAATTCAGGGTGTCAGCTCCAGAGGAAGGCTTTCTGTCTCCATTGGCTCCAGTGGAAGGTCCTTGTCATTAATCTTCTCCAGTCAAAGAGCTTCTCAGCACACTCTTCTCCAGGCTTTTTTCTTGGTGGTATGAAGTCTCCCCGTCTCTCTGCTTGCTTCTCTCTTATATCTCAAAATAGATTCACTTAGGACACAACCTAATCTTGTAGATTGAGTCCTGCATCATTAACATAATTGCTCTAATCCTGCCTCATTAACATCATAAAGCTAAGATTTACAACACATAGGAAAATCACATCAGATAACAAAATGATGGACAATCACACAATTCTGGGAATCATGGCCTAGCCAAGTTGACACAGTTTTTGGGGGGACACAATTCAATCCATAACACTGGGTTACACCCCAAGAAGGGAACACAGAAAGGGAGCTTATCTGAGGAAGCTCTAGCTGGATTGTTTTAAGGCTGTGCAAATTGACCATGGGAGTTTGTAGGCCATGAAATTAGGAGTGGGTAAAGAAAAAACTTAATGCAGCATGAGAGTACAGTTGAACCTGGCTGAGGCCCAAAATTAAAGAGCACTAGGACCAGAAAGAGCTGCAAAGGCAACAGGGAGAGAAGAACTGTCCAGACTGACAGACAAGCAGTAGGTGGCCCCCAGCAGTACACCATGAGTAGTGGCTGTACGACTGCAGGGACACTGATGAGGTAAAAGCTACAAAAAAAACCTTCACCATCACCACAGTAAAGTTGGTCCCCACCACACACACGAGAAGAGGCATCAAGTGAAACTTCCCCTCCGGCGTATGCATATTGAATCCCAGAGACCAAGCACAGAGATCTTTTGAATTTTCACACAATAAAAACAGATAAAAAAAATTAAAGGAGTTCTGGCAAAATGGTGCTCTAGGCAGAAGCACCACGCCGTCCCTCCACAGCAAAGATCTGAAAAACTAAGCCAAACAGAGAATACGACAATCCTGAAACCCTAAAACATCAAATGTAGAGATAAAGAACTCAGCCAAGCACCAAATGGAGTGAGAAAACTGACAGAGAACGGAGAGGGAGGAGAGATTCATGCAGAGGTCCCCTACCAGCTAACGCAGCACCGATCAACCATCTTGGACTCCTATTAGAGACCAGCAAACGGGGGTATGAGAAAGCAGCCTCACAGAGTGTCCAGCTGGAGACAAAACAACTGGTAATTTCCGGTGTGTGCTTTCCCACCCCCCCACACATCTTCACCCTGGCTCGGCCTCCTCTGCTTCCCGTGGCCACAGTCCCTTGACCAGGAAGCGCCAGCTGCTTGGATTCCACACACCCAAGCGGGCGGCTCTCTGGGTGCCATTTGTTGGCTGCTAGTGTTGCTTTTTTTTTTTTTCTGCTTCTTTTGATTTCTCACTTGCCTCTCACCACCTCCTCCTCCTTTCACTCAAGTGCCTGGCTCCATGCGCCATCTTTGCTTCTTCCTGAGGGGCTCCAGAATGCCGGCAATTTGTGATATACGTTTTCCCACTGTCTACGCTTCTTCACCCACACTTGGCCTCCTCTGCTTCCCGTGGACACAGCTGTTGTCCATAAACACCAGCCCACACTGGCTGGCAATCTGAGTGCCATTTGTTGGCTGATGGTGTCTTTTTTTTTTTTTTCCTGCTTCTTTGGATTTCTTGCTTGCTTCTTGCCGCCTCCTGCTCCTTTCGCTCGAGTGCCTTTCTCCGTGCGCCATCTTTGCTTCTTCCTGAGGGGCTGCGGAGCTCCATTCGAGTGTGGAGCTCCTTCCCGGTCTGGGCTACAGTGCTGGTGGGATCCCGGGGCTTTTGTTCGTTTCTTCATTTTGAGTTGTTTGTTTGTTTTCTTTTCCTTTTCTTGAGTTGGGAGCCCTTTCTGGCCAGGCAGAGCTGCGTGGCGAGGAACTCCCCTTCAGCTTCCACAGACGTGCAGAGGGATCCCTGAGGGTATTTCTTTTTTTGTTGGTTTTTTTTTCTCTGTTTTTTTGGGGGACCTTTCTTGATTTTTTTTTAATTTGTTTTGTTTTCTTTTCCCTCTTTTTCCCTTTTTGTCTTTCTTCATTGCTCAGTTTCTCGTCTCTCTATGTCTTCCTTCTCTTTCTGATTCCTGAATACCAGGTGTTGTATACCTCTACACCTTCTAGCCAGGCTGTACTGCGACACCTGAGAGCGACTTCCCCAGACCTCATAGCTGCATCGGTGGGATCCCTGGGAACTTTGCGGTTCTTTAACCTTTCTGATTTTTTTTTATTCATTCTTTTCTTCCTCTTCCCCTTTCGTTTTTTCTCCATTTCGTAGTCTCTCATCTCTCCATTCTGACAGCAAGCACCCCTAGTATTCTTTTTGGTTTGTGTGTATGATTTTTGGTTCCTGTTCCTCTCTCCTCTCTCCCATATCTATCTTAGCTCCACACATAACAATCTCCCTGCTGCATCCTGCCTACCTGCACCATGCACTTGACATCACAGCACCAAGCAGTACAGGCACGGCCTACTGGAACCTGCCCTGCACTGATTACCAACACGCCCTGGTGGCTGTAGTAAGTGCCACAAACAACCCATCTCAGTAACTCCTCTTCAGCTAGACCTGCCCTGCTGTACCATATCAGAGTGACTGATCCTGCCAGTTGGAGAAGGAGGTGAAAAGTATTGTGCCCACAGACAAGCAAACAACAAAGAACACACAGTCTGCCTGCTCAGACATAGTCAAAATTTTTTTTTTAAAAAGGGACGGAACAAACAAATCTACAATCAATAAACGAGAAAATTAACCACTGAATGCCCCGAAAACAGCAGACAATATCAAAACATTTACAAAAACAGGACAGGATGGTTCCAGTAGGCATCCAAA
>NW_004443955.1:1537997-1574589 GCF_000243295.1 Trichechus manatus latirostris | reverse complement strand
ACTGTTTCATGAGAAACTATTTGTTCAGTAAGCCTTCACCTGAAGTACAGTAAAATAGAAAAAAAATAAAAATTAATTAATTAATTAATTAAAGATAACAAAATTGCTCAAGTTCAACGAAAACTAGTAAAAAACACAAAAGCACAAGAGAAGGAACACTCAAAAGCAAAACATGAAGAAGAGGAAATCTCTCCTATGCAGGCCAGAATAATGCAAACAATTGATAATTTTCAGACTATGGTGGTAAATATGCTTAAAGAAAGCAAAAAAAAAAAAATACACAAAACAATCTAGCAAAGTTAAGGAAGCAAATGAAAGTAAAAATGAGAAAGTCAACAAGGAAATTGAAAACATAAAAAAAAAACTAAACAGCTCTACTGGAAATGAAGAATAAATCATCTGAATTAGAAAAAAAAAGTGAATCACACAAAAATAGAGTCTAACAAGCCAAAGGTAGAACAACTGAATTATTAGACAAAATATCTTAACACATCAAGTTTTATGAGAAGCAAGAGAAAAGAATAAAGAAAAGTGAATAAATCCAAAAAGAAATGTAAGATTCAATTAAGAAATCTAATATTAGAATTATTGGTATCCCAGAGCACCATGACAACAATAAAGACATAGAAAAAATTTTCCAAGAGATAATCACAGAGAATTTCCTAGACCTTAGCAGAGAAACAAGCCTGTAGATACAAGGAGTTATAAGGACCCCAGTCAGAAGAGAGACAAAAAGCTCAATACTATGACATACCCTAATAAAATTATTGAAAACCAAAGACAAGGAAATAATTTCGAAAGCAGCAAGAGAAAAGCACAACTGAACATCCCAAGGATCTTTCATAAGAATCAGTGAAGATTTCTCCCTAAAGTCTCTAGAGGCCAGAAAACAATAAAGCAACATATATAATATACTGAACCTAAACAATTACCAAGGAAGAATATTTTACCCAGCAAAGTTTTCATTCAAAAATAAGGGAGTAGTCAAGACATTGCCAAACAAACAGAAGCTCTGGGAATTTGCCACTACAGAGCAGCTTCACAAGTATTACTCAAGGGAATACTCCAAACAGAAGAGCAAGAACATTAAGAAATATGTACAATATGAACCTATTGGATATAGGTTGTATACAGATGTTAATGGAGACACACCAACAAAAATGGGGCAAGGAGGAGCATATCAGGAATAGACTTATTGTGTTGAGGTTTTATGTTAACAATTATTATTAGGCTAGACACCGTGGTAATTGTAAGTCATATAATGTAACATATCAGGTAACCACAAGAAGAAGAACACTCCAAGAAGCAAGTTAACAAAAAAGCTCATCACAAGAGAGCACCCAAATACAAACAAAAAACAGAAAAATCAGTGTAATGAACAAACAAGGTATGAAACACTCAAAAAACAAATGACAAAATTAGTGAGCTAGACAATTTCTTTTCATTAATGATCTTAAATGCAAATGCTCTAAATGCCCCATGCAAAAGGCAGAGAGTGGCAGAATGGATTAAAAAAAAACCAACAACAACACAATCCATACTTTTGCTATTTACAAGAAACCCGCTTTAGACATGAGGACACAAACAGACTGAAAATAAAAGGATGGAGAAAAACATTACATGCAAGTAGTAAACACAAAAAGAGCAGGGGTGGCCATACTGATATCAGATACAATAGACTTGAAATCAAAATCTGTTACAAGAGATAAAGAAGGACATTACATAATAATGAAACAGTCAATTCAACACAAAGACTTAACAATTATAAATATAAATGCATCTAACAGCAATACACCAAAATACATGAAAAAAATTCAGACTAATATGAAAGGAGAAATAGACGACTCAACAACAATAGTAGGATACTTCAACATACCACTTTCAATTATAGAAAGAACATCTAAAAAGAAAATCACTAAGCACATTGAGAACTTAGATCAAACCATAAGACAACTGGACCTAACAGACATATATAGAACAATCCACCCAATATCAGAACAGTGCACATTGTTTCCAGCACACGTGGATCATTTTCCAGAATAGACCATATACTAGGTCACAAAACAAGTCTCAAAAAATTTAAAAAGAGTGAAATCATCTTGTTGGACCATAATGGTATGAAACTAGAAATCAACAAGATAAATAAGAAAAAAAATTACATGAAAACTAAATAATACTCTGCTAAAAAAATTATTGGTTCATATGAGAAATCAAAAGTGAAATTTAAAAAATTTCTGGTATCAAACAAAAATGAAAATGTAACATATCAAAATCTTTAGGATACAGCAAAAGCAGTACTCAGAGGAAAATTTATAGCAATAAATGCCTACATTAAAAAAGAAGATCCAAAATCACTAACTTGAACAAATAGAAAAGGAAGAACAAAAGCCAAAAGCAACTGGGAAAAAAAGAAAATAAAAAAAATCAGGGCAGAAAAAAATGAATTAGAAAATAGAAAAACAATTGAAAGAATTAACAAAACCAGAAGTTGGTTCTTGGAAAGGATCAACAAAAAGACAAACCACTGAGACAAAAGAAAAACTCTAGAAGAGGCAAAGAACCAAATTAAGAAATGAAATTGATGACATTACAACTGATTCATCAGAGATAAAGAAGATCATAATTGAGCACTGTGAAAAATTATACTCCAAAAAATTTAAAAACCTAGAGGAAATGGACAAATTCCTAGAAACACACTACCTGCCCAAATTATCACAAATGGGTAGAAAAATGAAACAGATACATAACAAAAGGAGAGATTGAAGATATCATCAAAAAAACTACCAACAAATAAAAACTACAGGACCAGATGTCTATACTGGAGTATGATTCCAAACATTCAGTGAAACGCTGACACCAATCCTACTCAATTTCTCCAAAAACATAGAAGAGGAAGGAATACTACCGAACTCCTTCTGTGAAGCCAGCATAACCCTGATACTGAAACCAGGCAAAGACATCACAAAAAAAGAAAAGTACAGACCAATACCCTTTATGGACACAGATGCAAAAATTTTCAACAAAATTCTAGGCAGCAGACTACAGCAACTTATCAAAAAATAAGTAAATAAAAGTCATGATCAAGTCAGATTCATACTAGGAATACAAGGGTGGTTCAAAATCAAAAACTCAATAAATGTAGTCCACCATATAAATAAAACAAAGGAAAATAACCACATGACCATAATAATCGATGCAGAAAAGGCATTCGATAAAATTCAAAACCCTTTCCTGCTAAAATAATTCTCAGTAAAATAGGAATAGAAGAGAAATTCCTCAATATAATTAAGGGCACATATGATAAACCAACAGCCAACATCATACTCAACAGAGAAAAGTTGAGAACCTTCCCTCTGAAATCAGGAACAAGACAAGGATGCCAATTGTCACCACTCTTACTCAACATTGTACTGACCAGAGCAATAAGACAAGAAACAGAAGGAAAAGGTATCCAAACTGGAAAAGAAGTAAAATTATCACTATTTGTAGATAACATAATCCTACATACAGAAGACCCTAAAGAGTTTACAAGAAAACTGCTGGAACTAATAGAGAATTTAGCAACGTTTCAGGATACAAGAATAACACACAAATATCAGTTGAGTTCCTCTACACTAACAAAGACTACTCTGAAAAAGAAATCAAGAAAACAATACCGTTTATAATAGCCCCCAAATCAATAAAATACCTAGGGATTAACCTAACCAGGGACATAAAAGGCTTATACAATGAGAATTATAAAACTCTGCTACAAGAGACTAAAGAGAACTACAAAAATGCAAAGACTTTCCTAGCCCATGCTCATGGATAGGAAGCGTTAATATAGTGAAAATGTCAATACAACCTAAAGAGATCTAGAGATTCAGTGCAATTCCAATACAAATCCCAACAACATTCTTTACAGAAATGGAAAAACTAATGACAAACTTCATATAGAAAGGTAAGAAAACCCAAATAGCCAAAGCAATATTGAAGAAAAAGAACAAAGCAGGAGGCCTCACACTTCCTGATATCAAAACATACTATATAGCCATTGTAATCAAAACAGCCTGGTACTGGATAGCGATGGACACATAGATCAGTGAAATAGAATTGAGAACTCAGAACTAAACCCAAACATCTATGGACAACTGATCTTTAACAAGGGGTCAAATTCCATCCAGTGGGACAGAGACAGTCTCTTTAAATGAATGGTGCTGGCAAAACTGGATATCCACGTGCAGAAAATTGAAACAAGATCCATACCTCACACCAAACACAAACACTAACTCAAAATGGATCAAAGACCTAAATGTCAAACCTAAAACCATAAAATTCCTGGAAGAAAACATAGGGAGAAAACTTTGGGACCTAATCTTCTGTAAAAATGGGATAACAAGTATTACAACAAATACTCCAATAGAAAAGACAAAATAGATAACTGGAATCTCATAAAGATTATAAACTTCTGCTCACCAAAAGATATTATCAAAAGAGTAAAAAGACAACCTACAAACTGGCAAAAAAATCTTTGTAAAAAGATTTAAAGAATAGGGGCTAATCTCCAAAATTTATAAAAAACCTCAATGTCTCAACAGCAAAAGCACAAACATCACAATTATAAAATGGGCAAGGGACATGAACAGAACCTTCACCAAAGAAGACGTCCAAGCATTCATCACTTGAAAATATGCTCAAAATCATTGTTGTAAGGTGCCATCGAGTCGGTTCCCATTCATACGGATCCTCTGTACGACAGAACTGAACGCTGTCTGGTCCTGCACCATCCTCATGATCATTGTTATGTTGAGCTCAGTTGTAGCCACTGTGTCAATCCATCTCGTTGAGGGTCTTCTTTTTCCCTGACCCTCTGCTTTACCGAGCATGATGTCCTTCTTCAGGGACTGGTCCCTCCTGTTAACATGTCCAAAATATCTAAATGAAGTCTCATCATCCTCGTTTCTAAGGAGCATTCTGGCAGTACTTCTTCCAAGACAGATTTGTTCTTTCTCTTGGCAGTTCATGGTAAGTTCAACATTCTTCCTCAACACCATAACTCAAAAGCCTCAATTCTTCTTCAGTCTTCCATATTTATTGTCAGCTTTTGCATGCATATAAGGTGATTGAAAACGCTATGGTTTGGGTCAGGCATACCTTAGTCCTTAAAGTGTCCAAAAAAAAAATCTGCTTTTTAAGAGTTTAAAGAGGTGTTTTGCAGCGGATTCACCCAATGCAATGTGTTGTTTGATTTCTTGATTTCTGCTTCCATGGGTGTTGATTGTGTATCTAAGTAAAATGAACTCCTTTACAATTTCAATCTTTTCTCCATTTATCATGATGTTGCTTATTGGTCCAGTTGTGAAGATTTTTATTTTCTTAATGTTGAGGTGAAATCTATAATGAAGGCTGTGATCTTTGATCTTCATCAGTAAGTCCTTCAAGTCCTCTTCACTTTCAGCTAGCAAGATTGTGTCATCTGCATAATGCAGGTTGTTAATGAGTCTTCCTCAATCCTTCCTCCAATCCCCGTTCTTCATACAGTCCAGTTTCTCAGATTTATGGCTCAGCATACAGATTGAATAAATATGGTGAAAGCATTTCTCCTGCGCAGAGAAGCTCCTAGTCCGGGGGAAGACTGATGATGACGAGGACCTTCCTCCAGGGCCGACAGAGAGATAAAGCCTTCCCCTGGAGCTGACGTCCTGAATTTGGACTTCTAGCCTACTAGACTGTGAGAAAATAAATTTCTCTTGTTAAAAGCCATCCACTTGTGGTATTCCTGTTAGAGTAGCACTAGATGACTGAGACAGGCACCTAGGGCAATATGTCACATACACACACTACACACACACACACACAACTGCACATTACATAAACACACACTACACACCATACACACACACACTGTGCACACACATTTATACCACACACATATGCACCTCTACATATATGTCATATACACACAGACCACAAACATATATACACCACACTTATGATCCACTAACGTCCACACACCACAGGACACATGCCACACCACACACATTCGCACACGCACACACACTTTTTAGTTCATATAAAGTAAAAATATTCCTCTGACAGCATTTCCACTGTATACATAGAAAGAGGCACGCGAACAACCCAACGTGACACACAAAAGGATTTGCAAAGGCTGCGAGGAATTATGCTCTGGCTTGTCATTAATGTGGGTGAGAGTAAATCTAAACCCTTTCTTGAGGGTCCTGGTTTATTTTCTTAGTGTCAAATATTTTTCTTCTAGGCTTTTGAGAAGTGCACTGTGTGTAGAAGCCTCACACAGAGGAGTGAAGGATGTCTTCAGAACAAGTGGGAGAAAGGCCAGAGCTGCCATCTTGGGGCCCCATGAGTACTATGCTTCTGAGAAGCATGGGCATTTGTGAAGGCTGCCTGGGCTGGTCCGGTTACAGACTCATTATGTCTAAGGCAGGATAAATTACTGGATCATCCAGAGAGCTCCCACTGCTTCCCATGACCCCCACAAGGCCCACTTCGGAGCCCTTCCTCTTCCACTCGCCCATATCCTCCTCCATTCTCCCTGGATCACAGGGATCCGTCTGCCTCCCCAGGCCTCAGGAGGGTTGGGCCTCAACTTGCCTTCAGATCCAAGTAAAAGAAGCAACAAGAAAACATATTCTGTGGAGAACTCTGTGCCAGGCACTGCCACATGTAGTCCCCAAGTTACTGCTAAGAGTGGATGCTCAGGGCTTGGGGGTCCGTGGACATGCCAGGCACAGTGCTGAGTGCTGGGTGCTGGGGATGGTTTGCTTAGTCCTCCCCCTATTGCCTAAGGTAGAAGTGCCATTTCTGCCATTTCATAGATGAGAAAACTGAGGTTTGGAGAGACTGAGGAGCTCACCCAAGGTCACACAACAGGAGGTTACCAGCACTGCCCTGCCCCTGTACCGACAGGCTGGTCAGAGAGAGGACCCACCGGGGTACTGGTCAGAGAATGCAGGGCAGCACCAGCAAAGGCCAAACCCACGCCCAGGCTAAAAGGGCACTGGAGGCCTGAGGAGTGACAGATACATGAAGCCAGTCTCTGGGGCCAATCCCAGATGCAGGGCTGCAGGTGGCCTGAAGGAGGAGTAGACTGAAAGCTGCCAAAGAGATGACGCCTCTGGTCAGGCAAGCAGCAGCAGGCCATTTCCTGGTCCTGGTGGCTGCCGAAACCCACCCTGCCCTGGAAATGCCCCGTGACCTCCCAGCATGCAGACTTCCCTGGTGTGTGAGTCCACCAAGGCTACGTGAGTCCACGTGTGAGCACAGGCACATGAGGGATGGGGTCTGCAGCACCCAACCCTGAGGACCAGAAAAAATCATTTCATTTATTTCTTTTTTTTCTGTTTTTTTTTTTTTCTATTTTTTACTGTACTTTAGATGAAGGCTTACAGAGCAAACTAGTTTCTCATTAAACAATTAATACACATATTGTTTTGTGACATTGGTTGCCAAGCCCACAAAATATCAACCCTCTCCCTTTCTCCACCTTGGGTTCTCCATTACCAGCTTTCCTGTCCCCTCCTGCCATTTCATTTATTTCTATCTCTGACCAAAACAGAATATAATTCCAAGAGGCACTGCAAAGCAAGGGCTGTTTGCAAATTTCCAATCACTGTGGGGCTGTAGTCCCTTCCATCACCTTCATCCTCAAACTTTGTTCTCTCATATAGCTAGCTTCCCTCATAATTTCTGTCTGTTCATCTGCTTATCTGCTTATCATCCAGCTCCCCCTACAGCAGAACATGAGCTCCATGAGGGCAGCATTTCTCTTGTCCATAACTGTGCACCCAGCACCCAACTGGACTGGGTATGCAGTAGATACTTAGTATAGATTTGTTGAAAGAATGAGCCTAGGATATCATATTGAGACAAAATTTCTAAATGAAAACCATAGACTTTGGAGGCTGAGATTCCAGACTCCTCCAGAGCTAGAGCTTGGGGCACCCTGCAGGGGGCTTCTCAGAGGGCCCAGGGCTGGGGATGTGCCATTGCCAAGGCCCTTCACTGCTCCTTCAGAGCTTGGAATATTTGCCAGATAATAGGCAAAAGTAAAAGCTCAGTTTACAAAAGGCAATTTAGGGCATGGGTTGGCACATTTTCTCTATCCAGGCCACCAGGCACTTCCAGCAACTGACATCCCAGGGCAGAGAAGTTGTACCATTTGTAGCATTTGCAAGAGGACTGCAGGAAACTCCTCTTCCAACAGAAGCAAGGAGAATTACTTTGATACCTGACCCCTTGCATACCTCCTGCATATCAGATATATGCATGATTTCCACAGGTGGTGAAAGCTTTCCTGCACAGGCTGAGTCCAGCTGCTGCACTTGGGGGCTGTTAGAAGCCTTAGACCCAGCTATGTGACCCTCATGTAATATTGTCTGACCCTGCCTCCCTGGGCCCCTGTGTAGTGGCAACCCTCTGCTCTCTCAGTCCTCCAGCACTGTGGTTACCTAGCAGCCCAGGTGGTGTCTGTAGACAGGGTTGGTGGCAGGGTGGTGTAAGCATGCCTAGCCAAGGACAGCTACTTTCTCTCCCACCCCAGGAGGCCAGGAAGAGGGTGAGTCTCTGAGAGGGAGGTCCCTGGTGGAAGGAGCAGCACAGAGAGAGGAGAGGAGGCAGAATGCGCTATCTTTTGCCCTGTGGCCTCTCTCTTCCAACTGTTCAAGAACACTTCCTAGTTTCATTCTTCCTTTCCCACCACCTATCTAGTTCTGGGTCATGCCTGGGTGTTGGCTGTCTGCACATCCCCACAAGGTAGGCCGGATGGCCAGCGTGCAGTCCCGCCCCAGTGGGGGAGGGAACAGGTCCTAGGGGAGGAGCTGTGTTGGGTCCTGAAAGAGCAGGCACCTCCTGGGGAAAAGGACCCTGTCCAGCTGAGACTGAAGGGCCCGGAAACACAGAAGGCCCAGGTGGAGCCAAGGCTGTGTCCAGGTTGTGGGCTGAAGGGCTGTCACCTCCACCAGTAGCCCTGTGCCCGAGGGCTGGGTGTTCTCTGTGTGCGGATGTGAAAATGCGTAATTCAACAGAAGCCAGAAGGTGTTTTCATGCAGCTCACGTTGGCACCGTCCACATTCTCATGTCCATTATAAGCTCACGAAAGGGTAGATATACATACATCTCTGTCTCACAGCACTTCTCCAAGGTTAGACCATGCATCCTTATTTACTCCCTGATATCTGTGGAAATGTGTTCTTCACTGGGGTCTTTCCTTGGAGTCCTAAACTAGATTGGTTTCAGTAGACAGAAATGATCCATACCTGATCACTGTGGGTTAGGGTGACCAGGTATATACAGGTGTTTTTGTTTGTTGGTTGGTTTGCTTTTTAATCTAATTTGTTGTAAAAGGACCTGACTCCCTCCCTGAAATCACAACAATGTGACCATACCCCTGTGGCTTCATGACCACAATGTGGCCACAGAGAATTGTCACAAGAATCAAACAAGTCAACAGCCATCACAGGCCCACAACAATGTCCAGGCTTCCATGAGACAGAGCCACGTGTGGGTCAGTGGTGCCTGCAAGGCTCGGGGAGAAGGGAAGTAACTGGGTGGGCTGGCATAGGGCAGTTGGCAGGCAGTCAGTGTAAGCTATGACAGCCACTCCTCCTCTTTAGCCTTGTGAGGATTGTGAGGACTGGGCAGCTCATCTGACACATGGGCATCAGACCCAGGGAAGAGGCTGCCCTGGGAGGAATGGGCCCTCTGTCACTGGGGACATCACAGAGGCAGGCACTCTAATGATCATCTGTCTGGAATTGCACACAAGGCGGTCTTAGAAAGGGTGGGAGGTCTCACTTGATAACTTAGTATTTATTTTAGAGATTTCTGCATAAACGTTTCTACCTCCCCCCCCAAAAAAAAAGGCATGCATTCATTGCAAAAAAATATAAGATCTGTATTATCACACATTCCAACAACTAGAGAAACACTTGATATTTTGGAATATATCCTTCCAGAATTTGCTTGAAAACTTTAAATTATACTCTGTATTCCTTGATTGTTTTAAACCTTTTTTCACTCTCTATGTTAGGAACACCTTTTCCTGTCAATAAGCATTTATTTTAAGCGTAGTGATGACATTTATGTTGTACCTTTAAATTCTTCCCAGATTTTCCTTAATACCAAGCATTCCTAGAGCATCTTTGTACAGCAGTCCTAGAGCTCTGCCTGGTTATTTCCTAAGACAAGCTCGAGGAAGTGTTTGCTGAGCCAGAGGAGGTGCATCTTTTAATAGCTTTAGTACATTCTACCAAGTTGTCATCTGGAAAGCAGCTAATTATTTGCCCTCTAAACAATAGAGACATTTACGATTCTTCATAATCTCTGTCGATTTAATAAGATTAGGAAACAGCATCTTGTTTTAAATTCTTTGTTATTTTTAGAGATTCAAAATATATTCTTCACATATTTATTCAATATTTTCATTTTTTCTACTGTGGATTATCTACTTATTTTTTTTTTAAATCAAAAGTTTTCATCATATTTGTGTGGCTAATCAGTATTTCCTGTGGAAATTCCCTTTGCAGTTGTACTTTTGATGTAGTGCTTAGAATGACTTCTCCACAAGACTGTAAAAGAAAGAACATGCTCACAAGGTGGTAAGGCCTGTGTTCTCAGAAGAGCTCCATGAGACATGTAGGACAGATTTAATTATTATCCTTTTCAGAAAAAAAAAAAAAAAACGAACAACAGGAAGCCCGGAGAGGTTGAGCAACGTAATAAAGGACACAGCTCATCAGTGAAAGAGCCTGAGTTGATCCAGACCTTGAACTGGGGACCTTGAATTGGGAACAATTCCAAAATGACTTCTTCACTTTGGATTTGACTATTTGGAATGGGCATGTATATGGATCTCTTCCAGTCAGTTGGACAGGTAGCTCTCTTCCAAGTTTCATGGCATAGATGAAGTGAGCACTTCCACTATAGCATCCATTTGTTGAAACATCTCAATTGATATTCCTTTAATTCCTGGAGGCTTGTTTTTCACCAGTGCCTTCAGTGCAGCTTGGACTTCTTCCTTCAATACCATCGGTTCCTAATCATATGCTACCTCCTGAAATGGTTGAATGTCAACCAATTTTTTCTTTGGTACAGTGACTTTGTATATTTCTTCCATCTTCTTTTGATGCTTCCTGTGTCGCTTAATATTTTCTCTGAGGAATCCTTTAATATTGCAACTCTAGGCTTCAATTTTTCCTTCAGTTCTTTCAACTTTTCTTCCCTTTCGGTTTTCTAACTCCAGGTGTTTGCACATTTTATTTTGTCTTCCTGAGCTACCCTTTGAAATCTTCTGTTCAGCTCTTTTACTTCATCATTTCTTCCTTTTGCTTTAGCTACTCACTGTTCAAGAGAAAACTTCAGAGTCTCTTCCGACATCCATTTTGTCCTTTTTTTTTTTTCCTGTCTTTTTAATGACCTATTGTTTTCTTCATGTATGATGTCCTTGATGTCATTCCACAACTTGTCTGGTCTTTGGTCATTAGTGTTCAATGCGTCAAATCTGTTCTTAAGATGGTCTCTATATTCAGGAGGGATATACCCAAGGTGGTACTTTGGCTCTCATGGACTTGTTCTAATTTTCTTCAGCTTCAACTTGAACTTGCATATGAGAAATTGATGATCTGTTCCAAAGTCAGCCCCTGGCCTTGTTGTGACTAACGATATTGAGCTTTTTCATCTTCTCTTTCCACAGATGTAGTCAATTTGATTCCTGTGTATTCCATCTGGTGAGGTCCATCTGTATAGTCACCGTTTATGTTGTTGAAGAAAGGGATTTGCAATGAAGAAGTCTTTGGTCTTGCAAAATTCTATCATGTCATCTCCAGCATCATTTCTATTACCAAGGCCATATTTTCCAACTACCAGTCCTTCTACTTTGTTTCCGACTTTCACATTCCAATCACCAGTAATTATCAGTACATCCTGATTGCATGTTTGATCAATTTCAGACTGCAGAAGTTGGTATAAATCTTCATTTTCTTCATCTTTGGCCTTTGTGGTTGGTGCCTAAATGTGAATAACAGTTGTATTAACTGGTGTTCCTTGTAGGTGTATTATCCTATCACTGACAGTGTTGTACTTCAGGATAGATCTTCAAATATTCTTTTTGATAAAGAATACAAAATTTCTCTTCAAGTTGTCATTCCTGGCATATTAGACCATCTGATTGTCTGGTTCAAAATGGCCAATACAAGTCTATTTCAGCTCACTAATGCTTAGGATATCAATGTCTATGTGTTCCACTTTATTTTTGATGATTTCCAATTTTCCTAGGTTCATACTTCATACATTCCATGTTCCTGTTATTAATGGATGTTTGCAGCTGTTTCTTCTCATTTTGAGTCATACCACATCAGCAAATGAAGGTCCTGAAAACTTGACTCCATCCACGTCATTAAGGTCGATTCTACTTTGAGGAGGCAGCTCTTCCCCAGTCATATTTTGAGTGCCTTCCAACCTAAGCGGCTCATCTTCCGGCACTGTATCAGACAATGTTCTGCTGCTATGCATAAGGTTTTCGCTGGCTAATTTTTTTCAGAAGTAGACTGCCAAGTCCTTCTTTGGAGTCTGTCTTCATCTGGAAGCTCAGCTGAAACCTGTCTGCCATGGGTGACCCTACTGGTATTTGACTACTTGGAGCATAACTTCCAGCATCACAGCAACTTGCAAGCCCCCACAGTATGACAAACTGTCAGACGCGTGGGGGTCTTTTTTTATTAGTGAGTCATACAATATTTGTCATTTTATGATTGACTTATTTCACTCAGCATAATGTCTTCTAGTTTCATCCATATTGTAACATGTATCCAGATTTCATTCTCCTACTGACTAAGCAATATTCCATTGTATGCATGTACCACATTTTGTTTATCTGTTCATCTTTTGATGGACATTCAGGTTGTTTCCACCTTTTTGACTATTGTGGATAGTACTGCAATATTTATATTTTTTGATTAAGGATTTTTGTGTTCTTGGACTTTGCCCATTTTATTTCCCCATAACTCTACTGAGAAGGTGATACTACCATCCCCATGATGATGAGGAGATGTGGATCCTTCAGCTCAGACTTCCAGCTTTTATGGCCACAGGGACAGGGAGGAAGTTCCACTCTGCCTTATCTACCCTTAGTAAGGCCACAGGGATTTAAGCTACATTTTGGAGCAAAGTAGAGAACAAACTCTATCTCCTCAAGGCCTGCCCAAGCCCACAGCACCCACTGAGAAGCTACAGATACTACTGCAGGGAAGCAAAGTAAAGACAAGACATGACCTTTTCTCTCAAGGATTTTCAGCCTTGTCCTTAAAGCAGGGCTTTACTCCACCAAGCCCTTGAGTAAAAAACAGAGCCATTGCCTAATTAAGATCAAGATAAACACACACATTAGTATCGTAGTAGAACAGGGAGTGGGGATATGGGAGGCTGTGAGGATGACCCTTAGAGCCATCAGAGAAAATTTAGGTAGAGGTTCTTCTTGAGAGAGTAGAGACAATTAACTGCTCACCAGGGAGGAGCAGCCTCAAGCAGCATTATTATCCCAACAGGACTAGGGAACAGGGAGGAGGCACAGACCACCGTGCTAGTTACAAGATAAACAAGGGTTATTTCTTATTTCATTGGAGGCTATTATGGACTGAATTGCATCCCCCTCAAAGATATGTGTTGGAATCCTAACCCCTATATCTGTGAGTGTAATCCCATTTGGGAATAGGATTTTCTTTGTTATGCTAATTAGGCCATATCATTATATAGTGTGTTTAAACTTAATGACTTTTTATTCTCATACAAAAATATATACACATATTGTTATGTGACATTGGTTGCAAACCCTATAATGTGACAACACACTCCCCCTTTCCACCCCTGGTTGCTTGTGTCCATTCAATCCATTCCTATGTCTTCCTGTCTCCTCATCCTGCCTCCGGACAGAAGCCACCCATTTGGTCTCATGTATCTGCTTGAACTAAGAAGCACACTTTTCATGAGTATTATTTTACGTTTTATAGTCCAGTCTAATCTTTGTCTGAAAGGTGGGCTTTGGGAATGGTTTTAGTTCTGGGTTAACAGAGCATATGGGGGACCCAGTCTCAGTCAGATCATTAAGTCTGGTTTTTTCTTGCGAATTAGAGTTCTGCTCCCCACTTTTCTCCCGTTCTGTCAGGGACGCTCTGTTATGTTCTCTGTCAGGGCAGTCATTGTTGGTAGCCGGACGCCATCTAGTTCTTCTGGTCTCAGGCTGATGCAGTCTGTAGTTTATGTGACCCTTTTTTCTCTTGGGATAATATTTTCCTTCTGTCTTTGGCGTTCTTCATTCTGCTTTGCTCCAAGTGGGTTGGGACCAATTGATGCATCTTAGATGGCCGCTTGCAAGCTTTTAAGACCACAGATGTCACTCACCAAAGTGGGATGCAGAACATTTTCTTAATAAACTTTGTTATGCCAATTGACCTAGATATCCTCCGAAACCCTGGTCCCTAGACCCCAGCCTCAGCGACTTGTCCTTCAATGTGTTTCATTGTGTTCAGGAAACTTCTTAGCTTTTGGTTCAGTTCAGTTGTACTGACTTCCCTGTATTGCGTGTTGTCCTTCCCTTCACCTAAGATAATTCTTGTCTACTATCTAGTTAGTGAATTCCCCTCTCCCTCCCTCCCCACCCTGGTAACCATCAAAGAATGTTTCCTTCTGGGTTTAAACCTTTTCTTGAGTTCTTATAATAGTGGTCTCATATAATGTTTGTCCTTTTGCGACTGACTACTTTCACTCAGCATAATGCCCTCCAGATTCATCTATGTTGTGAAATGTTTCACGGATTCATCATTGTTCTTTATCGTTGCGTAGAATTCCATTGTGTGTATCTACCATAATTTGTTTATCCATTTACCTGTTGATGGGCACCTAAAGAGTTTCCATCTTTTTGCTATGGCAAACAGTGCTGAAATGAACTTGGGTATGCATGTATCTATTCACGTGACAGCTCTTATTTCTCCAGGATATATTCCAAGGACTTGGATTGCTGGATCCTATGTAACTTCTATTTCTAGCTTTTTAAAGAAGCGCTAAATTGATTTCCAAATTGGTTGTACCATTTTACATTCCCACCAGCAGTGCATGAGTGTTCCAGTCTCTCCACAACCTCTCCAACATTTATTGTGTTGTTTTGGATTAGTGCCAGCCTTGTTGGGGTGAGATGGTATCTCATTGTAGTTTTTTTTTTAGTTTTCTTATTGTACTTTAGATGAAGGTTTATAGAACAAATAGTTTCTCATTAAACAGTTAGTACACATATTGTTTAATGACATTGGTTAACAAACCCATGACATGTTAACACTCTCCCTTCTTGAACTTAGGTTCCATATTACTAGTTTTTATGTCCCCTCCTGACTTCTAGACCTTGTCCCTGGGCTGTTGTGCCCTATTAGTCTCGTTTTGTTTTATGGGCCTGTCTAATATTTGGCTGAAGGGTGAACCTCGGGAGTGACTTCATTACTGAGCTAAAAAAGTGCCCGGGGGCCATATTCTCAGGGTTTCTCCAGTCTCTGTCAGGCCAGTAGGTCTGGTCTTTTTTGGTGAGTCACAATTTTCTTCTACATTTTTCTCCAGCTCTGTCCGAGACCCTCTGTTGTGATCCTTGTCAGAGCAGTCAGTGGTGGTAGCCGGGCACCATCTATTTGTACTGGATTCAGTCTGGTGGAGGCCATGGTAGCTGTGGTCCATTAGTCCTTTGGACTAATCTTTCCCTTGTATCTTGTTTTATTCATTCTCCCTTGCTCCAGAAGAGGTGAGGCAAGTGGAGTATCTTAAGGCTTTTAAGATCCCAGACACTACTCATCAAGATAGAACGTAGAACATTTTCTTTATAAACTGTGTTATGCCAGTTGAGCTAGATGTTTCCTGAGGTCACGATACCCACAGCCTTCAGCCCAACAATTCAGTCCCTCAGGGAGTTTGGATGTGTCTATGAAGCTTCCATGATCTTGCCTTGTACAAGTTGTGCTGGCTTCCAAAGTAATGTTTACTGTCTTACCCTTCACCAAAGTTACCACTTATCTATTATCTATTTAGTGTTCCCCCACCTCTCCCCTCCCTCATAACCATCAAAGATTGTTTCTTTTTGTTTACTCATGTAAACCTTTTCGTGGGTTTTTACAGTAGTGGTCTCATACAATATTTGTCCTTTTGTGATTGACTTATTTCTCTCAGCTTAATGCCCTCCAGATTCATCCATGTTATGAGATGCTTTGCAGATTCATCATTGTTCTTCATCTTTGTATAATACTCCATTGTGTATGTGTACCACAGTTTGTTTATCCATTCATCTGTTGATGGGCATCTAGGTTGTTTCCATCCTTTTGCTATTGTGAACAATGCTGCCATGAACATAGGTGTGCATATGTCTATTCGAGTGACGACTCTTATTTCTCTAGGATATATTCCTAGGTGTGGGATTGCTGGATCGAATGGTATGTCTATTTCTAGCTTTCTGAGGAAGCACCATATCATTTTCCAAAATGGTTGTATCATTTTGCATTCCCACCAGCAGTGCCTGAGAGTTCTGATCTCCCCGCAGCCCCTCCAACATTTGTTATTTCCAGTGTTTTTGATTTGTGCCAGTAATGCTGGGGTGAGATGGTATCTCATTGTGGTTTTAATTTGCATTTCTCTAATGGCTAGTGATCTTGAGCATTTCCTCATGTGTCTGTTGGCCATTTGAATGTCTCCTTTGGTGAAGTGTCTGTTCATTTCCTTTGCCCATTTTTTAATCGGATTACTTGTCTTTTTGTTGTAGAGGTGTTGGATTTTCTTGTAGATTTTAGACATTATACTTTCGTCTTATATGTAATGTCGAAAAAGTTTTCCCCAGTCTGTAGGTTCTCTTTTTACTCTTTTGATGAAGACTTTTGATGAGCACAAATGTTTAATTTTTAGAAGATCTCGGTTATCTAGCTTATCTTCTGGAGTTTGTGTGTTGTTGATTATGACTTATATCCTGTTAATGCCATGTATTATGGTGTCTATTTCATCCTATTTTTTCTTCTATGAACTTTATAGTTTTTGGCTTTATATTTAGGTCTTTGAATTTTGAATTAGTTTTTGTATATGGTGTGAGATAGGAGTCTTGTTTCATTTTTTTGCAGATGGACATCCAGTTATGTCAGCACCATTTGTAAAAAACAGACTGTTCTCCATTTGATGGACTTTGGACCTTTGTTGAAGATCAGGTGACCATAGGGGGATAGATTTACATCTGGGTTCTGAATTCTCTTCCATTGGTCAATGTATCTGTCGTTGTACCAGTACTGGGCTGTTTTGATTACTGTAGCTGTATAGTAAATTCTCAGGTCAGGTAGTTTGAGTCCTCCTACTTTATTCCTCTTCTTCAATAGTGTTTTACTTATCCGGGGCCTCTTCCCTTTCCACGTAAAGTTAATGATTAGTTTTTCCATCTCTTTAAACAGCGTTGTTGGTATTTGGATTGGAATTGCATTATCTGTAAATTTCTTTGGTTAGAATTCTCATTTTAACAATGTTGAGTCTACCTATCCATGAGCATGGTATGTTTTTCCATTTGTGTAGGTATCTTTTGGTTTCTTGCAGTAGTGTTTTGTAGTTTTCTTTGTATAGGTATTTTACAGCCTAGGTTAGATTTATTCCTAAGTATTTTATTTTTTTAGGGGCTGTTGTAAATGGTATTGTTTTCCTGATTTCCTTTTCATCATTCTCTTTATTGTTGTATAGGAATCCAACAGATTTTGTATGTTTATCTTGTATCCTGCTCCTCTGCTGAATCTTTCTGTTAGTTCCAGTAGTTTTCTCTTGGAGTGTTTAGGGTTTTCTATGTATAGTATCATATCATCCCCAAATAGGGACAGTTTAACTTCTTCATTACCAGTTTGGATGCACTCTATTTCTTTTTCTTGCCTTATTGCTCTAGCTAGGACTTCCAGCACAAAGTTAAATAGGAATGGTGATAAAGGGCATCCTTGTCTTGTTCCTATTCCCAAGGGGAATATTTTCAGCCTCTCTCCATTAAGGCCATTGGTTTTGCCTAGATGCTCTTCACTGTGTTGAGAAATTTCCCTTCTAGATCTATTTTATTGAGAATTTTTATCAGGAACGGGTGTTGGACTTTGCAGAATGCCTTTTCTTTGTCAGTTGAGATGATCATGCAGTTCTTTCCTTTTATTTATGTGGTGTATTACATTGATTGATTTTCTAATGTTGAATCATCCTTGCATACTTGGTATGAATCCTACTTGGTTGTGGTGTATTTTTTTTTATACGATGCTGATTTCCATTGGCTAGAATTTTGCTGAGAATTTTTGCATCTATATTCATGAGAGATAGTGATCTGTGATTTTCTTTTTTGTACAGTCCTTGCCTGATTTTGGTATCATGGTTATGCTGGTTTCATAGAATGAATTCGGAAGACTCCCTTCCTTCTCTATGTTCTGAAATAGTTTGAGTAATACTGGTATAAGCTCTTCTCTGAATGTTTGGTAGAATTCTCCAGTGAAGTCATCCAGGCCAGGGCCTTTTTGTTGTTGTTGTTGTTGTTTTAACTACTTTTTCAATCTCTTCTCTTGTCATGGGAATGTTCAGATTTTCAACATCACTTTGTGTTAGTCTGGGTAGGTAATGTGTTTCTAGAAATTTATCCATTTCCTCTAGGTTTTCAAATTTATTGGAGTATAGCTTTTCATAATACTCTTTTATGATCCTTTTCATTTCAGTTGGGTCTGTTGTAATGTCCCCCATTTCATTTCTTATTTGAGTTATTTGCATCCTCTTTTGTTTTTCTTTTGTCCTTTTCACCAGAGGTTTGTCAGTTTTGTTGATCCTTTCATGGAACCGACTTTTTGTATTGTTCATTCTTTCTATTGTTTTCCTATTCTCTATTTCATTTATTTCTGCTATGCTCTTTATTATTTCATTTCTTCTAGTGGATGTGGGCTTTTTTGCTGTTCTCTTTCTATTGTTTGAGTTGTGTAGTTAATGTTTTGATTTTGTCCCTTTCTTCTTTTTGGATGTGTATATCTACTGCTATAAATTGTCCTCTGAGGACTGCCTTTGTTGTGTCCCAATTGCTTTGGTATGATGTATTTTCATTCTCATTTGATTCTAGGAATTTTTTGATTCCATCTCTGATTTCTTCTATTAACCAGTGGTTTGTAAGCAGGATGTTATTCAATTTCCATGTAATGTATTTTTTACCTTGCATTTCCTGTTGTTGATTTCTACCTTGATGGTGTTGTGCTCAGAGAAGACGCTTTGTATGATCTCAGTGTTTTGGATTTTGTTGAAGGTTGCTCTGTGGCCTAAGATGTGGTCTATTCTGGAGAACGTTCCATGTGTGTTGGAAAAGAATGTGTACTTTGCAGCTGTTGTGTGGAGCTTTCTATATATGTTTATGAGGTCAAGTTGGTTGATTGTGCCCTTTAACTCTTCTGTATCTGTCATGGATTGAATGATGTCCTGCAAATATGTATCAATTTGACTGGGCCATGAGTCCCAGTATTGTGTTGTTGTCCTCCATTTTGTGATTGTAATTTTATGTAAAAGAGGATAAGGGTGGGATTGTAACACCCTTACTAAGGTCACATCCCTGATCCAATGTAAAGGGAGTTTCCCTGGTGTGTAGCCTGCACCACCTTTTATCTTGCAAGAGATAAAAGGAAAGGGAAGCAAGCAGAGAGTTGGGGACCTGATACCACCAAGAAAGCAGTGCTGGAGCAGAGCATCCTTTGGACCTAAGGATGCTGGGCTGAGATGCTCCCGGACTGAAGACAAGAACATTCCTCCAGAGCTGACAGAGAAAGAAAGCCTTCCGCTGGAGCTGACGCCCTGAATTTGGACTTGTAGCCTACTAGACTGTGAGAAAATAAATTTCTCTTTGTTAAAGCCATCCACTTGTGGTATTTCTGTTGTACTAGCACTAGATGACTAAGATAGTATCTTTGTTGAATTTCTTTATAGATGTTCTGTCCTTTACTGACAGTGGTGTGTTGAAGTCTCCTACTTTTATTGTGGAACTGTCAATTTCTCTTTTCAGCGCTGTTAGAGTTTGTTTTATGTATTTTGGAGCTCTGTCATTGGGTGCGTAGATTTTTATTATGGTTATGTCTTCATGCTGGGTCATCCCTTTAATCATGATATAGTGTCCTTCTTTGTCTTTTATGGTGGATTTTGTTTTAAAGTCTATTTTATCTGAGACTAGTATTGCCACTCCTGCTCTTTTTTGGTAACTGTTTGCTTGATATATTTTTTCCATCCTTCGATTTTTAATAAATTTACATCTTTGTTTCTAAGGTATGTCTCTTGTAGATAGCATATTGATGGATCCTGTTTTTTAATCCATTCTGTCACTCTCTGGCTCTTTATGAGTGCATTTAACCCATTTACATTCAATGTGATTATTGATAGGTGTGAGCTTATTGCTGTCATTTTGTAGTGCTTTTTTGAGGGGTGCTGACTGTTTCTTTGTTCCTCTTACTCTCCTGTGCTGAATTCCTTTTGTTTGTGGGTTTTTTTTTTTTATTTCTTTTGTTTTTTAAGGTTTTGTAAAAACAAAATATAAAGAAAAAACTGAGACTTTATGTTTTTCTTCTTTATCTTGATGAGTAGGTTTGTTAACTTTCTTTGTGGTTACCTTGAAACTTACCCTTATCTTCCTAGGTTTGAACCAGTCTATTATTACTTGGTATCACCTTGCCTTCCTCTCCATTAGAAGATTCTATACCTACACCGTTTATTCCCTCTTTTATTGTTCTGATGTTGTTGTCATTTACAGATTAACCTCTCTGGTTTCCTGTTGTAATTCTTTTGGTTTTGGATAGCCCTTGAGAGTTCATTTCCTAGTTTGGTATCTGGCTGGTATGATCTTGCATCCTAGATTCAGGCTGTGGTCTGATGTTTGTTTTCAAACTGAAGGGCTCTCTTTAATAATTCTTGTAAGTTTGGTTTTTACGTAGTGCCTTAGTTTCTGTTTATCTGGAAATGTCCTAATTTCAATATCATATTTGAATGAGAGTTTTGCAGGATATATTATTCTTGGCTGGCAAATTTTTTCTTTCAAGACTTTATACATATTATCCCATTGCCCTCTTTCCTGTATGGTTTCTGCTGAAAAATTTGAGCCTAGTCTTATTGTTTTTCCTCTGTATGTGACTTTTCATTTTTCTCGAGCTGCTCTTGGGATTCTTTCTTTGTGTATGGTTTTTTCGAGTGTGATTATGGTACGCCTTGGTGATTTTCTTTTCAAGTCTATCCTATATGGGGTTTGTTGAGCTTCTTGGGTGGTCATCTTTTCATCTTTCACTATATTGGGGAAGCTTTCTGTCAGCAATTCTTCAATGATCCTCTCTGTGTTTTCTGCTTTATCCCCCTGTTCTGGAACTTCGATCACTAGCAAATTTTTGCTTTTGATTTTATCCCACATAATTCTCAGGGTTTCTTCATTTTATTCCGTTCTTTTTTTTCTGATTTTTCCTCAAACAGTTGTATCCAAGTGTCTGTCTTCAATTTCGCTGATCCTGTCTTCTGTCATTTCAAACCTGATCCTCAGCCTTTCTATGACTCTGTTCATTTCTGAAATCTTGTTGTTTATCTTTTGGATTTCTAATTGTTTTTTTTGTATGATTTCTAGTTGTGAATTTATTTTGGCATTTTGTTCCTGTATTATTTTCCTAAATTCTTCCATTTTTTTGGTCTGTATTTTCCATGAATTTGTCTATTTTTTCCCTCATTTTTGTCTGCTTTTTGTTTCAACTCTTGGATAGCTCTGAATATTATAGATTTGAATTCCCTCTCGGGTAGTTTTAATGCCTTTTCTTCTACTGGAAAGTCATCTGGTGTTTTATTTTGGACACCTACTGGAACCATCTAGTCTTTTATATATATTTATATATATATATATTTATATTATCTGCTGTTTTGGGGACATTCAGTAGTTACTTTCCTTGTTTATTGATTGTATATTTATTTGTTTCAGCCTGCTTTTTTGTTTTATTTGGTTATGTCTGAGCAGGCGGGCTGTGCGTTCTTAGTTGTTTGCTCATCTGTAGGCATGATTCCTTTCACTGTCTTCTCCAATGAGCAGGGTTAGTCGTTCAGTTATGGTGAAGCAGGGCAGACCCAGCTGAAGGGGAGTTGCTGGGATGGGTTGTTTATGGCACATACTAGGGCCAACAGGGAGGGCTGGGAATCAGTGCATGGCAGGTTCTAGTAGGCTGTGCCTGTGCTGCTTGAGGGTGTGATGTTCTGCACACAGTGCAGGTAGGCAGGAAGGAAGGGAGAGATTGTGATGTGTGGAGCTAAGATTGGTATGGGAAAGAGGAGAGAGAGGAGAGAGAAATGGGCTAAAAACAGAGAAACAAACAAAATGAGTATGCTAAGGGAGCTTCTCTTGGAGTGGAGAGATGAGAAACCAAGAAATGGAGAAAAACAAAAAAGGAAAAAAAGAGAGAAAAGAAAGGAAAAGCTCGCAGGGATTCCACCAGTGCAGCTGCAAAGATTGGGGAAGTGGCTCCCATGCCATAAATTACAGCCAGGCTAGAAGGGGGTAGAGGTGTCACACAGCACCTGATACTCAGGACACTGAAAGAGAAGGTAAATAAAAAGAGATTAAAAACTCAGAAATGAAGAAAGACAAAAAAGAAAAAAGAGAAAAGAAAACAAAACAAAACAAAAAAAATATCCCCCAGGGATCCCACTGCGTGGCTGTGCAGACTAGGGAAGTAGCTCCCAAGCCACGCAGTAGAGCCCAGCTAGAAGGGGCTCCCAACCAGAGAAAACAAAAAGGAAACAAACATACAAAACAGAAGAGAACAAATCAAAAACAAAAACAAAAAAGGCTCTGGTGATCCTACCATTGTCGTGGCATGGGCCGGGAAGTACTTCCACAGTCGAGTGGCATTTCACACCTTTCAAGAAGAGGCAAAGATGACACATTGAGCTAGGTATTTGAGAGAAAGGAGGGGAGGTAGTGAGAGGTATGGAAGAAACCAAAAGAAGCAGAAAAAAGCAACACCAGCAACAAAAAATGGCACTCAGGAAGCCAGCCAGTGTGGGCGGGTGGAATCCAAGTGGCACGGGGCTGAAGCCAGTGCCAGCTAAAAGACTGTGGCCGAAGGAAGCAGAGGAGGTCGAGTGGGGGTGAAGAAGGTTGGGGGTGGGAAAACGTATATCACTGACTATCGGTTGTTCTGTCTCCTGCTGGGAGCTCTGTGAGACTGCTTTCCCGTACTCCCTGTTTGCTGACCTCCAACAGGAGTCTATGATGGAAAATCTGTGCTGCATTAGCTCATAGTGGACCTCTGCAAGTGTGTCTCCTCACTCTCTCTTCTCTGTCAGTTTCTTATTCCACTCTGTGCTTGGCTGAGTTCTTTATCTCTTCATTTGATGCTCATGGTTCCAGGATTTATGTTTGTCTCTGTTTGACTTAGTTTTTCAGGTCTTTTCTGTGGAGGGATGGCTTGGTGTTTCTGTCTATAGCACCATGTTACCCAGAAGTCTCATTGTAGTTTTGATTTGCATTTGTCTAATGGCTAATGATTGTGTGCATTTCCTCATGTATCTGTTAGCTGCCTGGATGTCTTCTTTGGCAAAGTGTCTGTTCATATCCTTTGCCCACTTTTTAATTGGATTATTCGTCTTCTTCTTGAGGTGTTGTCATATCTCGTACATTTTAGAGATTAGACCCTTATAGGATATGTCATAGCCAAAAAAATTTTCCCCATCTGTAGGTTGTCTTTTTACAGTTTTGGTGAAGTCTTTGGATGAGCATAAGTGTTTGATTTTTAGGAGCTCCCAGTTATCTAGTTTCTCTTCTGGTGTTTGTGCATTGTTACTTATGGTTTGTATTCTGTTTATGCCATGTATTAGGGCCCCTAGCGGTGTCCTTATTTTTTCTTCCATGGTCTTTATCATTTTAGATTTTATATTTAGGTCTTTCATCCATTTTGTTATTTTTTGTATGTGGTGTGAGGTATGAATCTTGTTGCATTTTTTTGCAGGTGGATATCCAGTTATGCCAGCACCATTTGTTAAAAAGACTGTCTTTTCCCCATTTAAAGGACTTTGAGCCTTTGTCAAATGTCAGCTGCTCATAGGTGGATGAATTTACTTCTGGGTTCTCAATTCTGTTCCATTGGTCTATGTATCTGTTGTTGTACCATTACCAGGCTATTTTGACTACTGTGAAAGTACGATAGTTTTTAAAATCAGGTAGTGTGTGGCCTCCCATTTTGTTCTTCTTCAGTAATGCTTTACTTATCCAGGGCCTCTTTCCTTTCCATATGAAGTTGGTGATTTGTTTCGGTATCTCATTAAAAGATATCATTTGAATTTGGATCGGGATTGTATTGTATCTGTAGGTCGCTTTGGATAGAATTGACATTTTCACAATGTTGAGTCTTCCTGTCCATGAGCATTGTATGTTTTTCCACGTATGTAGGTCTCTTCTGTTTTCTTCATAAAGTTTCTTGTAGTTTTCTTTGTACCAGTCTTTTACATCTCTGGTTAGGTTTATTCATAAGTATTTTATCTTCTTGGGAGCTATTGTAAATGGTATTGATTTGGTGATTTCCTTTTCAATTTTCTCTTTGTTGATGTAGAGGAATTCAATGATTTTTGTATGTTTATCTTTTATTCTGATACTTTGGTGAAATCTTTTATTAGTTCCAGTAGTTTTCTTATGGATTCTTAGGGTTTTCTGTGTATAAGATCGTACCATCTGTGACTAGGGATACTTCTACTTCTTCCTTACCAATTTGGATGCCCTTTATTTCTTTTTCTTACATTATTGCTCTGGCTAGGACCTCCAGCACAGTGTTTAATAAGAGTATACGTAATGGCTTTTGAGATATAAAATGAACAGATTCCTTGGCTTGAAGGTTTAGGGTCATGGTTTTATGACTTCCCAGTTAATTGGGCTAATAACATATTTAGTGTTTCTGTTCTACTTTCTAGCTCATTCTGTATTTCCTGGGGTCTTAAAAGCTTTCAAGTGGCCATCCAAGTCACAGCAATTGGTCTCTCTCAACCTGGAGCAACATAGAAAGAAGGAGAGTCAGAGATAGAAGGAAATGGAATGTGTGACCAATTACCTCCATGAAAATCTGCCTCCTTTACACAAAACCAGAAGAACTGAATGGTGCCCAGCCACCATTACTGAACATTTTGATCAAGGAGTCTATAGAATAATACTGATCAAAAGTGGGAAAATGCAGAACAGAATTTCAAATTCTCATGGATGCCAGACTTTCTGGGCCATGGAAGCTGAGTAAACCCCTGAAACTATTGCCCTGAGATAATCTTTAAACCTTAAACCAAAAGTATCTTAATAAGTCTTCATAAAACCAAACAATAGTTTAGCTTAACTAGTAAAAAATGTCTGCCTTGAGCTTTATGCTCTTTCAAGAACTATCTATATAGGATCAAATTGACAATAGCAGCTTGAAAGATTAGATAGAAACCTTAGGGGAATTGAGTTTATGTTAATGGGGGAATAAAAATTCAGAAAATGAGAGTGAGAATGGTTTCACAACCCAATGAATGTAATCAATGTCACTCAACTGTACATGTAGAAACTGTTTAATTGGTGCATGTTTTGCTCTATATATTCTCAACAACAAAATAATTACAATTTAAAAAAGAGAGAGAACAGAGTAGACAAATAAAGAAGCAAGAACTAACAGCGGAAAGGCAGATGCCACAAGGAGATCACCAAGGAACCAAAGAATGGCAGAGCTTAAACAGCTGAGACAAGGATTTTCCTCCAGAAAGGACAGAGATAGCCTTCCCCCAGAGCTGGTGTCCTGAATTCAGACTTCTAGCCTCCTAAACTGTGAGAAAATAAATTTCTGTTCATTAAAACCACCCACTTGTGATATTTCTGTTACAGCAGCACAGATATCCAAGGTAGAGGCATAATACCAGAAAAGGGAAGTAAAGAGCTGAAGGCAGGTTAAGAGTAGGTTACTTGGAGTAACATGCTGGCTCTGACTCTTGCTGGGTAACCTGGGAATTGTGGACCCCTCTGAGACTCAGTTTCTTTCCTTGTGGACTGAGCATATCAGTGCCTACTTCCTTGCCTTTGGGAGAAGTTTGTAGACTGACAGTAGGAGTGGGGAGGGATCAATCAATGATATTTTCACTCTAACTGATTCACCACACTTGATTAGGAGTTTGCAAACTACTGTTAGACCTAAAATAAATGTTTCCAGAAACACCCTTGCCTTCACCCCCCAGAATGTACTAGAAGGGGCAGGCAGGCAGCTGTTCGTCGTGCAGCAGCAATGACCCTCTGTGGTGCCCTTTCACCTCTACTTCATCACAGCCCAGGGTTGGGGTGGGAAACCCACAGCTTTCTGTGGGAGCACAGGCATGTCAACACCAGCCTTGGAAACCCCTCAAACCTGGCCACTCATAGTGCTGAAATAGAGACTCTACAGGCACTTGCAACATCCATCCTATCTAATACAAAATCCCACACATTGCTTTAGACAATCATCAAAGTCCAAGATTCACCAACTGTAATTTCCTGTCTCCGTCTTCTGCATGCTCCCCTAGATCACGGGGACAAAGAGGCTGACAACAAAGTAGAGTGCTGTGCCCCTAAGAAAGGTTCTGCAATAGGGCAGGGCCACATGGGAGAGCATACGACCTCTGTGTCAGCCTGAGGGAGGTGGAGAAGTGGCTCCCTCCTGCTCTCTCCACCTGCTGTCATGGCAACTAGCTCTCATCTGTCTTCAGGTTTTAGCCCCGAGGTTCACCACTTTGAAAGAATTGAGAGACCTACCAGCCAGCATTAGTCTTTCCGAAAGAACAGGCCAGCTTTTAATTGTGACCCATTCCTCGAAGTCATGAGGACTGATCTATGAGGACTGCCCAAAACCTTCCCCCAGCCACCTGCTGACCTTCTTGTGTTACCTGTGAAGATGAAAACTCTTTTAGTCCTTTTTTAATTATTTATTTATTTTGCTAAAATTAATTAATTTAAAACAATGGTGTTACTACAGTATGTTTTATTTATTTTATTTTTCTTCCTAAAATCTCCTGCACAGGTTTAGTGGAAGCACAAGAGATTACCTGGAAATTTGAGAAAACAGAATTTGGAAATATCAATAGATATCAGCTTTGATAATTGTTTTAGACTGGGTTCTCTAGAGGAACAAAACCAGTGAAGCATTTATATAAGTATGTAGAGAGATTTACTTCTAGGAAATGACTCACGCAGGTGTGGGAGCTGGCAAATCCAAAATCTGCAGGTCAGGCTAAGGGTGTCTCCAAGAACCGAAGATCAGACCACAAGATGAGTGCAGGATTCGGAAGTGAGAGAGAGAAAGCGCAAGCTTTGCCAGAAAATCCATATATATTGGATGCAGGCCACATCCCCAAAGAAACTCCCCTTCCAACTGATTGGCTGCTCATATCAGATCACAAAATGGAGAATGATTACATAATATCTGCCAAACCACTTAGAATCATGGCCTAGCAAAGTTGACACATAACATTAACAATCACAGTCCATCCCTTGTCAACTTGGCACCTGTACACATCTCCTTAAATCAAACTGTATGTCAAAATAAACACAATTATAAAGTAATACTTGTGCCTAACATGATACAATTAACATGTATACAACCAAAAAAGTACTAGCCCCATTTATATCTTATATTTTATGATAAAAAATGTGATAAAGGAGGAAAGGAAACAAAGATATTATATATATATACACACACACACACGTATATGAAAACAAGGAAGAAATACTCATAACAATTATAGTCTTCATTTCTGCAACTAGTCACATGATCGTAGCTTGTATTTAGAAGTACCTTCTTCCACCACCCATTCCATATTCCCTTTGCCCTCAGCAAGCACCTCAGTTGGTCGTCGTTCTTTTCCTGGTGGAGTGAACCAAACCTTCATTCTTGAAAGGCCTGGGCCGTAAGTCGTCATGTTGGAATTGGGTTACTGTAGTTTTCCATTGACTTTAACTATAGGCATGGTAGCACTAACAGACATTCTAAGGGATCTCCTGTATTCCAGACATACTCTTCTTTACCTCCATTATGTAATATAAATCTGACTTCCCCTTGGTAATCAGCATCAATCACCCAAGCCAATACAGTAACTTTCTTCTCTGCCTGTTGATCCAGAGGCATGAGGAGCCCAAAGTAGGCAGGTGGCATTCTTAACTTCCAGTTCAATGGAATCAGTGTTGTGTCTCCTGGCAGGGACATTCTTCCCTTTGGAACTAAGACGTTTAGAGATGCAGAACATAGGGTCACAGACAGGAAGCAAAAATTTTGTGAGTGGTCGCTAGGGGTAATAGTGAGTGAAGCCACTCTTATTTCCACCATTTGATTCTTGGACGCATGAATCCTGGCTATGGGAGAAACAGCACCATATTCTGGATGCTGGTTTACAGCATATACAGCCTACCGGAGAACATTGCCCCAACCCTGGAATGTATTGCCACCTAGCAGGTGCTGTAATTGTGTCTTTAGAAGGCCATTCCATCATTCTATCAAGCCAGCTGCTTCAGGATGATGGGGAATATGATAAGCCAGTGAACTCCACGAAAATGGGCTTATTGCTGCACTTCATTTGTTGTGAAGTGAGTCCCTTGGGCACAATGGGCACAATGTTGTGCCCAATCTTGTATATACCATTGCCATTTAATGAGAGAGTGCTGCAGCATTTTGGTTTTGTTGTACATAAGGTCACTACGAGTCAGAACTGATTCAAGAGCACCTAACAACAACAACAACAGCAAAGACTCAAAACAGTATCTCTATCTGCCACTGACACTTCAAGAACCATTGGATTTGCTGGATCATATGGCCAAAGTGGCAGAGCAGCTTGCACAATAGCTTGAAGCTGTTGCAGAGCCTTTTCTTGTTCTGGGCTCCAGTCAAAACTAGCTGCTTTTCAAGACACTTGGTAAACAGACCACAGCAGCACATCCAAATGAGGACTATGTTGTCTATAAAATCTAAAGAGGCCCAACAGACATTTAGCTTCCTTTTAAGTTGTAGGAGGGGCCAGATGTAACAACTTACCCTTCACTTTAGAAGGAATATCTTGACATGCTCCACACCACTGACCTCCAGAAATTACACTAAGGTAGAAAGTGCCTGGATTTTTGTCAGATTAATTTCCCACCCTCTAGCATGCAGATGGAGCCCTGGTGGTGCAGTGGTTAAGAACTACAGCTGCTAACTAAAAGGCTGGCAGTTTGAATCCACCAGCTGCTCCTTGGAAACCCTATGGGGCAGTTCCACTCTGTCCTATAGGATCACTTGGTTTAGCATGTAAATGTATTACCAATAAGTCTAGAGTCATTTATACACCTTCCTTTCTAGGTCCAATCAGCATAATGTCATCAATGTAATGGATCAGTGTGACGTCTTGTGGAGGGGATAGGCAATCAAATTCCCTGTAGATTAAACTATGACATAGGGCTGGAGAGTTGATATACCCTTGAGGTAGGACCTGTAAAAAACCCAATGCTGTTGAGTCAATTCTGATTCATAGTGACCCTATAGACAGTGAAGGTGTATTGCTGGTCTTGCCAATACTGCTTCTGATGGTCCTTTGAAACCAGAATAGAGAAAAAGGCATTGGCCAGACCATTAGCTCCATACCAGGTACCAAGAGATGTATTAATTTGCTCAAGCAATGGAATCATATCTAGAACAGAAACTACAATTGTAGTCACCTGGTTAAGTTACAATTATTAGCTGTCATTCTCCAATTTCCATTTGTATTTTTTTGCACAGACCAAATAGGCAAGTTGAATGGGGATGTAGTGGGAATCACCAGCCCTGTGTGCTTCAAGTCCTCAAAGTTGGCACTAATCACTGCAATGCCTCCAGGAAAGTGCTATTACTTTTGGTTTACTATTTTCCCAGGTAGAGGCAGTTCTAATGGTTTCCACTTGGCTTTTTCTTCCATAATAGCCCCTATTCCACATATCAGGGATACAATGTTGTGGTTCTGCCAAGTGCTGAGTATGTCTATTTGTGTTATGCATTCTGGAACTAGAAAAATCACTACAGGATGGGGTCGGGGAATCAGTGGACCCACTGTAAGATGATCTTGGGCAAACTCTCTGTTAATAACCTGACTTCCATATGCCCCTACTCTGATTAGTAAGACACAGTGACGTTTGGGTCTCCTGGAATTAGTGTCAGTTCAGAGTCAGTGTTAAAGAATTCCCAACAAGTCTGATTATTTCCTTTTCCCCAGTGAATAGTCACTCTTGTAAAAGTCCATAGATCCCTTTGGGGAAGTCTGGGAGAAAGATTAACAGTATAAATTTTTGGCAGGGTAGTGGAGTCTTCCTCAAGGGGACTGGGCTCACCCTTCATTCAAGGGGTTGTGGGTCTGTAACTTGGCTGAAGTCTGGGTACTGGTTGAGGGAGTGTTACTCTCGATTCTGGCGATTGAAGTTAGAATGCCATTCACTTGAACTAGAATTCTTCCACTTGTACTGATCAAGCAAATATTTAGTAGATTTCTGATCTATTTCACTCCTAGGAACACCTTGACTAAGTAGCCAACACCATAAGTCCATATGAGTCAGACTACTCTCATTACTGCTACGACTCTTCTGTTCATTATGGTAACCACACCTACCTTGTCTTTGGCAATTAAGTGCTGCTGCTTGGCCCCTGCCACCCCGGGGTCCAATTAGCCCCATTGTTCTTACGTGTCTTAATTCAGTGAGGACAATTCTCACTGTCAAATCTTATATAAAATTGCAGTCACAGAAGTTTTCAAGGGTGCTGGGGCTCCCTTCACAATTTTTTTCCTCATGGTATTGGTGAAAGGTGTGTCCTCTGTGCACTCCGTGAGTGGGTCTGTGGGTCCAACCTGATAAATTCATTCTAACATACTAATTACCCTAAGCCATCAGACACCTTCTTCTACAGTGTACCAAGGCAATTTTGGCATTTCAACTTGATTTAGTGTAGGCCACTACTTATTCTATGCTTCAGTCAACCAACCAGTTGGATCCTTTTCTAACCTCTCAAGCTGAAACACTGAATGAAAAATCTGACGTAGTGGGCCCATATCAATAAATTTAGACTGCTCCAACTTTATGTTCCTTGCACCATTATCCCACACCCTTAGTAGCCATTTCCACGAATATTCCCCAGGCTTCTGTTTGTATATATTAGAAAAAGCAAGAAGTCCTTTGGAATGTAGCATACTGCCCCATGGGTCACACTTTATTCTTCGTCTCTTGGGGCTTGCTGGCACTTAAGTTTAGTTATAGGGCTAGAAGCAAAAATGGGTGGTGAGAGTAGGTCCTAGGGGCATTCAGCAATGTCTTAGAAAGCATCTGTCTCAGATGACACCTCAGGCACTGCCTCAAGAAATTCCTTAGGCAATACCTCAGGCAAGTACACTTCAGAGACCCCTAGGTTAATCTCATCAGATGGGGATGAGAGGGCTAATTTTACTGGCAAATGTAATTTTGCAGACAAAGCTGGGTTGTTCACTTCATATGGGGTCTGAAGGGCTAGCTCTACTGCCAAGCATGATTCAACAGAATTTAGGGGCTGAATGTTTCCTGTTTCATTTATCTCTGCCCATATGTCTCCATCCTATGTTTCAGGATCCCAATTCTTCCCAATTAATTCCTTCACGTTAACTTCAAACATCCTTAGAGGTTGGGAATTCAATTGGCATTGTAATTCAGCCACTCTTAGGATAAGACTCTAGGCTCTGTTACTACAGGAAAATAAAGCTTTCTTTCAGGGAACAAGTGGCAACTATCAGGTCTTTTATGGGGCACTTGAGCTGTAACTCTGAAGCCGTAGTTCACCCCTTTCTTTCACCACTTTGTCTAGCAGAAGTAGGATCAACCAACAAAATTCCTTATACTGAGTGACACAAGAAGCACCAAAATAAGAGGAAAAGGAAACACAGAGTCACTGTACCGAAAATAATTGGTTATTGAAAGTATCATTAAAGTTCACTCTACCTATATAAATACAGCCTGACTAAATGAATGAATGAGTGTTTTCAGTTGCACTGGAAAGAGGCTTATCTTTAAAGACACTCTTGATGTGCCACTCAGCTCATTAGGGAAGTAAGTAAAGCAAATCTGTAGAAAATGCTTTTATTTTCACTGTTAAACTAAGACCTGGGAGTTTTCATTCACTTCTATATTTGGAAACTATGATTTCTCAGTCTGCTATGCACTTGGCAGAAATTCTCCTGTCCCAAATTACTCTCAGTTGAACCAGATGCAAGAGAACGTGGTTGTTGCTCTTATACAATTTGTGCACACTTTGTGCAATATTAAGCTTTGAGAGACTAGTGAAATGTCCTATGCAGAGTGCACCCATGTAGCAACTCTCCTGTCACATTTTCTGTTGCAGTCAAATCTAAGACGGCTTTTGTGTGTTTTGGAGTGACAGCTGAGGCAGCAGGAGGCAGAGTCAGTGTGGCCAGGTGCTAAGGGCCACTACTGGGAGGACCATAGGGGATATCACATTCATCAACAAAGTCGCTCTTGGCCTTTCTCTGCTCCCTGGTCTCCAAGGACACTATTGATACCTTGTGTGGGTATACAGCTTTCTAATGATATAGAACACACGTACAGAAAGTGCACAGGTCAGCACCTACGTTCAGCACATGCTCACACACAGAGCTTCCCTGACCCCAGGTGCCCACCCTGACCAAGAAGCAGGCAGGCTACTCCTGTGCCTCTCCAGACTTGAGCAGCCAGGGCCAGCTTCGCCTGTCTTTATACTTCATACAATGAAATCACACAGTGGGTATTCCTGTGTTTGAGAGTCATCAGTGATGGGGTGGTGTAGATCTTTCATTGGCATTGGCCTGTGCCATTCCATCCTGTGGATGTTTCACCGTCCATTCAGTCACTCTACTACTGATGCATTTGGACACTTACAGTTTGGGGCTATTACGTGTAACGCTGATTTGATAGTTCTACGCATATTCAGAGAACATATGTTCATATTGCTGTTTGTAATGCTGGCAGGTAATTTTTTAACCACCTCTCGTGATGATTAATTTTATGCATCCACTTGGCTAGGTTATGATATCCAGTTGTTTGGTCAAACTCCAGTCTAATTGCTGTTATAAAGTAGTTGTTGTCGATAGGTGCAGTTGAATCAATTCTGACTCGAAGTGACCCTATGTCCAACAGAACGAAATGCTGCCCCATCCTGTGCCATCCTCAAAATCATTGCTATGTTTCAGCCCATTATTGTAACCACTGTGTCAATGCATCTCATTGAGGTTCTTCTTTTTTGCATGATGTCCTTCTCCAGGACTGCTCCTTCCTTCCAAAGTACATGAGATGAAGTCTTGCCATCCTACCTTCTAAGGAGCATTCTGGCTGTACTTCTTCCAAGACAGATCTGTTCATTCTTCTACCAGTCCATGGTATATTCAATATTCTTCACCAACACAATAATTCAAATGCATCAACTCTTCTGTCTTCCCCATTCAGTGTACAGCTTCCGTATGCACATGAGGCAATTGAAAATACCATGGTTTCAGACAGGCACATCTCAGTCCTCAAATTGACATCTTTGTTTTTAACACTTTAAGGAGGTCTTTTGTAGCAGATTTGCCCAATGCAATACATCGTTTGAGTTCTTCACTGCTGCTTCAAACAACCTGGGATGATTTTATCTTTCTTGTTTTCTTGCATTATAAAAAAATGATTTGCATTCAAATAAGATTTTTTACAAAGTGTATTTCTAACAGTTCAATATCATTCAAAAATGTATGTTTTTGAAGCATGGAAGCTGATTTCTAATTGAATAAGTCATAACAAACCATTTTCCCAGAACATCTTAATCATGATGCTGTTCCAGGCACTTGGTGAGATCCTCTGAGATGCTGTCTCCAGGTGTGAAGTAGCTGAAATGTCTGCCCTTGCCTCTGCAGCCCCCTCTGATGAACTGGCACCAGCAGTAGTTAGCGTGAAGCAAGGAGCTGCCAGAGCAGCATCTGAGCAAGTCTGTGTCAACCAACAATCTGGTCGAGGCCAGGGTGGGTGGTGTGACCACCCTCACCTTCCTCCTCCAGCCTGCCCTGCAAGGCCACAGAGGATCACATGTCTGAGGTGTTGCTTTATCTTCCTCGGCTGGGAGCAGCCATGCTTCCTGAGGCTCCAAGAGCCTAGAAAGCCTTTCTTCCACTTTCCCACTAGATTCTGTGCTTCAGCAGTCTGTGCCTGCTTATCCTTCGGAAAAAGGGAGAGCCCCTGGGCAGCTCTTCAACCTCAGAGAAGCAGGCAGGGGGTGGTCATCAGGCAGGGAGGCAGGATTGGGGAATGAACACTAGTCCCGGAACTAAGGGGCACTGGAGCTCACCTGTCCTGACCTGTTTGTCACCACGACCCTCCTTCTCAACTGCAGCCAACCCACCCTGCGGCAAGAGTGGATCAGCCTCCAGGACCCCCTCTGTTATGAGATACTGTCCAAGACTAGTTTGAAAGAGAGTAAAGTATTACATTTCATAAGCTAAAAGACACCCCCAAACACCTTCTCCCTCTATTGTCATCTCATCAAATATTGCCCCGTGGGTCAGGAAACTGTCACAGATTTGTACTGAGCCCTGCTGAAATATCTATCAGCTTATCTCTACCATCAGACAAAAACGAAAACACTCAGGAGAAGCATCCGTATAGAGGTTGGGGATGGAATACAGCAAGAAAGGACATTTTAGAAAGCAAGTTCTGGAGGAATCAATGATGAGCCATGTTGTCCTGGGATGTGCAGTCACACTATCCCTCAAACACTTGGCCAGGGACAAGACAGCCACAGGCATCAGCTTCTCTGGGCCCTGGGTTCTTCATTTTCAAATGAAGACAATAATTTAATGTAGATGGTTGTTAAAAGTAAAATAAACTATAGAATTATAAGGAGAGACCTCCGGCAAAATGGCGCTCTAGGCAGAAGCACCACGCCATCCCTTCACAGCAAAGATCTGAAAAACTAAGCCGAACAGAGAAAACAACAATCCTGAAACCCTAAAACATCAAATGAAGAGATAAAGAACTCAGCCAAGCACCAAATGGAGTGAGAAAACTGACAGAGAATGGAGAGCAAGGAGAGATTCATGCAGAGTTACCCTATCAGCTAACGCAGGGTGGCTCCGCCATCTTGGACTCCTACTGGAGGCCAGCAAACGGGCTCTGAGAAAGCAGCTTCATGGAGCTTCCAGCGGGAGATGAAACAACTGGTAATTTGCGATATACCCTTTCCCACCCTCCACCCTTCTTCACCCCCACTCGGCCTCCTCTGCTTCCCGCGGCCACAATCTCTTGTCCGGGAAGCAACGGCTGCTTGGATTCCACCCACCCGAATGGGCTGGCTATGTGACTGCCATTTGCTGGCTGCTGGTGTTGCTTTTTTCCACTTCTTTTGATTTCTTCCTTACCTCTCACCACCTCCCTCTCCTTTCCCTCAAATACCTGGCTCCGTGCGCCATCTTTGCTGCTTCCTGAGGGGCTGTGGTGCTCTGTTCGAGTGTGGAGCTGCTCCCCGGTCTACGCTGCCATGCTGGTGGGATCTTGGGGCTTTTGTTCGTTTATTTGCTTTGAAATGTTTGTTTGTTTTCTTTACCTTTTCTTGAGTTGGGAGCCACTTCTGGCCAGGCGGTGCTGTGTGGGTTGGAAACTAGCCCCCACCCCAGCTTGCACAGACGTGAAGAGAGATCCCTGAGGGCATTTCTTTTTTCGTTTTTTCTTTTTTTCTGTTCTTTTGGGGGATTTTCTTGCTCTTTTTTTTTTTAATTTGATTTGTTTTCTTTTCCTTCTTTTTCCCTTTTTATCTTACTTCATTACTCAGTTTCTCATCTCTCTATATCTTCCTTCTCTTTTTGTTCCCTGAATACCTGGCATTGTATACCTCTACACCTTCCAGCCAGGCTGTACTGCAACACCTGAGAACAACATCCCCAGACCTCATAGCTGCACCGGTGGGATCCCTGTGAACTTTGCTGTTCTTTAAACTTTCTGATTTCTATTTATTCATTCTCTTCTTCTTTTTTTTTCCTTCCCTTCCCCTTTTTGTTTTTCTCCATTTCATGGTCTCTCATCTCTCCACTCCGAAGGCAAGCTCCCCTAGCATTCCTTTTTGTTTTTTTGTATGTTTTTAGCTCCTGTGCCTCTCTCGTCTCTCCCATATCCATCTTAGCTCCACACATAACAATCTACCCGCTACATTTGCTTACCTGCACCATGCGCTTAACATCACAACACCAAGCAGCACAGGCACAGCCTACTAGAACCTGCCCTGCACTGATTACAACCCGCCCTGGTGGCTGTAGTAAGTGCCACAAACAACCCATCCTAGTAACTCCTCTTTAGCTAGACCTGCCCAGCCATACTGTATCTGAGTGACTGACCCTGCTAATTGGAGAAGTAAGTGAAAAGTATTCTGCCCACAGACAAGCAAACAACAAAGAACACATGGCCCGCCTGCTCATACATAGCCAACTTTTTTTAAAAAAGGGACGAAACAAACAAATCTACAATCAATAAACGAGAAAAATAACTACTGAATGCCCCAAAAACAGCAGA